>NC_136978.1:40297583-40482583 GCF_032717465.1 Coenobita brevimanus
TAGGCTTGCTCACTTATTTACCCACTGTATCATACAGAAGAAAATTCCCAAACATGGTGTAATGCAATAGTTATTTTACCCTACAAAAAGATGACTCAAAAGATCTTAGTAACTATCGACCCATTAGCTTATTATCAGTCATATACACACTATTCACTAAGTCCTTACGAACAGAATAACAATTTTGGAGGAAAACCAACCTCGTGAACAGGCAGGATTCCGAAGCGGGTATTCAACCACCGATCATCTACATACAGTGAATCAGCTAATGGAGAAAACTACAGAATATAATAAACCAATGTGCTTAGGTTTTGTTGATTACGAAAAGGCATTTGATTCAGTGGAGCACATAGCGATTATAAATTCACTGCGAGAGCAAGGAGTGAATGAGAACATTTGTAAAACTGCTCAAAAACATGTGTAAAGAGGGAACTGCTACAATTAAATTACATAAGGATTCGGAAAAAATAAAGATTGAGAAGGGCGTGCATCAAGAAGATACAATTTCACCAAAATTATTTACAGCATGCCTAGAAAGTATTTTCAGAAAGCTAGACTGGGAAAAGAAAGGAGTGAACATAGATGAAGAAAAGCTAAACCATTTAAGATTTGCAGATGACATTGTCCTAATCTCAGAAACAGCGAAGGCATTGCAAGAAATGTTAAATGACCTGAACAGAGAAAGTCTGAAAGTAGGACTGAAGATGAACCGGAGTAAAACTAAAGCAATGTTTAATCCACAAACACCAAAAAGCGTAATCAGAATATGCGATGAAATTCTTGAAGTAGTTGAGGAGTACAACTACTTGGGACAAATAATAGAATTAACAAAAGATCCTTATAGCGAAATAAAAAGACGCATTACAATTGGATGGAAAGCTTTCGGTAAACATAGAGACATTATGAAAAGTAGCTTGCCAGTTTGTATGAAACGAAAAGTATATAACGAATGTATAATTCCAGCTATGACGTATCGTTGTGACACCTGGAAACTGACAAAATCAATGGAAAATAAATTAATCCATTCTCAGAGAGCAATGGAAAGGTCAATGTTGGGAATATCTTTAAGAGACAGGAAAAGATCAGTTTGGGTGACAGAGCAGACTAATGTCAAAGATATTATAGAAGTTATAAAAGAACAGAAATGGAGGTGGGCAGGCCATGTACCAAGAACAAGGGATAATCGATGGAGCAAGAGGTTGACTGACTGGACACCAAGAGATGGTAAGCGTAGCAGAAAAAGGCCAGACAGGAGATGGAGAGATGAAATAGAGAAATTTGCAGGGAAAACGTGGCAAAGATTGGCTCAGTCACGGAATTCGTGGAAAAGGTTGGGGGAGGCCTTTGTTCAGCAGTGGATTTCTGTACAGTAGTTATGGCTGATGATGATGAATATATATATATATATATATATATATATATATATATATATATATATATATATATATATATATAACCCATTGGATCCCAGGGGTTGCTGGGTGAGGCACGGCACTGGGTGGGTACTAAGTGTATCGCCCTCCGCCTATCGGCTTATAGTCGCGAAGCTCATAGGTCCCTACCCGGGGGTTCCCTATTTTATAAAGACTTGAGAATTCCCAGTTCTGTCCAATATTCCGGACACTGGGTTCCACTGGGATATATATATATATATATATATATATATATATATATATATATATATATATATTGTTACATAGCCTATGATTTCATCATCCTTTGTGTAATTTTAACGCACAGTTGCTGCATGTTTGATCACGAGCGTGTTCTGCCTCAGTCCCCCCCTTCTACCGTTATAGTAGAGTAAGTCGTCCTTTCTGTTATTCAGTGCGGGATTGTCGACCGTTTGTCCCCATCGCTTCATTTGCGCGTCCTTATTACAAGTTGTTTCGGGCTCTGCTGGCCCCTATATAATGAGCTCAGTCTCTGCATCATTGCCACTTAGATCTGCTCCTCATTTTGTTCACATCTCTGTCCTCCCCTGTACAATTATTATTATTGTGAGTGCTCAAGAAATCTCCAAACATCTAGCAGCTGTGTGTAATTTGAGTATAACTGTTGTTGTATTTTTTCTTGTACTGTGTAGCATAAGGTTAATTCTTAGGCCTAGTGAGGTTTTGATTAAAGTTGGGTTGTGTCAGTTATTTTTGATAATAGTTTGTATCTGTAATTATTTATCTGGCATTCACTGAGTATTATCTGGTATCTCATTTTTATCAGGGCTGACTTAGATAAATTTACTCTTGCTAATTTCGTGTTAATAGAGGCTATTGCAGTTAACCATATATTTAACCTGTTTATTTGCCATTACATTATCCTTATGAGTCCTGAATGTTTTGTTGTTAATTTAAGCATTAAACTTTAACTTGTAATTTTACCTAACTCTTTTGTTTTGAACCTGGAACTTTACGGGACAGTAGTGACTCTTCGTATTCTCACTTAAAGTGTACATTATCTTTCTCTGTTCCGTAACATAAATTTGGCGACCTCTCATCAGGATATTCAGGATATTATCATAAGGATATTGTTTGATATTTTGTGACTGTGATATATTCATGATGGCTACTATTACTACACTTGATGAAGCCAAGGACTTTTTGTCAAATGTGCAAACAGTGTGTGATATAGAAAACAGAACAAAGAATGAACTTAAGATTGTTGCTCAACAATTGGGATTTGTTGTTCGCTCTCATCAGTCTAAAGATCAAATTCTTGCCATGATTAATGAAAGCTTGTTTAATGTAACTCCTCCAAATGAGCAAACGCAGATTGAATTAGCTAAGTTACAGCTAGCCCTGCAGGAGGCTCGTGTGAAGGAAGCTGAATTTCAAGCACGTGCTAAGGAGGCTGAGTCTCAGGCTAAGGAGGCGGAATCTCAGGCTCGTATTGAAGAGGCACAGGTACAGGCTCAGGCACAAATTGAACTTGCCAGGATTCAGGCAGACCATGAGTATCGCATGAAACAAGGTGGAACTGGATCATCTAGCTCTGATGATTTTGATGTGGCTAAAAATGTTAAACTTGTCCCTCCTTTTAATGAATCTGATTTAACAAAGTATTTTCAGTTGTTTGAGAGGGTAGCTACAGGTTTTAATTGGCCTAAGGAGTATTGGCCAGTACTCCTTCAAACTGTTCTCACCGGTAAAGCTCAAGTAACTTATGCATCTTTGCCTCAGGATCAGTCTGATAATTATGATGTAGTTAAGAGCTTGATTCTTAAGGCCTATGAGCTTGTTCCTGAAGCCTATAGAGTAAAATTTAGGACAACTTACAAGCAAGATAAGCAATCCCATGTTGAGTATGCAAAAATCAAAGAAGATTTGTTAGAGCAGTGGTTAAATTCTAAGAATGTGGATTCTGATTTTGACAAATTTAAGCAGATGATTTTGCTGGAGGACTTCAAAAGGTGTTTTTATAAAGATGTAAGCCTATATCTTGATGAGAAAAGAATAGATAATTTGTCTGATGCTGCAGTTTTAGCTGATGAGTATGTTCTCACTCACAAGAGATATTCTAGAGAAAAATGGAAAGCTGAGAGTAAGTACGTTGCCTCTACTCAGAGTACAGGTAACAGGAAAGAGAATAAAGATGATGTTTCTCAGGAAGTAAATACCAGCTTCACCTCTAGATTTCAGAAAAGTAAATGTACTTATTGTAGTAAGCTTGGTCATACTACGGAGAGATGTTTCAGGAGACAGCGTGATGTGAACAAAAAGGAGTCTTTAAATATTCAGTCAATTGGTCTAGTGTCCACTCTTGAGAGTTCCCAGAATTCTTTAACTGAGTTAACTGAACCTGCTTTGAGGGGTAACTTAAATTCTCATGATGGAGCTCCTCTTTTGAGCAGTAACGTGGGTGACACTCTCAAGAGTTCATGTGCTAATTTCCTGTCTGATGGTTTTGTCAGTCCTCTGGACAGTAATGACAGGAAATCAGTTAAAATATATCGTGATACAGGTGCTTGCCAATTCCTTATGCTGACCAGTGTTCTAGGCTCTAATTTTAATTCCTCTGATGAAACTGTAATCTTACAAGGTGTAGGGAATAATTACTTCTCTGTTCCTCTGTGCAGAGTGAATTTAGAGTCTGGTTTTGTTAATGGTTCTGTTATGGTTGGGTTGGTTGAGACACTCCCAATGTCAGGTGTAACTTTCTTACTTGGAAATGATATTGGTGGAAGTCAAGTGTGTCCAGCTCCTCAGTTGTCTAGTGAGCCAGTGGCTGTGTCCCAGGATTGTGATGTCACTGATGTATTCCCTGCATGTGCTGTCACTAGGGCTAAGTCTAAAGTTACTGGTGATTTAGAGGATAATGATGGTGATGATGTTATCCTAGCTGACACTTTTCTTGCTAATTTGGACCACTCACCAGATGAGGCAGTACCCCGTAGTGTTGATAATTTGTCTCGTGAAGAGTTGGTTGAGTTGCAGGTTGCTGACCCTGAGTTGAAAGGTCTAGCTAACTCTGCTTACAGTGAAGAAGAGTCAGCCGGTGCTTCTACTTGTTATTATGTAAAGTCAGGAGTACTTATGAGGAAGTGGAGACCCCCAACAGCATCAGCCGACTGTGAATGGGAGGTTGTACATCAAGTTGTCATCCCTCGTGTTTGTAGGCAGGATATCATTAGAGTGGCTCATGATTCCAGTTTGGCAGGACACCTTGGAGTGAGGAAGACTGTGGCACGCATTTTGAAACACTTCTACTGGCCAGGTATCTTCAGGGATGTTTCCTGGTATTGTAAGTCTTGTCACACCTGTCAAGTTGTGGGGAAGTGTAATCAGACCGAAAAGGTTGCACCTCTAGTTCCCATTCCTCCTTTTGAGGCGCCTTTCACCCGTGTGTTGGTGGATATTGTGGGCCCTCTTCCTAAGACTTCTTCAGGATTTTCTTATGTGTTGACCATGATTGATATGGCTACTCGTTATCCTGAAGCCATTCCACTTAGAAACATCTCAGCAAAGAACGTGGTTAAGGAAATGCTAGGGTTCTTCACAAAGTTTGGTCTGCCTAAGGAGGTACAGTCAGACCGGGGAAGCAATTTCATGTCAAACGTTTTCAAGCAGTCTCTGAAAGAGTTGGGCATCACCCAGATCACGTCTTCAGCTTACCATCCCCAGACCCAAGGAGCGTTGGAGAGATATCATCAAACACTCAAATCGATGCTCAAGAAATACTGTTTGGAACATCAGAAAGACTGGGATAAAGGTCTTCCATTCGTTGTGTTTGCCGCAAGAGAATCTCCAAATGAATCACTGGGCTTCTCACCTTTTGAACTACTGTTTGGCCATGAAGTAAGAGGACCCCTTAAGCTACTCAAGGAATGCTGGCTGTCGGAGGAAGATGACGTCAACCTGCTGGAGTATGTGATGAATTTCAAAGAACGGCTGTCCACTGCTTTACAGCTGGCGAGAGAGAATTTAGGAGCTGCTCAGGAGAAGATGAAGACTTGGTATGATAAGAAGTCCAGGTTACGCCACTTTCAGCCAGGAGATCAGGTTTTGATTCTGCTACCAGTTCATGGGCAACCTCTTCAAGCCAAGTTTAGTGGCCCTTATTTCGTGGAGAAGAAACTCAGTGATGTCAACTATGTCATCGCCACACCAGATCGTAGAAAGAGCAAGCAACTTTGTCACATCAACATGCTAAAGTTATATCACAGGTGGGACGAAAATAATCCAGTCTGCACTGTAGCTGTTCCACCCGAGTCTACAAGTGAAGTTCTCCCATGCAGCATGAGCCTGAGTGATAGTTTGGGGAAGAATCCTGATATCATGAATGATCTCCAGACTAAGCTTTCTCATCTACCTCCCAAGGAAAGGCAGGAGTTTTCGGCATTACTGCAGGAGTACCCGCAAGTGTTCCGTGCCACTCCAGGAAGAACTACTGTGTTGATGCATGATGTCGATGTTGGAGACGCAAAGCCAATTAAATTGCCTCCTTACCGTGTGAACCCAGTGAAAGTTCCTCTCATCCAGAAGGAGCTTGGCTACTTGTTGGACCACAAGATGATTGAGCCCTGTCAGAGCGAGTGGAGTTCTCCTGTTACTCTGGTCCCTAAGCCAGGTGGGTCACAGCGGCTTTGCATCGACTACAGACGTGTTAATCAGATAACTAAAACAGACACTTACCCTCTCCCTCGTGTGGAAGATTGCATAGACAAGATCGGAAAGGCTAGGTACATAAGTAAGTTTGATTTGTTAAAGGGATACTGGCAAGTACCTATGACTGAACGTGCTAGGGAGATCTCATGTTTTGTGAAATTAGGAGGGACTTTTGCATGTTCTGTAATGCCATGTACAGATTGTTTTAGAGTAATAAGAAATTTCCTTTGTAAATTTCTTTTTTCTTTGTGGGGAGGTGTTACATAGCCTATGATTTCATCATCCTTTGTGTAATTTTAACGCACAGTTGCTGCATGTTTGATCACGAGCGTGTTCTGCCTCAGTCCCCCCCTTCTACCGTTATAGTAGAGTAAGTCGTCCTTTCTGTTATTCAGTGCGGGATTGTCGACCGTTTGTCCCCATCGCTTCATTTGCGCGTCCTTATTACAAGTTGTTTCGGGCTCTGCTGGCCCCTATATAATGAGCTCAGTCTCTGCATCATTGCCACTTAGATCTGCTCCTCATTTTGTTCACATCTCTGTCCTCCCCTGTACAATTATTATTATTGTGAGTGCTCAAGAAATCTCCAAACATCTAGCAGCTGTGTGTAATTTGAGTATAACTGTTGTTGTATTTTTCTTGTACTGTGTAGCATAAGGTTAATTCTTAGGCCTAGTGAGGTTTTGATTAAAGTTGGGTTGTGTCAGTTATTTTTGATAATAGTTTGTATCTGTAATTATTTATCTGGCATTCACTGAGTATTATCTGGTATCTCATTTTTATCAGGGCTGACTTAGATAAATTTACTCTTGCTAATTTCGTGTTAATAGAGGCTATTGCAGTTAACCATATATTTAACCTGTTTATTTGCCATTACATTATCCTTATGAGTCCTGAATGTTTTGTTGTTAATTTAAGCATTAAACTTTAACTTGTAATTTTACCTAACTCTTTTGTTTTGAACCTGGAACTTTACGGGACAGTAGTGACTCTTCGTATTCTCACTTAAAGTGTACATTATCTTTCTCTGTTCCGTAACAATATATATATATATATCCGCTCTGACCGAAGGGTCGGAGGATCGAATCCACCCAAGGGGCATTGGTAGACATCAGGAAGGGCATCCGGTCATAAAATGCTACACGCTCCAGTCAAAAAAGGCCTCTACCCAGAGGCAACGCCTTAGCCCTTCGGGGATACCTGCCGTAAAACCAAATAATATATATATATATATATATATATGCTTGTATATTTGTATATGTATATATACGTATATATATGTATATATATGTATATTGTTACATAGCCTATCATTTCATCATCCTTTGTGTAATTTTAACGCACAGTATGCTGCATGTTTGATCACGAGCGTGTTCTGCCTCAGTCCCCCCCTTCTACCCCATGGCTTTCATTTGCGCGTCCTTCTCACAAGTTTTATCAAGCTCTGCTGGCCCCTATATAATGAGCTCAGTCTCTGCTTCATTGCCACTTAGATCTGCTCCTCATTTTGTTCACATCTCTGTCCTCCCCTGTACAGATATTATTATTGTGAGTGCTCAAGAAATCTCCAACCATCTAGCAGCTGTGTGTAATTTGAGTATAACTGTTGTTGCATTTTTTCTTGTACTGTATAGCATAAGTTTAATTTGTAGGCCTAGTGAAGTTTGTAATTTATGTAGGGTTCTTTGTCAGCCATTTTTGATAATAGTTTGTATCTGTAATAATTTATCTGGCATTCACTGAGTATTACCTGGTATTTCATTTTATCAGGGCTGACTTAGATAAATTTACTCTTGCTAATTTCGTGTTAATAGAGGCTATTGCAGTTAACCATATATTTAACCTGTTTATTTGCCATTACATTATCCTTATGAGTCCTGAATGTTTTCTTGTTAGTTTGAGCATTAAACTTTAACTTGTAATTTTACCTAACTCTTTTGTTTTGAACCTGGAACTTTACGGGACAGTAGTGACTCTTAGTATTCTCACTTAAAGTGTACGTTATCTTTCTCTGTTCCGTAACATAAATTTGGCGACCTCATATCAGGATATTCAGGATATTATCATAAGGATATTGCTTGATATTTTGTGACTGTTACTTATTAATTATGTCTACTATTACTACACTTGATGAAGCCAAAGATTTTTTGTCAAATGTGCAAACAGTGTGTGATATAGAAAACAGAACAAAGAATGAACTTAAGCTTGTTGCTCAACAATTGGGAATTGCAGTTCACTCTCATCATTCTAAAGATCAAATTGTTGGTATGATTAAAAAAGCTTGTTTAATGTAACTCCTCCAAATGAGCAAACGCAGATTGAATTAGCTAAGTTACAGCTAGCCCTGCAGGAGGCTTGTGCTAAGGAGGCGGAGTCTCGTGTTAAGGAGGCTGAATTTCAAGCACGTGCTAAGGAAGCTGAGTCTCAGGCTAAGGAGGCGGAATCTCAGGCTCGGATTCAGGAGGCACAGATACAGGCACAAGTTGAACTTGCCAGGATTCAGGCAGACCATGAGTATCGCATGAAACAAGGTGGAACTGGATCATCTTGCTCTGATGATTTTGATGTGGCTAAAAATGTTAAACTTGTCCCTCCTTTTAATGAATCTGATTTAACAAAGTATTTTCAGTTGTTTGAGAGGGTAGCTACAGGTTTTAATTGGCCCAAAAAGTATTGGCCAGTACTCCTTCAAACTGTTCTCACCGGTAAAGCTCAAGTAACTTATGCATCTTTGCCTCAGGATCAGTCTGATAATTATGATGTAGTTAAGAGCTTGATTCTTAAGGCCTATGAGCTTGTTCCTGAAGCTTATAGAGTGAAATTTAGGACAACTTACAAGCAAGATAAGCAATCCCATGTTGAGTATGCAAAAATCAAAGAAGATCTGTTAGAGCAGTGGTTAAATTCTAAGAATGTGGATTCTGATTTTGGTAAATTTAAGCAGATGATTTTGCTGGAGGATTTCAAAAGGTGTATTTATAAAGATGTAAGCCTATATCTTGATGAGAGAAGAATAGATAATTTGTCTGATGCTGCAGTTTTAGCTGATGAGTATGTTCTCACTCACAAGAGATATTCTAGAGAAAAAGGGAAAGCTGAGAGTAAGTACGTTGCCTCTACTCAGAGTACAGGTAACAGGAAAGAGAATAAGGATGATGTTTCTCAGGAAGTAAATACCAGCTTCACTTCTAGATTTCAGAAAAGTAAATGTACTTATTGTAGTAAGCTTGGTCATACTACGGAGAGATGTTTCAGGAGACAGCGTGATGTGAACAAAAAGGAGTCTTTAAATATTCAGTCAATTGGTCTAGTGTCCACTCTTGAGAGTTCCCAGAATTCTTTAACCGAGTTAACTGAACCTGCTTTGAGGGGTAACTTAAATTCTCATGATGGAGCTCCTCTTTTGAGCAGTAACGTGGGTGACACTCTCAAGAGTTCATGTGCTAATTTCCTGTCTGATGGTTTTGTCAGTCCTCTGGACAGTAATGACAGGAAATCAGTTAAAATATATCGTGATACAGGTGCTTGCCAATCCCTTATGCTGACCAGTGTTCTAGGCTCTAATTTTAATTCCTCTGATGAAACTGTAATCTTACAAGGTGTAGGGAATAATTACTTCTCTGTCCCTCTGTGCAGAGTGAATTTAGAGTCTGGTTTTGTTAATGGTTCCGTTATGGTTGGGTTGGTTGAGACACTCCCAATGTCAGGTGTAACTTTCTTACTTGGAAATGATATTGGTGGAAGTCAAGTGTGTCCAGCTCCTCAGTTGTCTAGTGAGCCAGTGGCTGCGTCCCAGGATTGTGATGTCCCTGATGTGTTCCCTGCATGTGCTGTCACTAGGGCTAAGTCTAAAGTTACTGGTGATTTAGAGGATAATGATGATGATGATGATGTTATCCTAGCTGACACTTTTCTTGCTAATTTGGACCACTCACCAGATGAGGCAGTACCCCGTAGTGTTGATAATTTGTCTCGTGAAGAGTTGGTTGAGTTGCAGGTTGCTGACCCTGAGTTGAAAGGTCTAGCTAACTCTGCTTACAGTGAAGAAGAGTCAGCCGGTGCTTCTACTTGTTATTATGTAAAGTCAGGAGTACTTATGAGGAAGTGGAGACCCCCAACAGCATCAGCCGACTGTGAATGGGAGGTTGTACATCAAGTTGTCATCCCTCGTGTTTGTAGGCAGGATATCATTAGAGTGGCTCATGATTCCAGTTTGGCAGGACACCTTGGAGTGAGGAAGACTGTGGCACGCATTTTGAAACACTTCTACTGGCCAGGTATCTTCAGGGATGTTTCCTGGTATTGTAAGTCTTGTCACACCTGTCAAGTTGTGGGAAAGTGTAATCAGACCGAAAAGGTTGCACCTCTAGTTCCCATTCCTCCTTTTGAGGCGCCTTTCACCCGTGTGTTGGTGGATATTGTGGGCCCTCTTCCTAAGACTTCTTCAGGATTTTCTTATGTGTTGACCATGATTGATATGGCTACTCGTTATCCTGAAGCCATTCCACTTAGAAATATCTCAGCAAAGAACGTGGTTAAGGAAATGCTAGGGTTCTTCACAAAGTTTGATCTGCCCAAGGAGGTACAGTCAGACCGAGGAAGTAATTTCATGTCAAATGTTTTCAAGCAGTCTCTGAAAGAGTTGGGCATCTCCCAGATCACGTCTTCAGCTTACCATCCCCAGACCCAAGGAGCGTTGGAGAGATATCATCAAACACCCAAATCGATGCTCAAGAAATACTGTTTGGAACATCAGAAAGACTGGGATAAAGGTCTTCCATTCGTTGTGTTTGCTGCAAGAGAATCTCCAAATGAATCACTGGGCTTCTCACCTTTTGAACTACTGTTTGGCCATGAAGTAAGAGGACCCCTTAAGTTACTCAAGGAATGCTGGCTGTCGGAGGAAGATGACGTCAACCTGCTGGAGTATGTGATGAAGTTCAAAGAACGGCTGTCCACTGCTTTACAGCTGGCGAGAGAGAATTTAGGAGCTGCTCAGGAGAAGATGAAGACTTGGTATGATAAGAAGTCCAGGTTACGCCACTTTCAGCCAGGAGATCAGGTTTTGATTCTGCTACCAGTTCATGGGCAACCTCTTCAAGCCAAGTTTAGTGGCCCTTATTTCGTGGAGAAGAAACTCAGTGATGTCAACTATGTCATCGCCACACCAGATCGTAGAAAGAGCAAGCAACTGTGTCACATCAACATGCTAAAGTTATATCACAGGTGGGACGAAAATAATCCAGTCTGCACTGTAGCTGTTCCACCCGAGTCTACAAGTGAAGTTCTCCCATGCAGCATGAGCCTGAGTGATAGTTTGGGGAAGAATCCTGATATCATGAATGATCTCCAGACTAAGCTTTCTCATCTACCTCCCAAGGAAAGGCAGGAGTTTTCGGCATTACTGCAGGAGTACCCGCTAGTGTTCCGTGCTACTCCAGGAAGAACCACTGTGTTGATGCATGATGTCGATGTTGGAGACGCAAAGCCAATTAAATTGCCTCCTTACCGTGTGAACCCAGTGAAAGTTCCTCTCATCCAGAAGGAGCTTGGCTACCTGTTGGACCACAAGATGATTGAGCCCTGTCAGAGCGAGTGGAGTTCTCCTGTCATCTGGTCCCTAAGCCAGGTGGGTCACAGCGGCTTTGCATTGACTACAGGCGTGTTAATCAGATAACCAGAACAGACACTTACCCTCTCCCTCGCGTGGAAGATTGCATAGACAAGACCGGAAAGGCTGGGTACATGAGTGAGTTTGATTTGTTAAAGGGATACTGGCAAGTACCTATGACTGAACGTGCTAGGGAGATCTCATGTTTTGTAACATTAGGAAAGACATTTGCATGGTCTGTAATGCCATGTACAGATTGTTTTAGAGTAATAAGAAATTTCCTTTGTAAATTTCTTTTTTCTTTGTGGGGAGGTGTTACATAGCCTATGATTTCATCATCCTTTGTGTAATTTTAACGCACAGTATGCTGCATGTTTGATCACGAGCGTGTTCTGCCTCAGTCCCCCCCTTCTACCGTTATAGTAGAGTAAGTCGTTCTCTCTGTTGTCCAGAGCGGGATTGTGAACTCTATGTCCCCATGGCTTTCATTTGCGCGTCCTTCTCACAAGTTTTATCAAGCTCTGCTGGCCCCTATATAATGAGCTCAGTCTCTGCTTCATTGCCACTTAGATCTGCTCCTCATTTTGTTCACATCTCTGTCCTCCCCTGTACAGATATTATTATTGTGAGTGCTCAAGAAATCTCCAACCATCTAGCAGCTGTGTGTAATTTGAGTATAACTGTTGTTGCATTTTTTCTTGTACTGTATAGCATAAGTTTAATTTGTAGGCCTAGTGAAGTTTGTAATTTATGTAGGGTTCTTTGTCAGCCATTTTTGATAATAGTTTGTATCTGTAATAATTTATCTGGCATTCACTGAGTATTATCTGGTATTTCATTTTATCAGGGCTGACTTAGATAAATTTACTCTTGCTAATTTCGTGTTAATAGAGGCTATTGCAGTTAACCATATATTTAACCTGTTTATTTGCCATTACATTATCCTTATGAGTCCTGAATGTTTTCTTGTTAGTTTGAGCATTAAACTTTAACTTGTAATTTTACCTAACTCTTTTGTTTTGAACCTGGAACTTTACGGGACAGTAGTGACTCTTAGTATTCTCACTTAAAGTGTACGTTATCTTTCTCTGTTCCGTAACAATATATATATATATATGTGTGTGTGTGTGTGTGTGTGTGTGTGTGTGTGTGTGTGCTGCATTAGTTCTGTCTGAGATGAATTGAGTAACCTGGCGTTAACTCTAACAGAAATATACAGACAGATAGATAATTTTGTGATCTATTCAGTTATTTTCCAAAAGCTGATTCCCTTAGTGCACAAAACCAATATTCCCAATCAAATCACATCTCCATAAAATACATTTGTATGCATAATGCTGCATTTTAGCAATTTATTGCCGGCCCAACCTTAATGGTAAACACTACAGCTGCAGTCAGTGATCCTCCCCCCCCCCCCAACCAGTTCGGTGAGGTAGTTATGGAGTTTATTCTTGTCACACCAGGCGGTTTATTCAGCTTAAGAGGCAGTTTTCAGAACAATCATTAGTAACCAATAACGACCGCAGGTCTTCTCAAAAATGAATAAAATCGCTTTGACAGAATAAAAATTAACAAATCAAGATCAAAAACAAAGGAAAGATGTCTTACTGGACGTGAATTCCTGCTACTGCCAGACGACTTTTTTTTTTTTTTTTTTTTTTTTAAGATCAAAGGAGTTCCTTTTTAGAGAAGCTTCGAAGTCCATATGAGTGTGAAAAATCTTATTCAAAACGAAAACGCTTTTCAAGACAGAAACATATCATCGGGTAGTTTTGTTATGTAAAGTGCTGTCAAGAGCGTGAGTGGGTCTTCACCCTTACATAACTAATTCTGGCTGTCACTTTCCTTCCGAGGAGACGATCTGGTTCTGTAATATTTATGTCTTAGAAGGATTGGACCAAAAACCTGAGACCCTGCGAAAGTTTTTTCTTCCTGAGAACACGGGGCGAAAGGGCAAAAAGGATAACTGATTGATTTGGAGGTGACTGAACACACTATATTTGATAGACTGGAGGTCATAGGCTATGGGAAAGACAGACTGAGAGAAACATTTCCTATATCACCAGTGGCTGGTAAAACTAAAACTCCAGTTCTCACTTTCATCAGATACACACTTTCCTTGGCATATGCCGCATTCCACTGATATTAACAAACTTCTCTCTCAAGTGACTAGGTCTCATATCAAATGACAAAACTACAGATATAAGGCATTAGGGGAGCTTTAATTGTACTAGTGCAAACAAATTGTGAATAAAAAAAAAAAAAAACGGTACTAGGGGGCCTCCTAATCTCACAAGGTTTGAGATTCACCAACAACCTACAATTATTTCCCTTTTTTAACTCATATACGTTCATATGAAAGACGAGAAAAGAAAATTATGGAATGTTCCCACGTCCCCCTGTATGTCCTGCAAACACGAATCGTAGGTACAGCAGGAAACTAATTGTAATTTCATTGTGAATCGATCTTCTAGCTATGGCTGTCATCTAACTTGACATCTGAGTCCTCGAAGCTGGATGTAGTCTCCGAGCACCTCACAGTTTGATTACTAGTACAATTCCCAGTACTTAAGCTCGTCTGTAATCATCCTGAATAATATAACCAAGTTCATCCACACCGGTCAAAAACTGCGACGTGCTTTTGTTATTTCTTCTCGACAGAATTTGCTAATTTTGTTCAGCATAGAAAAGATATCTTCTGGAAGGGTTAATGAAGTCTATAACTTACCCCTGCAATTAATAACTTCTTCATTAATATATATATATATATATATATATATATATATATATATATATATATATATATATATATATATATATATATATATATATATATTCAATATGAATAAAATTGCCTGGCAACAGTAATAAGAAATAAGAGATATTCGCCTAGTCTTTACAATGAATTCTCTTAACAGAAAGAGTCGTCTACAAACAGCTTAAATACGAACATCTTTCTATATCACCGAAATGGCTCACTTTATTAACAGAAGCTCCTCTTAAGCTGAGTACAATCATTTGGAGATAACAATATATATATATATATATATATATATATATATATATATATATATATATATATATATATATATACAGTATATATATAGATAGATAGACATATTTAATATAAAAGGACGCCACCGGACTTAGGGGTAAACAGGTCACATTCACCTAACTAAAATAATCATAATATTTAATTATCTATGAGTCCTTTTGAAAGCTTGGGTTGTATTCAAGAAACTAATACTTTTACCATTAGCATTTCTCTCAGTTAAACAAAACTGTGTGCAGGTAGCTTGAATAGAATACCATCAAGAAAACAGGGTACAGTCACCTACCCGCAACCTCCAAAACCTTGACCTTTGAATCCTTTTGGAAGCTAGAGTACTCTTCAAGCACCTCACTCTTGTTCCATTAGCACATTCCTCAGGTGTAAAAAACTGTGTGTAAGTCGTCTAAATCCAGTACCCTCAAGAGAACAGAATAAAAATAACCTACCTACGACCTCCATAACCTTGAGCTGTGAGTCCTTCTGAAAGCTGGGGTAGTCCTCCAGCACTTCACACTTGTACTTGCCGCTGGTGGCGTGGGAGACGTTGTGCAGCACTACCACCTCACCCTCAGATTCTGCCTTCTGCACAACAAGAAAAAGGTGAGTTAGTAGCTTTTCTTTAGTTAACTTTTTTGTAGTCATCAACGCACAAAATCAGTTATTACAATTTGCACCAACCAGCTGTACCACAGACAGACACTGTCACTCAACAGTTGCTCCTGATTAGCTAAGGTAAGTACCTTCAGCCACATGGTATGTTCATACTTATTCCTAAACCTCGCAGTAACCTACCACGAGTCTTCGATGGTGGATGACAAAATGTGGTTCAACTAACAGTTACACTGGCTGGCGTTTAGTTTGGTGGTAACATAATAGTATTATAAAAGAGTATCTCGGGCCGCAATGCATTTTCCCAAATGAGAGCAGTTTTGAACAGCTTCTGCCATCACCACCACCATCAGCATCATCAAAGCATCCATCAGCAATACCACCACCGCCACAGTTATCACCACAATCATCATCACAACTACCATTCCTACCATTATCACCGCCATCACCACCACCACCATCATCATTATCATCATCATCACAGCTACCACCACCCCTACAATCACAACCACCACCACTACCACCATCAAACCTACCACCACCACATCCATCATCACTACAGTTGCCCCCTCCACCATCATCACAGTTACCACCACCACCACCACCATCATCACAGCTATCACCACCACCTCTACAACCACTACAGTTACCACCACCACCATCACAACTACCACCAGTAGAGTGTGCTTCGTGAACATGTGACGAGTGTGCGAGTGTTTGTACATACGCCTATCATCATAATTTCATCTTCATGTAAACTTTCAAAATTTCTGATGAGGTAGTTGAACAATAACAGAAGAATAATCGAGCAAAAAAATATTTACTTTCACACGTTTTCTCTCACGATTTCTTTCTGGTTGTGCATACAGCGAGGGGCCATAGCATTTATTGCACGTGCAATGTTCAGTTTTTGCTCCCAGCTTCCTGACTTACCATGTCAATGAGCTGCTCGGGTAAATGCTTGTGTTTTGATCGAATGATACCCAAAATGGGGCGATTACCCTTGCTGATTTCACTCCATTAACATAGAAAAAACGTTCATGTAAAATTATGAGCCTATTATCCGATATTTAATTATTAAAATTCACGTAAGCAAACATAGTGCAAAACAGGAAATCGTTTAAAATTCGACTTCATGGTAAAGCACGTCAATTGAAGCCCTTGGTACATTCTCTTGGAAAGCTGGGATTCCTGGGTTTCTTTGGTCTCAAAAGTAAGTATATAGCTAAAAACAAAATTTACACTGACTGTATGTACTACCTACTGAAAAAATATCTTCTCTATCTCACACATTAGAAAAATTGTTAGCCTCTGGAAACCATTGCGGTTGGGCCGTGTCGTGTCAGGCCGGACCGTGTCATGTTGGGCCACACATTTCTCAGCTGAACGTAAACATCGCTTCGCTTGCTGTGCTCGTTTACTCGTAACCACCACCACCATCACCATGATAATCACGGCTACCACAAGCACCACCATCATCACCACAGCTACCACATCCACAATGATGATCATAGGTACTACAACCACAATGACGATCACAGCTACCACCACCACCATCAAAGCTACACCACAGCTACCACCACCACCATCAAAGCTACACCACAGCTACCACCACCACCATCAAAGCTACACAACAGCTACCACCACCACCATCAAAGCTACACAACAGCTACCACCACCACCATCAAAGCTACACCACAGCTACCACCACCACCATCAAAACTACATCACAGCTACCACCACCATCACCATCATCTTTACAGCTACCACCACACCACCACCATCATTACAACTACCACCGCACCATAAACATCACAACTACCACCGCACCACCAGCATCACAACTACCACCATTTGCTACTGAATGAAGTCATCTGTTCGTAGCATCACTGAAGTGAAAGACATCGGAATGTAGATGTACCCCCCCCCCAAGTACCTGTGTGTGTGTGTGTGTGTGTGTGTGTGTGTGTGTGTGTGTGTGTGTGTGTGTGTGTGTGTGTGTGTAAAAGACGAATGAAACCACGGAAATGTCCTGCCGCCTCTTCCACGTGCTCTTATTGTAACACCAATGGGGACAATAATTAGGGGCTAACCAGCACTACAAAGAATATCAATCGTCAGGAAATTGAAAGTGTCCCATCTAGGGCCCAATTTCCACCATCCAGCCAAGTTTCATTATTTTTTTTTTTCCTGTTTTGGCTACACACACACACACACACACACACACACACACACACACACACACACACACACACACACACACACAGGATTATAATATATTTGATTATTGTTTTTCCCGACTTGTCATTTCAAAAGCACAAGAAAAAAGGTATTACTAGATCTTCCTGACAACCCTTCTGCGGGAGTCATCACACACACACACACACACACACACACACACACACACACACACACACACACACACTGAAGTTCGTATTTTTTCCACGCTTAATGCGTCAGGGTAATACTACTACTACAATTAATAATAATAAAAAAAAGGCTAGTAGTTTTATCCTTGCTACCCCATTCGTTTTTGTCATGAAAAGTGTATTGGAATTTCTTAACTCTGCGCCTTTGAAAAAAGGGGAAAAAAAAATCACGCAAAGACAAACAAATATTATTAGTTTTTCCACAGCCTTTTATGAAGTCAGAATATCGAATTAACAGGTTTTTAGAAGACATCCAAATAAAAAGGCAATACATTCATGGATTTTTCTTAGCTAACCCAATTGCTGTTTAAAAAAATATTAACTCGTGTCTCTCCCTGCCTTTCTTGTATTTTTGTCAGATATAAAAAATAATGGATGTGCTGTAGATTTCTCTCACTTAACCCTTATGCAGCAGTCAAAGAAGGGAGGGAGGGAGGGTCGGGTGGAGAAGAAGAAGGGAGGTTTGATTTATGTTTACTACAAGAAGACCATCAATTTCTTTAACATATTTTTTTTTGTTTTCGTTTATGAGATATTTTTTTTCCAACGAGAATGGTTGGATACTGCCTTCTTTTACCATGTCACTGCGAGGTGTAACAACAACAACAACAACAATAATAATAATAATAATAACAACAATAATAATAATAATAACAACAACAATAATAATAATAATAATAATAACGAAAATCACCATTATCACTAAAAACTCGACACAGATGATGAGCATATAGCCATTTTTTTGCAGCGAATTCCACATGGTATTATATAAAGAGCATGGGACGACCTACAGTTGATGTGTTATAAACTTGTCCAGAATAATCAAGGACGTCCAGACTGAAAGTTTTGCATGGCAAACTGCCGATACTGTAATAAGTTTCTGTACGGGAATTTAAGAAATGGAAAACAGTTCTATTTCGATTCCAGTTCGTGAGCTTTGTTAAATTTCAAAGTCCTCACGCTTCTTTATCTTACCCAGAGCTTCAATATGTTTTGTCTTTCTTTCTTCGTCTCTGTCTCTCCCGTTCTGTTTTCTTTCCCTGTTTTTATTTCTACATGTTGCTTCTCCAGTGTGAAAGTTTCCTTAATATTCTCTGTCTGTGTTTGTTTGTCTGTCTGTCTGTCTGTCTGTCTCTGTCTCTGTCTGTCTCTCTGTCTGTCTGTCTGTCTGTCTGTCTGTCTCTCTCTCTCTCTCTCTCTCTCTCTCTCTCTCTCTCTCTCTCTCTCTCTAACCTTTTCTATCTCTCGTGTGTGGCAACAGGGCACCTCATGGAGGTATCTCTCAGGCTGTCAGAGATGCGTCAGGGGCAAGACTGAAATGAAGGCCCCATAAGGAATACTCAAAGTCTAGGTGATCTTCACGGGAGAGGTATTTTCAAGGGGGGTTTCTGAGCGTCCAGTGTTGGTTTAGCTCTGTTTCAATACTTGTCCCATAGAAAGACGTATGACAGGCTCTTTTACTCTTTTGAGGTGCGCATTTGCTCTCCAACCTATGCGTCTAAAAAACTACATCTTTTTGAGACAGATACTTTGCAGGGGCATTTCTGTGTGTCTAAAAGGCTTGTATGCCCTTGTGGTAGAACCCTTGTCTGGTGAAATTTGGATCTGAGCAAAGTAAGGGTTGTATGTGTTTGCAGACACTTGCATTACCAGTGTTGATGATTTTCTTGAGACGGACACTTTGCAGTGAGTTTTCTGGGTGTCTGGTCTTAATATGGTACTGTTTTCGAATCCTTCCTACTGTAGATGAGACGAAACTCTTGAACCCTTGCAAATTTGGGAGTGGCGGTAGGAGGCCCTAAGATGCGTCATTTACTATTTCACAGCAGTTTATGCGCTTATATATATATCTCTGAGGGTAACACTGAGCGAGTTTTTTTTTTTTTTTGACTGAGAGGAAAATTTAACGGTGAAAGACTTCGAAGTAAGTGCCCGTTTTTTCTATTAGTGTTACACACAAGAATTTAACTTAAGGTAACACCAGACAATTTTGGTCATCCGAGAGAAATACTAACAGCTTAAGGATTCAGCATGTCCGAACGTCTGGAAGCAATCTTTAGAGAGAATATTTTCTTTGCTTTTATGGCATATCGGTAGGTTTCAGGACACATCAATAAAGGCTTTTCTAACGAATTTCAAATCAAACCTTTCCTAGCTCTATCCCATGATCAATCTTGCAGTGGTCATAGCTAACGATAATACTTTCTTCAATTTTGCAATCTTATATTCCCTCGTATTTGCCTGAATATTCACAAATCTCTGATATGTGATACTGTAAGCACAAATCGTTCCCTCCCAACGGTTTTTGTTGTGTTTAAATATTAGCCGTTCTGTTCACGTCTTCTTGGTAGAGAATTAAGTCTTGGGATCCCACGACTCCCTTTCACCTGAATACTAGTAGCTTGTCCGTTATTAGATGGGAAAACATTACATTAGTCCCAACCGTCAGAGGGCTAATAACATGGGACATTTTAAATCTCCTTTATTATCCTAACTCTCAACCGAAAAAATATATATATATATTTTTTTAATAACAGAACAGAGGAAGGAAAAACAAATGAATAAAAAAAAAATCCATGCACCAGATTACTGGTGTCCGCTGTTCATAAAATATCTGTAACAGTTAGACTTGAACAGCAGTAGGTTGAAGTCTGGAGGGAAACAACTATGGGGAAGCGAGTTCCAGAGAGATGCAGTTCGGGGAATGAAAGAATTCTGCAGTATGGCTTAGCGACATTCCAGTCATGAGCGCTGTCAGATGCCCGTGTAACACGAGGGAAGGCATGGAGAGGTGGCACCATGGATACAACTTCGTCTGAGCATTTGCTGTTGAAATATCTGTAAAATAACGCAAGGGAGGCAACATTCCTTCTTACTTGTAGGGGAGGTAGTTTGTTAGTAATAGCAGGGTTATTAATAATTCTAACAGCTTTGTTCTGAATTTTGTCTACTTGTTTTAATGCAGCCTCTCCACATCCGCTCCACAAGGGTGAGCAGTACTTAAGCTGAAAGAGTACATGACTCTTATAAATTATAACTAACTGCTCGTCAGTGAAGAAGTTACGGACTCTGTACAATAATCAAAGTTTCTATGAGGTGGTTTTAGCAAGTGATCTGACATGAGAAGTCCAGCTGAGGGCATTGTTAAGCGAAATGCCGAGAATTTCAATACTTTTGGAAATTTGAATATTTGTAGCACTGAAGGTAATATACGATTCTGGCAATACCTGCCTATTAGTAAATTGTATATATTTAGTTTTACTAGCATTAAATGAGACAAGGTTGTTTTGTCCCCATTCACTGATCGTGGATAAGTCTTGATTTAAAGAGATGGCTGTACTGAGGTGAGAGTTAGAGATATCGGACTTTGCAAATGGATGTCTGAGTGTGAATGAACTATGAAGTGTTGAGTCATCTGCATATGAATGGATGGGATTGTGGGTGACAGATAAGAGATCATTAATATGAACGAGGAACAGGGTTGGTGCCAGAACTGATCCCTGCGGCACGCCGGCATTAACTGAGTGGAAAGTGGAATATACATCATCTACTTTTACTCTTATTTTTCTATTGCTGAGATATGAGGAAATCAAAGGAACAAAAGAGTTTAGTCCATAGCAAGGGAGTTTGGACAACAGGGAATGGTGCCACACTCTGTCGAAAGCTTTAGAAATATCCAGGGCTACTGCATGAGTTTCACCATGTAGGTCAACTGATTGATGGATGGTATGAGTTAGGAGATTGAGTATGTCAATGGTGGATCTTTCTTGGCGAAAACCATATTGTTTATCACTAATTAAGTTGTTGGATTAAAGATGTTTAACTATGTGCTTATTAATTACAGTTTCAAAAACCTTACCAAGAGAAGATGTAACAGCTATTGGTCTGTAATCAGAGGGGTCAGAAGAACTTCCTTTCTTTGGAATAGGGTGGATATTGGCTTCTTTCCACAAATTAGGGAATGAAGAAGTACGTATGCATAGTCTGAATAATTTTGCAAGAACAGAGGCAAGTTCTGGGGAACACTTTTTCAAAACAATTGGCGGGATTCCATCTGGGCCTGGAGCTTTGTTGGTAGGTAAATTGTTTAGGATGGATTTCACGTACCTTGTCTGTATTTTAAGTGGAACAATGTCGGGAGAGGCAAGTTCTAGTGCTGGGACATTCTGGCTGGCTGCCTCTAAGGTAGAATTTCTGGCAAATGTACTGGCAAAGATATCTGCTTTCCCACGTGGGTCATTTGTAATATTGCCATCTGGAGATTTTAGTGGGGGAATGGATAATGACTTGTTAAAGTTATTATTGAAAGGATTGAGAGTTGACCAGAATATTCTATAGTCATTAAGGTTGTTAAATAGTTTTGATGCTTGGTTTTGAAGAAAGTTTGATTTAGCAAGATTTATTACAGCTTTTGCATGGTTTCTAGCAATTTTAAATTGAGAGAGTGATTCAGATGTTTTTTATTTCAAGTGATAGTTATATGCTGAAGACTTTTGGGCTGTTGCTGTGGCACAGTTCCTATCAAACCATTTTGGAGAGTTCAATCTTTTAGTGAATTGTTGACTTGGTATGAATAAATCCATACCAGCTAGTTTGCCTTAGACGGAATTATAAAGTTAAAGAATATTGGTACATGCAGTATATGAGGATTATTGTCAACGATAAACCTTACCATTCAATGTTTAGGTATATACAAAAAGGAAAAGGCTGTTGTTTCGTTGTTTCATTATGTCTACATTCCGTCTGATATTGCTCTCTCTCTCTCTCTCTCTCTCTCTCTCTCTCTCTCTCTCTCTCTGCTGTGAACTTTTCTTCCATCTGACTGAAGGGTTGCACTTTTCCACCCGCCTTTCCATCCCACTTCATTTATTATTTTTCTCCACCTTTGTTTTTCCTGGCTCCCGACGGGTTTGTCCCCTCGCTAAGGCCCTCACCCACTCACCACCTTCCTCCTCCTCATATGTACGATATTGTACAACAGTTTTACTGGGGTATTCATGCGTGTGCCTAGCTCTCACAGTGACAGTCCAAGTTTTTTTTTATTTTTTTTTTACTCTTTCTCGGACTTCAGTTGCTCACTTGAATACAATAGTCTGGTGTTAACATCCATACACTACTTGAGTTGTTCCGACTGTGAGAGAGCTTCTGTTGACAGCAGTAAATCTCCCAGGCTGTCATTTATCACTCTGAGCTGAATAAAATCATCTGTTAACTGGAATAGAATGCCAGTGATCCTCCAACCATGAGACGTGATGCTGATGGAGCTGGTGGGGACAGAAGTGACCTGCAGTACTGACACACGTACAAGCTCTGAAGCACTTATAGGGTTCTACATTTACATATGAATAGCTCTGACAGTGACAAAACCAAGCATTTTTATTTTTTGTCTCATGTTAATGGAATGGTGAAAGGCACACAGTATGATAGCCCCAAGAAGTACAAATTCTTACATTAATGGACAGACGTCCCCTCATGAGCGACGCATTTCATAAGCTATACTAGTTTTGTAGGGCGTGGTGTTGACCGACTCTTTTTGGAAGAGAATGTGAAGCGCATGTGCAAGAAAAATACCGTAATTATAAACACAAGCAAATGGCAAGGCCTGTGAGGTTATAGCCAGTATTCCATGGGTTTGAACAATGTGTAGATTTATGTCTGACCCAATTCACTGGACATATGGTTGATAGTTATCCCATTTTCGCGCCTTCTCTATACAGTATTTTTTTCCTGACCCTGAAGACTTTTTGATGTACGATGGAAAGCCTCTTTTAAATTAATACAGTCGTACGAAGATTGTGGGAATATATACCACTCCAGGTAGCACCTAGATCCAGACAAATCCAGTCTGAAAGTAAGCTTTCAAATACACACATTTAGCCCTATAATGTTATATCCCGTATGTCAGCAAACTCTCATCCCCATCCTCTATCTCTCTAATGCAGATAAGAACCGATACTCCCAGTCCTTCATGTATAGAACAGATCAGCTGTGGAACTGTCTTCCTCTGTATGTATTTCCTACTGCCTATGACCTCCATTCTTTTAAATGCAATGTGTCGAGGCATCTTAAAATGAACGGATCTTGAATTTGCCTCTCCATTATTTTATTTTCATTTTTCCTTGCAGGAAACAATCTTGCAGGGTTCCCTCCATTGGTTCCTTCTTCCTTGCATAAAAAGAATGTGATGCATGCATATTACTTTATTCAGCTAAGGGAAAAAGTCTTGCACATTCCTCGTTATGCTGATAGATGCAGAGGAAAAAGCAAAAAAAAAAAAAAAAATCCACCTGAGGATCAACCTCGGGCTCTTCCACTTGCGAGTTTGATAGGCCAACCAGTTCAGCAGCAGCTCCCTCATCGGTATTGAAGGGGGATCTGAACCACTATAAATTGATCCTGTTGTGTGGCTGATCCACTGTGGCAAGGGAGGAAGCTGCGTGGGGGTGACACAGGATAGAACATGAATTTTTTAGTTTATATAATGTTTTGGGCTACACAGAACCCAGCCCCTCTGAGGATAGGTCCTGTGTAGTCTG
Organism: Coenobita brevimanus; assembly: GCF_032717465.1. Lineage (NCBI taxonomy): Eukaryota > Metazoa > Arthropoda > Malacostraca > Decapoda > Coenobitidae > Coenobita > Coenobita brevimanus. The sequence goes on from NC_136978.1 coordinate 40,321,922, forward strand.
AAGCATTAGAGAAAAAGAATCAAGTACTGTCTTGTGTGTCCCTCCTACCTAGCTAGGTCTCCAGCTGACACAGACAAGTCAACATTGCCACAGTATATTCACATAAAGGATGGAGTGTGCTGAGGGAGAACACTGAAAAATTATATGAATTTTCACGACCGTTTTGTCTTCCGATTCACATGCCGGTCAGAATGGTGTACTTAGTCATGGCCCATGTTCCCGTTCCCCCAGCATTAGAACTGGGGATGTGAATGCAAATCAGCTACTGTGGGCTGTGTTCCAAGTAAAGACTTAGTAAATCCTCGCTCTACATTAATGACCCGTGCACAGTTGACTGATATATACCTGAACTTTCTTCTTCGTCTTATCTCTCATGATCACATATTACTAAGATGGCAACTTTTATTATTTTACGTTCCATGTCACTAAACCATTTTATTTAGGTTATGACAGACTTGTCAAAATGGAAGGGTAATACTGTATATGGTTTCATAACTCCAGCACTACAGTCACCATTAGACTTAATAATAAGACTTCTCAGTAAGATCCGCGGTTGCTCATCATGTCATTCCTTTAAAAAATTTACAGAGGAAGCACCCGTATCATTTTCTGGTAAACTATTCCACTGATTTATCGATCTCTGTCTGAATGTGTTTCTTATTTGAATTTTGTTGAATTGCCTCATGAACAGTTGTTAACAGTGACCTCTTAAGTTTGTTTTGATCTCTTGGAAAAAATGTCTTGGATTCAAATTTTCAAATCCATTCGTAATTTTGGAGATCTCGATCACGTCTCCACATTTCCATCGGTCCTCCAGCTTAGATATATCCAGTCTTTGCAGCTGTTCCTCATAACTTAGGCTTTTAACATTTGGAACTATCTTGGTTGCTCTTCACTGCAAGCTTTCCAATCTTACTGATGTTTTGTCGAAATTGGAAGGCATACTGAATATGATGGGGATCGTATGTCCTGCAGTGGCGAATCCTTCTTCAGTCCAGTTTTTGAATGTTCTATGAATGAGACCCATGATATGGTTTGCATTGGAGACAGTGTTATCAGTATGGTAGTCAAACTTCAAATTGTTGCTGAACAGTACACCAGATTTTTTTCTGCGTGGCCATCTGTAATGCTTCTGTCATCAGTTCTGCAGTTCTGCCACTGGTTGGCTATCCCCACACACATGACTTTGCACTTAGCTGCATTACAACATAGAAGCCATGTATTGGATGATTCGGTTATGTAGTTTATGTCATATTGTATTGACTGCTTCTTCACTAATGTTCTTACAGGATTGTTATTTTTTGTATAATCTGCAAACATCTTGCAAGTGGAGTTTATGTTGTTGGGGAGGTTATTAATGCACACTAAAAAGAGCAAGGGACCCAATACTGACCCTTGAGGAAATCTACTTGTTTCTTCTGCAGGGTCCAATAATACGCCATGTACCCTAACCCTTTGTGTCCTGTTAGTGAGAAAATCCTCTATCCACCTCAGCACATTATACCTCCAATTCCAGGTCTGTGTAGTGTGTAACTCAGTCTTCCATGTGGTACACTATCGAATGCTTTGGCATAACTGAAATGAATTACGTCAAATGGGTCATTGTTGTCATGCAAATTTATTCAGTCATTCAAGGTTTCCAATAAGTTGGTTAGGCATGATCTTCGACTTCTGAATCAGTGCTAGTTTTGCAAAGTGCTGCTCTGTCTTCCAAACTCTTTACCATCTTGTCTCTTAATCCTCCGTGTGCCAGCTATTTTTAGCCCTATAGGTCACCTACTTGCTGGCCACTTATCGACCTTTTTTTATTGGCTAAAATGATAGATTTTGATGTGAAAACAATGAACTGATAAAGGTAATTAAATCCCAGGACACCGTGGTCACTCCTTCCCAGTTGGTTCAACATAAACCCTTGTTCAATGGTATTTCCTTCACTGGTAATGATCAAGTCAAGTGTGCTGGGTCTGTGATCACCTCTTACTTGGGTTGCTTTAGTAACATGTTGGGTTTAGAAATTATCTGCTAGGCTGTCCAAAAATTTTTGTTCAGGAGAATCTTCTGGTGCCGAAGTTGCTGACATCGCCCAGTCATTGTTCAGCAAATTAAAATCTCACGCAGTTAGGACATTGCACTGCATATCTCTAATTTTCGGGATCAGAGCATGTAGAACATTGTCATTCCCTTGAGTACAGTCACCTTTGCAATAGACACAGCCTCTGAGTATTCTTGGACCACCATCTCTCTTGATCCATTTCAGCTCTGTCTCTGTAAAGTGTGCCATGTATTTGTCTGATTCAATACAATCATTTACGTCCACGCTCTTGTGGAAATATTTTATTGCACCTCCCTTCATTTCATGTGTTGTCTCTTCTTTTCATACTGAAGTTTTTCAGTATTCCACTGCACAGTTCACTCTCAAGAATGTTGCGGGGTTGACACCAGGCCTCAGTCAAGTATATAATATCTGTTTTAATTGTCCTCACCAAATATTAGAACAATGAAAGCTTGTTGCAAATGCTTTCGGTTTGTTGATGTGCACTTGAAATAATAATCACTATATTGACAAAGACCTTCCTTTTGAGGGTCAAGTATGTTGTCTACTGTTGGGTTTGTTGGGCTGTTAGGGGTTGTGGGCATTTTGGGGGGTTGTTTTGCTGGGTTTGTTGGGGTTGTCTGCATCATTGTCCTCTCCATTTGACTTGCCAACTATCTTTCCATTTTTTTTTTTTTAATCATGCAGTCCTAGCTTGCCATGGCTTCCATCGTCATTAGTTCCTGGCAAAGTTTTCTGTTTTCTTCTCTTGGTTTCAGTGTGAAATATGGAGTGATATACAGAAAGCTTTCTGTTGGATGACCATCCTTATTTAGCTCTCAGAATTTCCTTGCATTTTGTAGTAGTTTTAATTACATTTTCTCATTTTTCACCTTTATTATCAGAAGACTTGGTCTGGAGCTGGGCTTCCTTGGGCCAAGCTTGACTGCATGATCTATATCAACATTTTCAGTTTTCAAAATATTCAGTGCCACTCCTTGAACAGCAAGAATATCACTATCTTCCCTTTCTGCACTAGTCAAAGATTGGTTTGGTTCTGAGAGATTTTGGTCAGTCAGGTTGCTTCTCCTTTTTTTTACTTAAAGTCTTCAGATACGTGTTCCCTAACGGTCTTAGCACTTCATTTTGGATGATGAGAGTCATACTTTACCAGATTTCTGACACCTGTTGCTGTAGATTCTCTAGTTTCTGAAACATGTTTAGGTCCTCATCATTCTTCTCTCCAGTTTCCAAACTTTCCATACCCCTGTAGCTGTTTGACTTCTGTTTGGCTGCTTGCAGTCTTGTCTTGATGCGGTGTGGGGCTCCATTTATATTTTCATTTTGCACTTGTAGCTTATTCAAAGAAGCAGCAACCTTTACAAAGCCGCTGCTACAAAACCACATTGTGCTTTCATCATCATCAAATACATCATACAAATTTTCTAGGTAGTTACATGCATCTCGCTTGGAATCATTTCTCACAATAACTGCACAGGAGGCCAAAAGCATTTGGCCATACCACAGTATTACACTCTGAACATTGGTGGGAGCTGCCATCTTTGCGTACATGACACTGAGAACACCAGCCATTGCTGCCTAGTGAGATATAATTTTAGCTTTTTGAGGCTATATTTTTAATTTTTTGTATTTTTATTTATTATTTTTTTTGCAGCTAGTAAGTGGATGGGGCAACAATAATGGAACACATATATACTTATCTGTGAAACTTGGGAAAATGTTGGTGTTTTCCATGCTTGCAGCAAATGAAACAGAAGCGCTCAAAGTAGGGCTTCTTGATGCTGTTTCTGGATCCTCTTGTGCTTTCAGATCCTTAAACTACAGCATGCTCTGGGAAGTGGTCCTGAGTTAACACAGTTATGATGACAAAAATCTTGGGCAGCAAAAACTTCTTCAGAAATTGTGTGGTTGATGTGTATAGCCGTCACAATTTGGGACGCTGAGCACCGCTGGTTGACGTTTATAGTTGCAAGCATCTTCCCGCCACCCTTTGAACCCGTGGCCACTTTCTATGACAACCATAGGGTAGGTAGGTCCCCTAGGTACCCCACTGATGTCTGGCATAGTCTGTACATGGCACTGGTAGAGTGTACAGTGATGTCTTCCTCATCCTCCTCGTCTGATTCCATACCCCCGGCGATAAGGGTGGAACTTTCGCGGGGACTGATTGCGTCACTGAGCCCTTTACCACCGGGTAAAGGGCTCAGTGACAGAGCCATTGGTCGTGCCTTGGATGATACAGTGTCCTCATGCACTCTGAGTGTAAGTACTTCTTTGAAGAGAGAAGTTATCATGTGGAGAGTGAAGTCTCTCCCTCTGACCCCTTCCTGCTCTCATATGCCTGAAAAGACTTTCAGACTGCTGCAGGGGGAGGGCAGGGCCTTTGACAGTGATGAGTTCACTGAAGACACAAAGAGGTTCATGACCCAGCATACCAGGCAGGTGATCATGACGTTGGCGGTCATCTGGGAAATAAACTCTGAAGAGCGGTCTCACTGCCACTCTCGCAGCCTGCTCGCCACTGTCTCGCCCTTGAACATCCAGCATCACCTCAGTCTAGTACTTCAAGGGCCAAATCACCACAACTGGGCTTTTCAGGAGTGGAATTTTCCAAACGCCCCACTTGGTGTGACTCAGCAGCCAGCGTCTCCCCAGGGAAGGCCCTCATCAGATGAGTCATCACCTCCATTATCCCCCCACCTCCCACATCTCTCTCCTTCCCTCCCACTTCCTGCCCATAGGCATGCACACGCTCTGAAAAGATGTGCTGGTCATGGAAAACGGCCTATTCTACTAGGTGTCACTGGAGTTAATACCTTTGTTTGGGAGGAAGGAGCAGGATTTGAGCACTCTGTGCCTGTATTCAATGAGGAAGGGGCAGGTGTTCTGAGAATGAGCTTCACCACAGGTCCTGGACTATAAGCAATATATTCAGGACAATACTTACCACTGCAGTTATACAATACCTGGTGGATGAAATTAATTTCCACCGGGCTACAAGTGTGTGGTGGCTAGACGTGCCTGCCAGAGCAAGCAGGCACATGAGGGACTTGATACCTGTGGAGGTGGGGGACTTGTTTGTGTGGCTAGCCCTTACCATGGTGAAGGCACACGTTAGGAAACGTGGGCACCATGATTATTGGTTGGTTGATGAACTGATGGGCACACCTATCTTTGGTAAGTATATTGTCCATGACAGGTACCTATCAATCCTAAGGTTCTTGCACTTCAACACAAATTATGGGCTTGCACCGAATGACAGGATATGGAAAATTAGATCCATCCTGACCATGCTCAAGAGTCATTTTCCAGGGTTTTCTGTCCATTTCAGAAAGTGGTTAATGACGAGACGCTGGTGTTATTTCTGGGCAGGTTGGCATTTATTCAGGATGTGCCGTTCAAGTGTCAATGCTGTGGACTAAAATTCTTTGTCCTTTGTCTGCAAAACTAGATATGTGCTTGATGTGATAGTTTGTTTGGCTATGGATGTTGATATACCTAGTGACAATCCTCACAGTTTCTCAGCATCAGTCATAAAAGTGCTGATGGATAGGTATTTCAACAGGCACCACATTCTGAAACTGATAATCATTACACAGCCCCAGCATTGACCAAGGATTTGCTTGAACATGGTTCTGAGACCAGTGGAACTGTCCAGACAAACAAACAAAATTCTCTGTATTCCCAGCAAATACTGAGAAAGATGCTCGTCCTACCAAGGAATGTGACAACATGTTAACCCTTCTTGGGCATGACAAGAGACCAGATAACATGTCAGCAGTACATAAGGGTGTGGTTGAGGAAATGGGCATGACAGACTACAGGACCAGGGAACTCTTGTTGAAGACCGCTTCTGTCAACGATTATAATATCAACATGCGGCTTGTTGATAAGTTGGACATGCAGATTAGTGAGGTCGATTGCCTTCATAAGACCTGCTGATGGCACAAGAAGGCGTTTTTCCACCATCTTGATATCACCGTCCTGAACAATTTCATACTGTTCAAGGAGGTCGTCAAGAAACCTCTCTCTCTATGACAGTTCGAGAGAGAGCTTGCATGCAGACACCTTGAAGAGTATTCATCTGCACAGGTGCCAGGTGCGAAGTGAGTGATGCAGACAATGCCTACAGCTGACAAGCTAAGGTGTGCTGAGTATTTCCTGTGGTACAGGCCGTCTGTCAGCACGAAAAGAGACAACCTCCCAAAGTGCAGAGTGCAAGGTCTCCCTGTGCCCTAAATTTGTTAGCGGGTACCACTCCGAGCGTGAGTACTGAGCAGGTGTGTGAGAAATTGAAAATGGTAAACAGATATGCACAAGTGTGTTATTTTTTATACACAAGTGAAATGTAAGAAAAAAGTTATATCTAGTAGGTAATATGATGTAAGTGTTTTATAACAAGTTATACAAGTGCAATGCAACAAGTTTACTGTTTGTGGTTATTGGTGGCACAATTATTGGAAATACGTTGTGTAACCCTAACTGCTACATGAAAGAAAACCATGAGTGAGTGCACAAGAAAAAGAATTACCTGGTTGGCTATAACTAAATTTTTTCCCTCGTTACTCAGAAAACAATGCTGAATATGGGAGCATAAGTGTATTTGTGATGTGAAGTACAAATAATGTAAGTTGTGTATAACAGCAGTAATATTTTCACTATGCCCCTAATTAGTACCAATCAGTCACAATTTTCGTATAAATGATTACCTCTTACACAACCATACTGCATGAAACAGCCACAGCATTTACATCTCAAAGTGTAATTACCCATAATCGTGATGTCAGGTGCAAGTATAAGTGTGGTAGGAGAGGGAAATTATTATATTTGATGCAAGAAATGAGTACAGAAAATCAAAAAGCTATTCTTTTCCCACACACCTATGGGTCATAATGGCACAATGAAATGGGTGGAAAACCCTATGGGGAGCCACATGAGCACGGTGATGACTCATCATTACGACAGTGAGTAAGGAATGGTCGAAGATTGAGTGGAAAATTCCACATTCCTTCGAAGGAAGCCTGGGTAGGGTTGCAATCGCTGCTCCTGTCACTGCTGCCAATGCTAGCCAGCGAGCCCAAGGTCACTGCCGGTGGTGCGCGCTCGGAAACAGTCCGCCAAAACACGGAAAACCAATCATCTTCAACTTTTCCTTACTCTTCGATGGGACAACCTAGAGACCTGGGGGATACTTTCATTTGGAAGAGTTGATGAGTCTTATATGTCTTTGCTTTTTTCCCTAGCTTTTTATTATAGTTTGGCAGATAATAGGATTTGAAGTAAGGGTAATTTTTTCCAAATCATGGAAATCCCCTATTGGGAGGATTGGCCGACGTCAGGAAACCCCCGGCGTGTGGGGGTTTAAGAAACTTGTTTGGTCTCATACAAATTTTGCCATCACTCTTTCAAGGCGGCTATAACGTCTAGGATTGCCATTTTACCTAAACTTAGATGCCCCGAATTAAGTTCGGGTATTTCGTATAGTGCTAGCATGAGCAAAAAAAAAAAAAAAAATGAGGTCATCATACTGGAAGATATAAGAGAATTAATATGTGAGGGCATCACTATCTATAATCTTCTGCAGGTAGAAATGATAAACTTATAATAAGAGTCTCACTAGGATTGTCCTGTGCTTAAAAGTCACTATGATGCTGTTAAACATATTTAGAAGAGCCGTGAGGTGCAGTAAAAGCTGAAATGGCGATACAGTTAAGTACATAAAATTCAGCCGTGAAATGTTGTGATCTGCTCTGTTAAAAACTAATGTGAACACTGAAACAAAGGTGCCGTAAGAGATAAAATTACATACTCCTACAATAATGATACAACAAATAGCTCTTGCTGAAAATGCACTACAATAAAATATGTATAGTTCACATAATCTAAAAATTTTCAATAAGGATTTACGGTTTTCGTAACGGTGAATGATACTCTAACAGAAATTAGCTTCCATGCCGAAAGTGAGCTACAGTAAGATACAGAATATTCGACTTTGTCTCTAATTTTAAATGAGGTTACTGGTTTGAGATATAATGAATTTTATAATACGTTATGGAAAAAGATTATTATTATGAGCATCTATGTGCATCTACTGTTTCTGTCTAAGAGACATTATAAAGCACAGTTATCGGGGGACAGTTAAGCCACTGTGGAAAACCCAACATCGAATGCTGAATGATGAAGGACTGGATGTACGGCACATTTTGAGAGGAATCGCAGATATTTCTCCATCTTTCTGCTCCTCTGTTCCATGCTTCTTTTTTCCTCACATCCCGTATAGTAATGGTTAAGGGGTTAGGATAACTGATGTAATCACAGAATTATTTCACTGAAGAGTTACACTTCATTGAAAAGAACATACGATACTTTGCACAGGCCGCAGGTATCAGAGTTTTACATGTAAAAAATCGGTGGGAGTATGCTTATATCATCATCATCAGCCATTGCAAGTCCACTGATGAACAAGGGCTCCCCCACCCTTTCCCACGAATTCCTTGACTGAGCCAATCTCTGCTATATTTTGCCAGCAAACTTCTCCATCTCATCTCTCCACCTCCTGTCTTTTTTTTTCTTCACTCCTTTCAATCTCTTGGAGTCCAGCCAGTCAGCCTCTTGCTCCATCGGTCATTCCTTATTCTTTCTACATGACCCGCCCACCTCCATTTCTGTGTGTGTGTGTGTGTGTGTGTGTGTGTGTGTGTGTGTGTGTGTGTGTGTGTGTGTGTGTGTGTGTGTTTATAACTTTTATAATGGCTTTTGACTTTAGGCTGCTTTGTCACCCTAGTTGACCTTCTTCTCTCTCAACATTGACCTTTCCATTGCTCTTTGAGAACAGATCAGTTGATTGTCCACTTTTTTGTCAGTTTCCAGGTCTCACATGCGTATGTATAGCTGGGATTATACATTCGCTGCATACATTTTGTTTCATACATATTGGCAAGCTACTTTTCATGATGTCTGTATGTTTACCGAAAGCTTTCCATCCAGCTATATTGCGTCTTTTTATTTCGCTTTCATGGTATTTCATTAGCTATACTATTTGCTCTAAGTAATTGTAATCCTCCACTTCAAGAATTTCTTCGCTTATTCTGATTACGATATTTGGTGCAATTCGATGAAACATTAATTTTACAGCGGTTCATCTTTAGCTCTGCTTTGAGACTTTCTCAATTTAGGTCATACAACATTTCTTGTATGTCTCTGCTGTTTCAGAGTTTATGACAGTGTCATCTGCAAATCTTAAACGGTTTAGGTTTTCTTTATCTATGTAAACATATTTGTTTTCCCAGTCTAGCTTTCTGAAAATATTTTCTATGAATGCTGTAAATAATTCTAGTAAAGCTGTATCTCCCTGATGCACGCCGTTCTCTATCTTAATTTTTTCAGAGTCTTAATGTAATTTAACTGTAGTAGTTCCCTCTTCATGTTTGTTTTCGAACAGTTTTACAATGCTGTCATTTTCTCCTTGTTCTCATGGTGAATTTATAATAGCTATGTGCTCCACTGAGTCGAAAGTCTTTTCGAAATCAATAAATCCTAAGCACAGTGGTTTATTACGTTTGTAGTTTTCCCAGTTAGCTGATTCATTGTGTGCAGATGATCACTAGTCGAATGCCGGCTTTAAAATCCTACCTGGTCACGAGGTTGGTTTTCTTCCAAATTCGTTGTTATGCTGTTCGTCAGGACTTGAATGAAGAGTTTATTAATAACTGGTAATGAGCTAATGGTCTGATAGTTTTTAAGATCTTTTGAGCTGCCTTCTTTGAAACGCACAGTAACTAATGCATTACACCATGTTTTGAGAAATTTTTTCTTCTTGATACAGTAAGTGGGCGAGCTTGTTTTGGACTTCTACTCCTGCATGGAACAGTAAATCTGCTACGTTTCCATCTTTTTCTGATGCCTTCCCTCTTTTCATAATTTTAAGAGAGATGTTTACTTCTGGTTTTACCTCAGGCATTTCACTTGTGTCATCTGAAAAGTTAGCTATTGGTACTACTGTCTTTGATGTATGAAGTTCTTAAAATTTTTGAAACCTCTTCACTACCCTATCTCTGCATTTAATGAATTCACCGTTTTGCCTTTCTCTGATATAATTTGTTGTTTTCCTAGTGCCATTTTATTCAACCTGTTTCAGATTTTTTTTTTTACGGTTTCTTTGAGCTCATCCATGTTCCCCTTTCCTTTTCCTTTTCTCGGTCTCTTGCTGATAAGCTTTTTTAATTTCGCTCTCTATATTTCATCTATCTTTGTTTATACTTACATTTCCATTCTTTTCATGAATTTAGAGGTTATTTTTGAATACTTATTGGCTTTGGTTGTATTAGCTTTCCCTACTATCTTTGCTGATAGCAATTTTGTTAATCTATCACTCAACTCATGAATGTCACACTCAAAAAGATTTTGAGACTGAAATCTGTTCGTCATTCCAAACTGAAAGGCCGCTTTGTTTTCTGTCTCTGTCTATCGCTAGATGCCTTAATCCCGTAAGGGGTGGCCACAAACAAATCGCCTCCATGTCGCCCTGTCCCCCACCATTTCACTGCCCTGCTCCCAGCTCACACACCCCTCTCTCATATACTTCTCCACTCCATCCTTCCAAATCATCCTTGGCTTCCCCCTCCCTTTCCCCCTCTCCACCTCACTCACATACACTCTCCTCGTCTGTCTCTCAGTCTCCATCTTCTCCACATGCCCAAACCACCTCAGTGTGTTTCTCCTAACGCTTCCTATCACATCCACATCCACTCCACAACGCTCCTTCACTTCCACATTTGTCAGTCTGTCTCTGCATGTGACTTAAAATGCTCCTCTCAAATAACTCATTTCCACTGCTCTCACTCTTGACTTCTGTTCCTCCAACAAGGACCGAGCTTCACTTCCATACTTTAGAGTTGGTAACACAATACTGTTATGTAGTAATTTTTTCACTTCCACGCTCATTTCCCTGTTTCTTATCATTGCTTTCAAGGAACCAGCAACCTTTCATCCTTGTTGGGCCCTTTGAAGCACTTCACCCTCTAATCTTCCATCCTTTCTCATCACACTACCCAAGTACTTAAACGCACTCATATTTTCCATTTCCTCCTCATCCTACCTCACTGTACATTCGCTGACTTCACTTCTCTCAAAGACTATAACTTTGCTCTTCCATACATTCACCTTTGAATACCGTTTTTTACACACTCTCCCAAACTCATCCACCAAGTCTTGCAGCTCCCTATCGTCTTCACTTAACAACAAAGTATCATCTGCAAACAACAATACAGGGAGTTTCCAAAGACTGCCCTCTCTCATTAGGGCCGCTCCAGCATCCACTGCCCTACCTTGTATCTCTTTTATAACCCTATCCATATGCAGATTGAGCAACCATGGAGACATGACACATCCTTGTTTCAATCCAATATTCAAATAGAAAAATTAACTCAGTTCACTATCCACACTCACTGGAGCCTTAGCACCCTCATACATACTCTTCACGCCATTCAACAACGGCCCATCTACTCCATATATTCTTAATACTTTCCACAATCCTTGTCTATCTATCCTGCCATATGCTTTCTCCAAATCCAGAAACTTTTCCGCTAAAGATCTAAGAATGAATATCTGATCTACACAACCTCTTCCCTTCCTAAAACCTCCCTGTTCTTCTCCAGTTAATTCCTCTGTTATTTCCCTAATTATGTCAATAAGTATCCTACCATATACTTTTCTTATCGCACTAAGAAGACTAATGCCACCATTATTACCACATACTTCTTTTTCCCCTTTTCCTTTTTACAGGGGAATAATTATACCTGACTTCCAATCCTCCGGGACTCTACCTTCCTCGGAGACCAATCTGCACATCTTCCACATCCATTCTACAACTATCTCTTCCCCATGCTTCAGCAATACTCGTATACCACACACTTCATCAATTCCTGGGTCGTTCCCCATTTGACTTTCTTCATTGCTTCCACAACTTCCATCCTACTGATTTCTTAATCACTTCTCACATCCCTCCGTCTTCCAGCCATTCCCCAGCCACTTACACTTGTATTACTTTCATTCTTTATGTTCAACAATTCCTTAAAGTGTTCTCTCCATCTGCTCACTTTTTATCCTTTCTCCACTAGTAATCTACCATTTTTATCTTCCATTCCTAAAGTAACTTCTTTGGCACCCAAATTCTCTTTACCTCTTTCCAAAACATTTTCTTACATTCCCTCCACTTTACACTCAAATTCCTTCCAAATTCCTCATCCATTCACTTCTTACTCTCTCTAACTAATTTCTTCACCTCTCTCTTCCTGTCTACATGTAACTCTCTCTTCCGTCTCTCAACTTCTTCCACGCCTCTGTTTCTCATCCACTCACTCATATGCTTTCTTCTTTTGTGCCACAGCCTCTCTCACCTCTTCGTTCCATCATGCTGCTCCCTGCATCCCCTTTCGTTTTCTCTTCACCCCACACCCCACCTCACATGCCGCACAGATTTCTTCTGTGACTATCTTGCACACACCGTCCCCGTCCCCCATCGGCTCCAGTCCATATTTACCGAATCGCTCCTCCACATCCCTCTTATATTCTGCCTTTTTTCCATCTTCTTGTAACCTTTCTACCCTCCTTGTATGAACTACTTTCTCCTATCCTTCCCTTCTATTTCTCCATTTCATTTGGACCTTGATTCTGACCACCACTTGGTGGTGGTCAGAAAGTCCACTACCCCAACCTCTATATAATCTTGCATCCATTACATATCTTGTGAGCCTACATCCACACATACATAGTCAGTCATTGCCTTCTGTTCATTCAGTTCACCACCCATCCTCATCACTCGCCACGAATACCTATGGATCATTTTGTGCCTGGAGAGGGTATTGGCTATCACCAACCCCCTCCCGGCACAAATGTCCACTGAAGCACTGCCATTCTCATCCATCTTTGCAGGCACACCCCACTCACCAACTACAGTACTCCATCCACCTTCACATTCCCTAATTTTCCATTAATATCTCCAATCAAAAACGCTCTTATTTCTATCAAACTTTTCCATGCACACTTCCACATTTGTCCAGAACTCTTCTCACTTTCCTTGCACAATCTTGCATTGGCGCATACATGCACACACTCACCCACATTTGTAGTCCAACTTTCAGTCTTACAAACACAATCCATGAGCCAACTGATCCATATTTTCTTATATATATTCTTCTTCCATTTGTTACTCACAACAATACACACTCCTTCTTTTGCCCTCTCATTCTCTCACATATACCCCATCCATACTCCCATTCTCTCAGACTCTAATCTCACCATTTAGTTTCAGTTAATCCACATACAGTACATCCACTTTCACACCTTCAAGCACCTGGACGATCTCTCTTTCTTTCACCTCATCAATTGCACCCCTTACATTCCATGAAGCCATTCATACCATGTCCTTTGTTCTATCCTTAGTCATCGCCTTTTGGTTAGTCCTGGCCCTTGGCTTCTTGTTTGCATTTTTAGTTAGTTGTTTTCCGGAGAGGGGCACTAACCCTCCATCAACCCACTTGTTGTCACATAGGGAACACTTGTTGGTTGGTTATAAGGTTACCACCCAGCATTGTAAATGCTTTCCTGCTTTACAGGAAATCATTTGGCTTGCCACCCTGAAAACAGAGTACCACTAGGATGATGGGCACCCCAATTTACCATTTACTTTTATTGGGTGTATCTTTTTATTTTTAATCAGTCCTTTTCTTTCATTTCTGAAATTGAATCTGGCTGTGCAACCCACCAGTCTGTGGCCACTTCCTATATTTACTTTGTTGAAAACTGTGGGATTTATGATCGTGATATTTTTATCTGCTATATTGAAGCCGATTTCCTTCTTTGTTTCTCCATTTGGACTTCTCCAGTTCCATTTTATCCCTGTTCTTTTGTGAAAAAAATTTGCCTTTATAACTCTGTCATTCGTTTTCCCATTTCGAATTTTCCCATACATGCTTCTCCATTTTTCGATATGCCAACTTTCGCATTGAAGTCTCCCATGAGTTTGGTATATCTGGTCTTTTCTTCTTCCATTATCTGGGTGATGTCTTTAAAGAATGTTTCTATTGCTTCATCTGAGTTTTGAGAAGTAGATGCATATACTTGTATTACTTTCAGGGCGTATCTTTTGACTAGTCTAATTACAGTTCATGCTAGTCTGTCAGATACACTGCTGAATTTAACAGTGTTATCTGCAAGACTTCTGTTTATTAGAAATCTTACACCACCAACTCTTTAACTTGGCCTTCTTCTTTAGTGAAGTAGGTGGTTGTTGTCTTGGAACTGAATTATTTTTCCGTCTTTTCTGTGGATCTCACTCAGACTTACAGTATCCCAACTAAGCTTTTTAATTCAGTCATTAAGGTATCAAGTTTGTAATCTTCTACGAGGCTTCTTACATTGTACATATAGATCTTAACTGATTTCGGTTTGTTTAATATCCTAGTCTCTGATTTGCCGAGACGGTGCCTACTCACTTTCGGTGGCACACTGCCCACAAGCACAGGACTCCGTGCGGTTGGATTCTTAGTAGACGATGATCCAACAGGAACGCCTGTGTAATAAGTAACAGTAGAATTCATGTTTGGTTGGATATAGTGTGGCATAGAAACTCACCTCCTGCCACAGTTTCTGGTGAAATGTAATTGTTGAGCCACGTTATTCAGTATATTCGGTTGAGAACAATATATCTATAAGGGGTCCCATGGTCCGCGCCGTCCAAGACAGTACACACACACACACACGTTTGAATATATATCTATATCTATCTTTCTATCTATCTATCTATCTATCTATCTATATCTATATCTATCTATCTATCTATCTATCTATCTATATCTATATCTCTCTCTCTCTCTCTCTATATATATATATATATATATATATATATATGGAGCCTCTGTAGTACAGTGGTAGAGTGTGTGTTTCATACACGGGTGAGCCATGGGAGCCAGGGTTCGCGCCCCACCAGGGTAATAAACTTAGGGAATGTTCACCCGGCCACGTACTGCATTGGCGGACACAAGGAGTGCTGTGGTTGAACCAGTGTCGCTTACTATAAAGTATGCTTGCACCCAGTCGGCTTGGCGGGCCGATTACACTTGGTTCACAGACTACACACGCATCCAAACCCACTCCAACACTGCAGTTACACTTACAAGCACTCCTCACCCTACATACAATCTCTGCCAGACAGCCTAAGCCACTTGGTACAGATACATTGGCTGTATCGTCCCCATTTCGGTAGGGATAGGCCGGTCCTGCAGTTGATACTCAAACGGCTGCTGCTGCTGCTGCTGATGAATATATATATATATATATATATATATATATATATATATATATATATATATATATATATATATATATATATATATATACATATATGAGTATATATATATATGAGTATATGAATACAGACAGACAGATATATAGCTAGATAAATAGATAGATAGATAGAAAGCCAGGAATTCAGTATCTCCTCCAAATTCCTTTTTAATCTTACTTCACCTCTTATATTTTTTAACTTTATTTTTTAGCCTGCATATCTTTATTATTGTTTACTTTCCTTTCCCTCTCTCTGAATGCATGTTTTCATTTTTAAGTCTATCATGAATTTTAACCGCCTCGTGGTCGGGACAGCTATAGAGCTGTAGTCTGTCTAACACCACATGATTTTATTCGGTTGTGTGTGAGCCACAGGATTGTGCGAGAGTTTATATTGTTACCATTAACATTTTAATAGTAGGGACAATTCTAGTATCCTATTCCAGCTAAATCTAGACAATTTTATTCACATGAGAGAATGGAGTGTGAGTGTGATAGTGCCTTCATCATTAAACCTCTCTCTATTGGGACAACTCCACTCCTCAATTGATTCTGGCACCAGACAATTTTATTCTATGAGAGTGAGTCATAGGAGTCAGAGCAAGTTGGTAACAATAGCATTAGCTCTCACTGTCGTTGCAACGTAAATTTTTGCTCTCCACCTGACAGAGTCAGAGGAGGGTGTTGTTATCGCTGGGATCAATATGTGTCCGTCCGTAGAGTTAGGCAGCAGAGTGGCAGGGCGGCTGGCCAGATGTATAAATTTCGTTTCCGGGCCAGGACTCAGAAAGTATTCACTACAGTCATAAAATATCACATAGTTATGTGTCCTATAGTGAATTGGTGCCTTTTGATACGTAGATTGCTTTGTCTTAAGTAGCTTTTTTTTTTTTAAATAAAAAAATTCAGAGATTCTCCTTACGCCCCCTTTAAAAGAAAAGACTAAGGGGAGGGGAGATGAGGACAGTTATACGCTTGGTTAGGTGTACAGGGAGGTGGGGGGTACTGTATGTGGTTGGTCAGATGGAGGGTTACAATAGCGTAGAGATGTCTATGTTTTATTACTGCTAACGGCACATTTTGTGGTCATGCACGTTTTCTCCACTAAAGTATTTTTACTAAAACGTAATCTACATAAATCTTAGGAGAGTCTTATATCAAAATCCAGAAGACTGAATCTAACAGGAACTCCACCTGCAGGAAAGTTAAAGCTTGCCCAAATATGCACCTGTAGGAAATTTTTGGTGGCATGGCATAGACGAATTTTCTTGTTTATACTTTTACACTTGATATGAACCCTTAAGCAACGACAAGCTTTTCTAAAATTTAATTTGTTTAACTTCTTTCCCTGTTCACTCAGTAGTACAACTGGGGACTTGGCTATAAGATCCTAAGGCTGCATTTCATGTTCGAGTACACAGAGTACATGGGAAGTACAGAGAACACTTCTCTCGATGACCATAACTTTACTCTTCCCTACATTTACCCATTCACCAAGCCTTGCAGCTCCCTTTCGTCTTCACTTAGCACAGTATCATCTGCAAACAACAGTACAAAGAGTTTCCAAACGCTGCCCTCTCTCATTAGGGTCGCTCCAACATCCACTGCCCTACCTTGTATCTTTTTTATAACCCCATCCAATTACAGATTGAGCAACCATGGAGAAATGACACATCCCTGTTTCAATCCAACATTGAAATAGAAAAATTCGCTCAGTTCAGTATCCACACGCACTGCAACCTTAGCATCCTCATACATACTCTTCACGGCCTTTAACAACTTCCCATTATCTCTATACATTCTTAATAGTTTCCACATTTCTTGGCTATCCACCCTGCCATATGCTTTCTCCTAATCCATGAAGGCCACATACAACTTCATTTCCTTTCCTAGAAACTTTTCCACTAAAGACCTAAGAATGAACATTTGACCTACGCAACCTCTTCCATTCCTAAAATCTCCCTGTTCTTCTCCAACTAATTTCTCTGTTATTTCCCCATTTCTTTCAATAAGTATCATATCATATACTTTTCCTGTTACACTAAGAAGCCAAATGTCCCTATGATAACCACATTTATTTTTCTCTTTTTCCTTTGTAAAGGAGAATAAATATACCTGACTCCCCATCCTCCGGGACCCTACCTTCCTCTCAGGCCTGTCTACACATCTTCCATATCCATTCTACTTCTATCGCTCCCCCATGCTTCAGCATTTCACCACACACTTCATCAGTTCCTGGGACTTTCACCATTTTGACTTTCTTCATTGCTTCCACTTCTTCCATCCTACTGATTTCTATATTCTTCTCACCTATCTCCTCCCAGCCATTCCCCAGCCAATTATATTCGCATTATTTATTTAAGAGTTCCTTCAACTGTCCTCTCCATCTGCTTGCTTTTTCTCCCTTCTTCACTAGTAATCTACCATTTTAATTTTTCACTCCCCGACTAACATCTTTATCACCCTGTCTAACTATCTTTGCCTTTTTCAAGAAAATTTTCTTACATTCCCTTCATTTAACACTCAGAATCCTTCCAAATTCCTCATCCACTCTTTCCTCGCTCTCTCTTACTAATTTTTACGCCTCTCTCTTCCTCTCTACATGGAGCTCTTTCTTCCGTCTCTCAACTTCCTCCACATCCCTGCTTGGCATCCACTCACTATATACTTTATTTTGTGCCACAGCTTGTCTCACCTTTTTAGTCCACCATGCTATTCCTTGCACCCCTTTCGTCTTCACTCCACACACTACCTCGCAGGCTGCACAAATTTCTTCCGTGGATGTTTTGCTCACACGTTCCACCTTCCCCATCTGCTCCAAATCATATTTACCCGACCGCTCCTCCACTTCTCTCTTATAGTCTACCTTTTTTTTTTTTCCATACCCCTGCAACCTTTCTATTCCTTGCATGGACTACTTCTTCCTATCCTTCCTTCCTTATATTCTTCCATTACATTTGATCCTTGACTTTCATCACCACCACGTGGTGGTCAGATAGTCCACTCCTCCATCCTCGGTATGCCCTTAATCCATTACATACTTTCTCAATCTGCCATCCACACGCACAAAATCAATCATTGCCTTCCGTTCAATCAGTTCACAACCCACCCTTCTCATTACTCGCCACGTATACCTGTGGATCGTTCTGTGCATGAAGAGGGGGGAAGCGGTGGCTGAATCGGTAGAGAGGCGGCCTGCAGTCCTAATGGACCTAGGATCGAATCCCGGCAGAGACAGGGAAAAACTTAATGATTTTAATATCATAAGAAGCAGACTTACTGATCTACTAGAAGACCCGCCAATATGTCGTAAAAATACCCCCGCTAATACCAATACACCAGTCCTGTATAAGCCAGCCCTAGCATGTATTCAGTATGGACGGTGGGTGTAAGCGTCGAAGTGGTGACATTTGGAGGTGTGTAGGAGGACTCCTGGGCTTTGGGATAGGTCCTGAAGCCTTTGCCCAGAGTCGGACAAAAAAAAAGAAAAAAAACTACCACAAATTACCTCACTACACAAATGTCCACTAGAGCGCTACATCTCATCTACTTCTGCAGGCACACCCTACTCACCAACTACTCCATCTTCTTTCACATTCCCTATTTTTCTATTCATATATCCAATCAAGAACACGCTCTTTTTCCTTTCAAGCTTTTCTATGCATGCTTCCAAATTTGCCCAAAACTCTTCTTTCACTCTACTTGCACAATCTTGCGTTGGTGCACACGCACACACACACACACACACACACACACACACACACACACACACACACACACACAACATAGCTCACATTTATAGTCCTACTTTCAATCTTACCAACACAGTCCTTGAGCCAACTGATCCATACTCTCTTGTAATAAATTTTCCTTCCATCTCTTGCACACAACAATAAATACTCCCTCCTTTGCCCTCTCCTTCTCACCTACTCCTGTGCATGCACCCCATCCATACTCCCACTCTCACCTTCAGTTTAGTCTCATTTATTCCACACATGTCCACTTTTGTACCATCAAGCATCTGGACAATCTCTCTCTTTCACGTCATCATTCGCACCTTTTACATCCCATGTCGCAATCCGTACCATGACCTTTTGTTCGGTCCTTAGTTGTTACCTGTTCGCCATCCTGGCCCGAGGCTTCTTGTTTTTTGTTTTTTTTTTTGGTTAGTGTTTTCCCGAGAGGGGCACTAACCCTCCGCAAACCCACTTGTTGTCACCTAAGGAACACGTGTTGGTTGGTTATAAGGTTACCACCCAGCGTTGTAAATAATTTCCTGGTTTACATGAAATAATTTGGCTTGCCATTTAGTGTACAGCTAACCTAAAATAGAGTACTGCTACACTAAGTGGGTAGATGACGGGTGCCCCCACCTACAAACACTTGTTTAATCTCTCCAAAAATCCCCCGTAAATCCATACATCTTTGTGCAGGGAGAAAGGAAGCTTTACTGAACTCCATAATTTACCGTGCAATTAAAATATGGCTGTGTGTATTATCACCGTACAGTGATATTACTGATTCCATTATAGTCACCGCACAGTGAAAAGAACAATGGCTTTATTATCACCGGTCGGTGATCATATGTTTTTCGGTATTTTAACCGAGAATCTGAAATAATTTATGGTTACTTATCAATTGCCATCATAGGATGTTAAAAGGTATTTAATAAAAATAGTTATTCCATATTAAAATCAAAAGGTATTTAATAAAAATACATTTATTACATATTAAAATCAAAAAGTATTTTATGAAAATACATTTATTCCATATTCCATACTGAATATTAGGCCACAGTAAGATTTAAACAGTACTAGTTTTAAACAGTCTTAGTGGCAGTGGTATACATAACATTACGCATCATTTGAATCACTACTAATTATCGCTTTCTTGCTTCCTTTTGTGGACTGCTTACTTGTTTTCCGTTTGACTCCAGCTTTAGCAACTTTAGAATGATTAAATCGTCCTAATACCTTTGACTCTTTAGGACGACCCCTCATTTTTACCGTAGGAAGATGAGCAGTAATTAACTGTAGTCGTTGTGAATCTGCTGTTGTGATTGGTGAAGCTGGTGTGTGTGACGTCGGTGAAGCTGGTGTGTGTGACGTCGGTGAGGCTGGTGTGTGTGACGTCGATGAAGCTGGTGTGTGTGACGTCGATGAAGCTGGTGTGTGTGACGTCGATGAAGCTGGTGTGTGTGACGTCGATGAAGCTGGTGTGTGTGACGTCGGTGAAGCTGGTGTGTGTGACGTCGGTGAGGCTGGTGTGTGTGACGTCGATGAAGCTGGTGTGTGTGACGTCGATGAAGCTGGTGTGTGTGACGTCGGTGAAGCTGGTGTGTGTGACGTCGATGAAGCTGGTGTGTGTGACGTCGATGAAGCTGGTGTGTGTGACGTCGGTGAAGCTGGTGTGTGTGACGTCGGTGAAGCTGGTGTGTGTGACGTCGGTGAAGCTGGTGTGTGTGACGTCGATGAAGCTGGTGTGTGTGACGTCGGTGAAGCTGGTGTGTGTGACAACGATGAAGCTGGTGTGTGTGACGTCGATGAACATGGTGTGTGTGACGTCGTTGAAGCTGGTGTGTGTGACGTCGGTGAAGCTGGTGTGTGTGACAACGATGAAGCTGGTGTGTGAAGTCGATGAAGCTGGTGTGTGTGACGTCGGTGAAGCTGGTGTGTGTGACAACGATGAAACTGGTGTGTGTGACGTCGATGAAGCTGGTGTGTGTGACGTCGATGAAGCTGGTGTGTGTGACGTCGGTGAGGCTGGTGTGTGTGACGTCGGTGAAGCTGGTGTGTGTGACGTCGATGAAGCTGGTGTGTGTGACGTCGGTGAAGCTGGTGTGTGTGACGTCGATGAAGCTGGTGTGTGTGACGTCGGTGAAGCTGGTGTGTGTGACAACGATGAAGCTGGTGTGTGTGACATCGATGAACATGGTGTGTGTGACGTCGTTGAAGCTGGTGTGTGTGACGTCGGTGAAGCTGGTGTGTGTGACAACGATGAAGCTGGTGTGTGTGACGTCGATGAAGCTGGTGTGTGTGACGTCGGTGAGGCTGGTGTGTGTGACGTCGATGAAGCTGGTGTGTGTGACGTCGGTGAAGCTGGTGTGTGTGACAACGATGAAGCTGGTGTGTGTGACGTCGATGAAGCTGGTGTGTGTGACGTCGGTGAAGCTGGTGTGTGTGACAACGATGAAGCTGGTGTGTGTGACATCGATGAACATGGTGTGTGTGACGTCGTTGAAGCTGGTGTGTGTGACGTCGGTGAAGCTGGTGTGTGTGACAACGATGAAGCTGGTGTGTGTGACGTCGATGAAGCTGGTGTGTGTGACGTTGGTGAGGCTGGTGTGTGTGACGTCGATGAAGCTGGTGTGTGTGACGTCGGTGAAGCTGGTGTGTGTGACAACGATGAAGCTGGTGTGTGTGACGTCGATGAAGCTGGTGTGTGTGACGTCGGTGAAGCTGGTGTGTGTGACAACGATGAAACTGGTGTGTGTGACGTCGGTGAAGCTGATGTGTGTAACGTCGGTGAAGCTGATGTGCTTGACATCTGTGGACTAGCAGCATACTGGTAATCATTACCCTGTTCCCAGCAAGTAAGAATACGTTTCAGCATATCAAGTCGTGCTTTGTACACTTCAGTTCCACTATTAGTTAGCACTGCTGTGAGGCGCTGCATTGTCTCTTGACTCTCTCGGAATTTTTGGGCAGGGGTCATTGGACACTGGGGTCGTGTAATGTGCATGATGGAGTTCTTGGGTTCTAAAGCCACTGCAGGAATCAGTGTATTCCCCTTCCGCCATCGGGACTGCATGCTGATAGTTGAAACATCAATATTCTCTTGTCTTACAACGGCAATAATGTGATTACATGGCAAGAAATGTTGACTATAAAAAGTGCATGAGCAGCTGACTTCAGCACCAGATTCACCCTTTCTCATTACTTTTTGGTCAGTAGACCCTATTTTCACAACAAAGAGGCCAGGCGAATCTAATGTGATCGATAAAGAATCTGAGGGCTTGGATAACTTATGGTGTTTCATTATGAGTTTAACTGCATGTTCCGTGAACTGACTGTATAATTTGTTCAATAGAACACTTCACTGATAACGGAGCTAGAAGACTTCACTCGAAACACGGACCCTGTGTGATTCTGATATTTCTTGAAAAAGTAGTCAAATTCTACAAAAGAGTTAAACGTGTCAGTGGAGAAAATATCCCTGAAGACAGATGTTGTGTCTGTACCGGTACATGTGTCTGCCTGTATGTCGTCTTGCCCGTAGTCAGCAGATGAACTAGCTGGATATTCCTGTGGTTCTGCTGACGTGTGTAACTCCATGTCGTTTGGCTCATGGTTGGTAGGAGAAGGATAATCTTGAACTTCTGCCTAAGTGTCTTCCTCCATGTTGTCTTGCCTGGTAGGAGAAGGATAATCTGGATCTTCTGCGTAATTGTCTTCCTCCATGTTGCCTTGGCTGAGGTCAGCAGGCCACTGATACTATCGAGTCGAACGCCAGACTGTACTGCGGTGGCGGGAGTGGAGGCGACTGTTTACAAAACACGTCCCCTCACCTCCCTTCCTAATCCCCCTTCACTACCCTAATGTTGTATCTACTTGTCTGAGTGATAAACAAAGCTCCCTCCCTCAATACTTCCCCTCCTTACCCTCTCACCACCTCCTTCCCTACTCCCCCTTCACTGGCCTCTAACTACTACCAGTGATAAACAAAGCTCCTGATATCCCTCCCTCCCAATCCCCCTTCACTACCCTCAGAACACTTAGCCAATGTCCGTACACCGTGATAATAACGTTACCAGCAATATCACCGCGCTGTGATAATAACGTCACCTTTAATATCTCTGTGCGGTGATAATAGTCACTCCCTTAAAATATTTACTAAGCATCTGTAATTTACACATATATAAGACCCATCAAAAATACATAAGAGGAGGGACACAAATTGGAATGTGATGGGAATGCAAATATTACATGAATAAATGTTAATCTTACGAGAATCAGTCTTACATGAATCACAGTGAATCTCAGAAGGTTATAGCTTTAACATATACGCAGGATGTAGAGCGAATATGTCTGTAGCCTAAAATCATCTACAGAACAGATCATACAACGTAGCTAATATTGTTTGCAATATCTGGCACACAAATATAAGACACAACTGGATTATTATCACGTCATTAGCTTGGAGAATCTTAGGATTTTACACAAGTGTACTAGTACAAAAGTTGGAAAGTATGAGTAAGAGAGCCCAGGGCAGAAATGGCCAGGCAGGAATGGTGAGTGGGAGGTTTTCTGTTGCAGGAGGGGAGAGAGAGTGTCGAGTTTGGTCCCATCCTTTCCTTATTACAGGACATGTCATGCCCAAAAATTGCCCAGCCTCTGACGTGGCAGGGCACCAACCGATCTCCAGGCAACCCAGGTCACGGGTGGAACTTCGTCCCTCATTGGTCCTGCCCTCTAAGGATTAACTGGGACTGGCGAGGTAGAGGTACTACATTCCACGTGGGTCTTAGCCAAGTGTGGGGTGAGAGCGTCCTCTGGGAAATGGCCGACTCTGATCCCCTGGGGAGAGTACCTAGGCACAGCTGAGCATATGACCTAAGAGAACACCTGGTGTAGCTTCTCTCTCTCTCTCTTCCATGAGAGTATACATCCAGAAATCACTTAATACGTAGTATGGTAACTGTTTATCCCTTCACTGGGGAACTGGTGGTTCAGTGGGTTGTTGTTCCATCTGGTGAGCGCTTGGGTGTGTTGTCTAAGCTATATCACACAGGTGCTCTTGACCAGCTACTCTCTGCTTACGTATTTATGCACTTTATTTATGGTAGTACATGATTTGAGGTATTCACTACCAAGAGATATAGGCAGCAGGAGATGTCTGTCTATCTGTCCGATCAGATGTAGTCCTTATGCACTACATCCAGATGGAGCAGTACAACCATTGTAACTAGACCAGTAGGCGGCCAAGTGCTGGATACAAGGTGACCATCTTTTGTGTTAAGAGGTGTCCCGAAGATCGGTGAAACCATGCGGCTTATCACCACCTTATATAACATCACCTGAAGGTAGTACATCGTGTGAGTGAATAATTGGCACTTTCACTTATTAACTTATCATTTTCTGTGTGTACCATGAGCTCTCGTATCCAATACTGTTTAACTTTATGACAAATCATTTTTCTCGTGTAACTAGTAGTACATAAAAAATTATCAACTTACTTATAAAAGTTAATATTAGTTCCATATGCAAAAGTGAAGTTCCAAGGATAATTATACAAAAGCCGATATGACACGCTAAAATCAAATGCTGGTTGTCATAATATGCAATTTGCCCTCATCAATTGTTGAGTCACAGTTCATAAATACAGTTTGGCCTATGTTGAATTCTGCTGCATATAATGAAATCAAATGCCAGTTGTTTACATTAATATAGAGTTGAGTCGCATTTTCTGTACAATGACAAAATCACAGGAAAACAGTTGATTTTGAGTGAGAAATGTTTAACCCGCTACATGCCAGTTATTTTTAGCCCTATGGGTCGCTTCTGTGCCAGCCATTTTTCGAGCCTTTTTTGTTGGCCATAATGATAGATTTTGATGTGAAAACAACGAATTTCACCATTAAAATGCTCACCGAAGCTCAGAAATGGGTTTTATTGAGTCCTGCATACTCATATACAGGTACACTCACACCAAAGGCAATCGGTGCATTGTGGGTCCGATGCCATCCGGAATGATTCGATCATGTGGCAGTGACAGCCCGTTAATACCTGTAACAATTACTGCCATTCCCTACTCATTATGGAGGACACAAGAGGTATTTGAAATAGCATTCATCTGTCGTCTGGGATGCCTGCATGTGGAAGGACAGAACCTCAATTTCCACTTACCTTTGTTCCGTGTGTCATAATATTTAACACATATTCTGCACTGATACTTTTTGGTGCGAATGTATGTCTGCTCTCTCACGCTCACCACGTAGGTGAGAGAAAGCCGTTTTCTATGAAAGGTATACTCAGGTTTTTATGCTGGGAAGGTGTAGCAATGTTCAGTACACTTTTCTGATTACTTATTACTTGAACACCTATCACAATTTGCATGTCTTTCTCACTGTGAATGCGTTATTTTACACTTACTTGAAGATAGGTACAACCTGACATCATCATGTGCAGTCCTGGCACTTACAAGAAGGTATTTACAACTTGACTTCACTATATAGTCCTTACACTTACAAGAAAATATTTACAACTTACTCTTATGTAAAAATATTTACAAAATGCCTTCCCTATGTACAGCACTGGGTGAGGCACACTGGCAGAGTTAGGCAGAGCGAGTGTAAGGGGGGGAGCAAGTGCATGTATGGCTTTGACAGCCTGGGGGATGGTAGAGGAACAGTTATCATACATGGCTGCTAATTTTTACCCACTAATCTTGAAAAATGCAGTCACAGTGAAATGTTTTTATTTTAAACCCTTTTATAATGGCACTGACACTGGCCACGGAATCATGTCAGACCGTTTTAAAACGGCACTGGCACGCAGCAGGTTAATATGTTACACAGTTTTGCTTTTTGTGAGTGGCAAAACATCATTTCGAGATGCAAAATGGTGTAGTATTAGGTTTACTAGTATTTCCCATTCCTCTCCATGCATCACAAGGTATCCCTTTGTATACTGCCATTGTGTCTTCTGCATATTGCTATTTATCCCATGTTTCATGTAATACCTTGTTAGTGTTGATACAACCCCAGGATTATCTCATGAGAAAATAGGTCATTATTGGGAATGAGTATTTCCTCATGGGGAGAAAATATGCCTATCAGGTAGTAGGTTTATGACAATAATAGGTCCATGAAAGGAATACATCTATTGTGCAAACAGGTCAAAGGAGGAAAGTACTCATGAGAATGACTGGTCCATGAAGGAAAATGTCCAGGGGGAAAATTGGTTCATGCAGGAACATAATGAATAGGGAGAAAATAAGTGTGCAGTGGTTTAACCTTTAAGGATGTAATTTTAAGCCAAAGTATGTTGCTAATCTACAAATTAATTTTCAGTATCTATTTGACTTTCTGTTTGACCTCCTTTAATTATGCTCGGCCATCTTTTTACAGAATTACTGTTGAATTCTGACACGGGTAGATATATGGTCCAGAAGTTATGCATGAGCGTTACATGGAAAGCATAAAGAGTTCAAGGCAGGGGAAGATGTCCCCAAACAAGATCCTTCATCAGAAAAATATCTATAATTTTCACGATTAAAAGCCAGTGCAAGTAATAACAAAGCAAAGACAGACATCAAATAAATACCATTGCACCACACCACCTGCAGGTTACCACTGTGATTATGACCTTTGGTTGTACTCAAAATCAAAATTCTTCATCCTTGGCTTACCTTGAATTGGTTAAAGTTGGTTAAATTTTTTTTAAGGTGATCCTGCCATGTGACCTTGATCTTCGGCCTGTTGCTCTTAATAACAGTAAGTCAACTCCTTGGTTGACCTTTAACTCGCTCCATGCCAGTGCCATTTTAAAATGGTCTGACGTAATTCTGTGGCCAGTGCCAGTGCCATTTTAAAACGTTTTAAAATAAAAAAATTCACTATGACTGCATTTTTCAAGATTCGCAGGTAATAATTGGCAGGCATGTAAGGTAACTGTTCCTCTACCATCCCCCAGGCTGTCAAGGCCATGCACTCACTCACCCCCCCACCTCACGCTCACTCTGCCTCACTCTGCTTGCTTGCCTCACCCAGTGCTGTACATAGTGAAGGCATTTTGTAAATATTTTCATGTAAGTGTAAATTTTAAATATTTTCTTGTAAGTGTAAGGACTATATAGTGAAGTCAAGTTGTAAATACCTTCTTGTAAGTGCCAGGACTGTACATAATGAAGTAAGGTTGTACCTATCTTCAATTAAGTGTAAGATAATGCATTCACAGTGAGAAAGACACGCAAATTGTGATAGAAGCTGATGTAATAAATAATCAGAAAAGTGTATTAAACATTGCTATACCTTCCCAGCATAAATATCTCAGTATACCTTACATAGAAAATGGCTTTCTCTCACATAGGCCTACATGGTGAGCGTGAGAGAATGGCTATACCTGTACACGAGTATGCAGGACTCAATAAAACTCATTTCCGAGCCTCGGTGAGCATTTTAATGGCAAAATTCGTTGTTTCCACATCAAAATCTATCACTTTAGCCCAAAAAAATAGGTCAAAAAATGGCCGGCACTGGGTTGACCCATAGGGCTAAAAATAACCAGCACACAGTGGGTTAATACTTACTTAAATTTGGTCCAGATGTTATCAAAATATTTTATTCACACAAACGCACATTAGCAGAACTTTGACTTTTCCTCCTGACCGTGAAATGTGATCATTTATTCTCAAAATCAACAGTTCCATCCTTTGAGTTACCCTAAACACTTCCACTAAACATTGTTAATCGGATCAAACTCGTCTATCTACTCTGAAAAGAAACAAGCATTAAGCTTTTGAAAGCTGACAGCTGATGGTTGTCTTAGTGCATTTAGTATTAACGGTGTATTTCCAATTATTTTTATTATAAGTTACAATAACTGTTTGATGATAAGATTGCCTATATAAAAAATATATTATTTTTATAGATTAATTTAAAAACGGAGTTTTACAAAGTATATCACATGGTCTAGACATGCTTGAAATTTTGAATTTGAGGGACAAATCAAAACATGTCCAAGTAAAGTTTTATAAGTACCTTGATTTTTGTCTCATGTTCAGGCAAATTATGGTACATTATGTCATAACAGTGATAGTTTGTAAAATCTGACCGAACAAATATAACTGTCAGGATGCGGTGAGGGTGTTAGCTGCTCACTGGATGTCCCAATTGACTATGCAGACGAATATTTTAATTTATTTGAGAGCGTTCTGCAGTCGCATCAGTTTACGTTATGCCTTCTACTTTCACATCATTAGTAAGGTTTCCATTTTTATTTTTCATTAGTTTTGAATATCTAGTTACAGCTTACAGATCTGTGACATAGTAATGACTGCAGGATATTTAAAAGTGATGGTGACATAGCTTTTTCACTCGTATCCATGTGTCATTTTTATTGGAATTCTGATGTTTTACTAAGTTATATTTTACAAAATGTCATAGTAATGATAATTTTCCAAAATTTGCCTGAACATGGGGAAAAATCAAGGTACTCATATGACTTTACCTGAATGTGTTTTGATTTTTCCTGAGAGTTCAGAATTTCAAACATGTCTAGACCACCTAACAAACTTTGTAAGGCCCCGTTTTTTAATTAATCTATACAAATAACTGTAAATACATAATATTCTATTTGGGGCAATCTAATCACCAAATAGTTATTGTAACCCTTATACAAAAAATTGAAAATGCATCATTTAGTAACACTACTCAACAAATTTCAACTTTTTATCTAGTTCAGGAATGAGAACGGGTGATTTGGGTTCAATTAACATTGCTGATTACAAATATGTTTTTACATTTTCTCTCTCACACACAAAATTTTTTGACATTTAGTTTTGAAATTTTCATCCACTAGTCAGAAATTAATATGCTCCTATTATCTGATTATGCTGGGAATATTTTTTAAATTGAGAAATATTAATTGGGATGTAAAAGTAGTATCTAGAAACAAAATCAAGTGTATCATTCCACTGCGGTATGTAAATTTTTCTGTGAATACACGTACTCATACTGTAGCAGTTTTTGATGATTCCTTTTTGTGCTCTACACCAGTTTCCTGTGTCAGCATCCAACAGTGGTCTGCCATCATATTGGCGCCGATTCTACCTTGGTATCTTTGTTCCAGTACTGCAATATCCTGGTGAAAACGTTCACTCTATTCGTCACTAACACGACCCAATTTTGGAAAAAAAAAAAAAATAGTGAGTGAAGAAAACGGGTTTTAAGGGACATGCAGCACCCAAGTTCATGGTACGCAACCAGAAGCTCTTCAACGATTTCCACATAATCTTCACTGTGATGGCTGCCCAGAAAACCAGCAAAAATTTTCTTTAGAGACCTCCAAGTCTTAAGTTCGTCTGCCTTGGGGCTTGAATCAAACTGACTGACTTTCATCAGACTATCAATTTGTGCTCCGGAGAAAATACTTTCCTTCAATTTGGCATCGCAGATCTTGGGGAAGACTTTCATCAGGTGTGCAAAGCCTGCACCTGTCTTATCGAAGGCTTTGACGAAGTTTTTCATCAAGTCTACCTTAATGTGAAGAGGCAAAAGTATGATATCCTCTGTTTGGACTAATGGTTCTTTCCGTTCGTTGTGTACACCAGCTTCGTAGGAACTTCGTGGAGGCCACTTATTTTGGATGTAGTGCTACAGCACATATGACTATTGCATAAACACAGGAAGCAATATTATTTCGTTAAACCTCCTTGTAGTCCAAGCAGCATGGCTACCACTTTCAAATTGCTGCAGATTTTCCATCGGAATTAATCGTACTCAGTCAAAAGGAGGAATTTTTGCATCGATTTGTACATTTCCTTCATTTCAGGAGCTAAAACAAGTGGTATACTGGGTAACTAGCTCCCACTGCGGAGGAGAACAGCCATCAGACCGGATTTGCTGGAGGCAATAAAAAATTGCCATTCGTCAGGATCATAAATCCCTCCCAAAGCTTCGAACGGACCTGCTTCATTGCTATAGTACCATACTCCTCCGTCTGGCTTGAAGAAAAGTTCTAAATTTTGTTGCCGTTTCCTGAAACTCATCACCTTTGTGAATGGATGCAATAAATTCCATTCCTGCATTCTCCAAGCGAGTAGTTCTGACTGTTGTTTTTAAAAATTCAGGTTATGAACAAGATCATCAAGGTCGCCTTAGGTGATTAGATGGGGTACTTTGCCAGACGGCTGACATTCGAAGTCAGAATCAGGGGCACCTGCTCCAGATGCCTCTCCATCTTCATCCTCAACTGAAGTCTGGAATACACATTTATTTGTTGGTGGCCTTGGAATGGGAAGGTCCTCCGTGTGATCGACCAGTCTTATTGCCGATGGTACATTTAGATAAACAATGCTGTTTTTGTTTTTTGAAGAAAATCCCACAGATTTTGACATGCAAAAGTAGCAATCTGTTGGGTGATGACTAGGGGCATCTTTGTTGTCTTTCTTGGTCATTCACTAAGGGAGATGGAACAAGTCACGCAGCAGATTTGGGGCGCCATTCGTGTGTCTTGGTCACCAATATTAATGCCCAAATAATGTAGATAAGCTGTCTTTATAAGGGACGGGATCTTCTGTTTCTGCTTCTTTGGAGTGAAATTTTCACATATATAACAGAAAGCATTTGGATCATTTACACATCCACGAAGCATTGTCAACCTATAAATCTGAAAAAAGAAGTTATATTCAGGATAATGAATTTACACAGACGTACTTTAGTGGATGTAGACAACTGGCAATTTCTATGCTGGATATTGTACACTTCATATATACAAAGACGTATAAAGAGCACGAATAAAGCAGTGAAAAGAGGGACCACAGTAACATAGGGATGCATGTGAGGGTAGTGAGTTGACAGAAACTGTACGTGGTAGAGCAAAATGAACATTATATTTGAAATCATCACCACATTATTACCTTGGGATACCCATTTATGTCTCTGAACTGAAATTCTTGTCGAGCAGTGTAATGAATGCACTGACAACCAATCATCTGCAAGTTCTCAAAAGCCAAAGGCTCATCTCTTCTCAGAGCAGATCGTAGGCTATAGTCCATTGCAACACATCCAACTACTTTCATAGTCAGAGACAGAGTAAGATGTTTGTCATCTACAAAAATGTATGGCCATAGACAAAGGCAAACGTACTCAACTGATGCCACAGACACTATGCTTGGGAGTTCAAGGGAGAGGCAGGGTCCTCAACACCCCTTTCTCGATGGGGCAGTAAAACTCCTATTTTGGTGCTTTCTCTTTATATGCGACAGCATCCTGTCACAAGCTATCGATTCAATGGGAATTCCGGTTGGGATGATGATCTTAATGATACTGATGATGATTAGGTCATAAAAACGGTGTGAGTCGCAGATTTATGAGACTTTTTATGCTGGTATGAGGGCTGGGGAATTTCGCACTCCAAGGTAGCCATTGGCGCATTGCTTAGCATCCAGAACGACCTATGCTCTGTGAATACACATAGCCATAAACCTTCTATGACACATTTACAGAGAGAGAGAGAGAGAGAGAGAGAGAGACGTCCCTTTTCAAGTATTTGTATACACTTTACTAACTCTGGTTCTGTCAACGCTTTGCTGCTTCACAAGTTTGCCAAGCCACTTCAACATGAGGACGTTATTTCCGTCTATCTCTTGTTGACAACAGACAATTTTATTTAGTTCAGAAAAGGCTGTATTTGAGCAATAAAGAATAGTAACGTCCTCTTGGCCAATAGATTATTATTTTTCAGGTATTATAATTTTCCTTTGGATCGTTTTAGCTATCCTATTGTTTAAGACAAGTACCATCAACGTCCACTGGATTCCTCCTACAAAAAAAGGTAAGTTTAATATATACATGGAATGGTTATCTACAAACGGTATTTAAGGGGTAATGTTACTTGTATTCTATTTAATTTTTTTTTGAAAACTACAAGCTTCCATCGAGTGTTCGTAATGTCTGGGTTTTACTGCTATCTCTGCCTCGCTCTTCGTTTCCCACCACTGTTTCTTACATTTCCACCGGATATTATGCTCTCGTCGCCTTGTTCTTTCCTTTGTCACCTTATTTTTCATAATTTTCAGTGGTCCTAAGGATACCAGGAGAGCTTAGTAACCATGGGTCCAGTAGGCCCCTCCTCCTCTCACTGATTCTCTCATTTTTACTGGAATGTTGATGTTGCAGAGTGGAATCTGAAGCAGCTGCTGTTTGCTGATGATATTGCACTGGTGGCTGATTCAAAGAAGAGATTGAGACAGTTGGTAGAGGAGTTTGGAAGGGTGTGTGAAAGGAGGAAATTGAAAGTAAATGAGAATAAGAGTAAAGTGATGAAGTGTACGAGGTTGGTAGATGGTAGGGGGATGAATATAGTTATAAAATGGTGAGTTGCTTGAGGAGGTAGAGTGTTTTAAATATTTAGGGTCACATGTTGCTGTGGATGGAAGAATAGATGCAGAAGTGAAGTTTAGAATGAATGAAGTAGGAAAGGTGCTGGGAGGAAAGAAAAAGGTGTTAAGATGTCGTTCGCTTAGAATGGATGTAAAAAGAAGGCTGTATGAGGGTGTTGTGGTACCGAAAGCGTTATATGGGGCTGAAACATGGAATATAGGTGTAGCAGAGAAGAAAAGTTTGAATGTAATGGAGATGAGGTGTCTGAGGAGTATGTGTACAGTGACGCGTATGGATCAAGTGCGAAATGATGAAGTGCGAAGGAGAACTGGAGTTGTTCGGGAGATGGCTGATAGAGTTGAGCAGAGGGTGTTGCGATTGTTTGGGCATATGGAGAGAATGGATAATGAGCGACTGGTGAAAAAGATAACTAGATCTGATGTGAGGGGTGTAAGGCTGAGAGGGAGACCATGAATAGGATGGATGGACAGTGTGAAGAGAGTGCTGAATGTGAGAGGGATGTCTGTTGAGCAAGGAAGAGTGGCTGTGCATGACAGATATAAATGGAGAGAAATTGTGAATGAATAAATGATGACGCAGCCCTGAGGAGATATTCTCCCGTATTTGGTCTGATCAGCTAGTCAGGTCAGGTGCGAGTAAGGGGATGGGTCTATTATGATGTGGCAGGGGTAAACCAGCTCTGTTGTCGGGCCCTGCTGCCGATGTCACTGATTGCACTGCGCAGTTGACCCTTTGTGCGGTGTGGTGCGGTGAGGATCTGTCCCTTCTCCCCTTTGGGGCTAAGATGCGAATGAATGTGTTTGAATGGATGAGCAAATGGGGAGTGTGTCGTCCTGTCTCGGCTACCTCCCATTCCTTGGGAGAAGCAGCCTAGGTATATGTATGTATGTATGTATTGCCAGCTCGGTCGTACCATCTTAGGTACCTTCATAACTCCCCAGAACTACACTGAGGAAGGACGTCTTTTGGTTGTAGAGCTTTTCTGTCTGCTCCTATGAAGTAAGTATAGGTCCGATGTATCTCTTGTTACCTGTCACGTGTACTAACGCCAGTCTTTGTACACACACTGCCTGTAAAAAAGAGTGTTACACTTGTCAGAAGCCTGTACATGGTGTACAGTCATACCATGTGTGTCTCGACTGTGTGTTAACTTAAAACAATCCACCAGCCGTTGTGCAGTGCTCATTTGCGTGCTTTAGTTTTGAAACTGGTACTTTGCTGCTGTAAGTGCCATAGCACTGTTGTTATTAGCTGTTATATCAAATATGATAACAGTTCCAATATGTTTTGGGCTACTGGCAACAGAGTATACCTACATTATTCCTCCTATTTCATATCTTTGGTAATTTCCTCTCATGTTGGCTATTGCACGGAAACCACTGTGTCATTGATATTGTTACTCAAATATAATGTTGTTACACCCGTTACCTATAAGCAGCTCATTTATTAATGTGAGAACCAATACTGTTCTCGGTCTTTGGTGGCATAAGTTAGTCAATTATTACCTCTGCCAACGAAGTTGGAGAAGGTTATGTATTCATCCATTTATCTGTCTGTCTGTTTGTTTGTCTGTTCACAGGATACAGTATCTCAAAAAGTTATTGACTGACTTAATGAATTTTTTTTATCAGTGAATCATGTGCCAAGGAAAAGTTTATTTAATTTTGGTGATGATCTGAGTTGTCTAGTATAGGCGTTGACGGAGGATGCTCTCTCTGGGTGCGTTTAGCTTGGTTTGTGCGTGTCTTTTCACTGTTTTTTAAAACTAAATATATAAAGGGAACGAGAATGTATATATATTTTTTTCTTTGTATACATGAATGATGGAATTCCTCCGAAAGTTAATTTAAAACGATTGATTTTATTTCATTTTTTAAAATAAATTATTAATTTGGTGGGTCTGGAAAACCCATCATTACCTGTACTGCAACTTCCCTTTGAAGATGCCTATCGAGAGATAATGTATCCGACTTCATTCCCTGAGGTTCACCAGTTTTCGTATGGTCTGTTTATTACGTAACGCTCCTTCACATGTCTACTTATGATTACACACTTCGTTTATACTAAACACAAGTTACAGTTGTCCTCATTATGACTAGTGTAATGTTTTGGCAACGGTAGTTTTATGATGCGTTACGCATCTTACAGTCTGCTGTAATGAAATTTAAATTCACAACTTCCTTACTCCAACCCCGAGCGATTTTGAGCCTTTTCGACAAGCAGTCCGATAACCTACTTACTAACAATTGCCTCTTGGTGCGCCGCTGCAGATCGAGAGTGCAATAAAGAGAGTGGGGTATTATATAATTTATCTGAAATTGGTGGAGAAGGCGTTTGACCCAACACTGAACAGTTCATTTTTCTGCTGTACACGTAGAAGCCCACCATCCACTCAGCTGATGTAGTGCTACTTTCAGCTGAGTCTACAATTTACACCGAGTAACCAGCCAAATGGTTTCATGTAGCTCAGGCTTACCATACAATAAAATGGACCTTTGATGATCAAAAATGGGCTAAAGTGTTTCAGCTAGATGTATTTCATAAGGGATTACATTAGACGGGTAGCTGGGGTATATCGCTCACATAATACCACTCGAAAGTGGGACTGCTCACTCCAGCATTAAATGTTGAACTACCTAGCCTAGCCCCGCGCCCCTGCGATCGTGGGGGGCAATAAAGGACTGGATGATATTGAGATACATCACCGCTTCGTTTGATACAGCCTCTCCTATAACAGTGCATCATTATCAGGACCAATGGAAACAGGATCTTCTTCAGAGAGGGAGGGTGGTAACTATAATTATATAACTCTTCTACATTCTGGTCATATATAAATCACATAGGAACCACAAAAAGGTGTGGGAAAAAAATGTAAGTAACCTGACATGCTATGAGTTGCGCGCACGCTCATGTGTGTGTGTGTGTGTGTGTGTGTGTGTGTGTGTGTGTGTGTGTGTGTGTGTGTGTGTGTGTGTGTGTGCGCGCGTGCGTGCGTGCGTGCGTGCGCGCGCGCATAAACCTTCGTATTCCTGTTGACAAACATTACTTCAGAAAACATAAAATGTATGTTAAACATAACTTTTATAATAATCACCACAACAGTGCCCCACATAATTGCATTGAAAACCAAAGGAATGAACAACAACACCAACTGCTAAAGTTTGATTACCGGTTCCCCATTTTTGGGTATGGAAATGAACCGTAATTTGCATACTGTGCGCGGGGCTTGATACCTGAAAGCCAATACTGGCGAGCGGCACTTTTTTCTGTGTTTATTTTTTCACCGATGATGTCACTCAATTTGCAACGGCTGAAAAGCCAGAAGAGCTCTTAATTGCCTTTTCTTTGTCAGCTCTGACTCTAGATTAGACAATCCGTTCCCTGTGGCCTGGCAGTCCTTTCATGTATCTTTCATGTTCATATGTCACCTCTTGGCGCCAATACCCACCGTCCTCCACACCTATCTTCGCGAACACCCACTGTCTGTAGAGTCTCAGAAAAGCCTTTTCTGAGGCCCAGTAGTTCCTTAGCGTGTTACAATTCCTCATATGTCACAGATTGGAGGCTAATACCTACCGTCTGTGCTGAATACATACTCTTTGCAGTGGACAATATTCCCTCTACTGGACAATGTTCCCTCTACTCGGCCAATTGTCCATCGCCAAATATCCGTCGGCCACGTGTCCAGGAGCCCTTTTTTGGTGTGGCGGAATGATTTTATACTGTATAGCGTATCTTCTGACTTCCCTCTAACTAACAGCACCCTCATTCATAAACTAGGACCTCTTCACTCTTTCCCTTCACTTCATCTTCGGTCTCCCTTTCCTGCTCTCCCCCTGCACGTCGCTCACATACATTCCATAGTCAGCCTCTTCACTTTACTAAACTAAATCAAGGTACTTCTAACACTTTCCAGCCCATCCATATCTACATCACAACGCTCCTTAACTCTCTCTCTCTCTCTCTCTCTATCAAATAACATTCACTCCTTTCAGCGGTGTTTTGTATCCTTCCAATACCATCCAAGCTTTACTTCCAATCGTAACAAAGTGGGAGTCACAGTGCCGTCATGCAACGATATTACCATTTCCTTCTCATTTTTCTCTTCATTATCACTGCTCTCATTATACCTGCAACATACCTTTCCTGCTGTACCCTTACTTGCATTTCACCATCTAAATTGCTCTCCTTGCTTAAAACACCAGCTTATTATTTGGTGGCACTCAGGATCTCCACTTCCTGTCGTTCAGCCTCACGAGTCACTCCCAGACTTATGGAGGGACAGCCCATAAGAACACCATTTGTTTGGATGAAAAAAAGGTAGCTTAAGGTCACAGGGGTAGATTAAACGCTGGCCTAACAAAATTATCTTAAACTGGTTTTATTTAATTTAGACTAAACTTGGGAGAAGGGTTAAAGTCAAGGCAAGACTGAAATAATTCAGTTTAAAGAACCATCAATCGATGGTCAGTGTAACAACGCAAAGTCAGAGTTGGACACATGAATGCTTTTAACAAAATAAGCAGTCGTAATTTGACTACAACCATATATCATACAAATTTTGAAATTAAGCAAAAAAATTGTTTTGGGAAAAATAGGTCAAAGGTCAAGGTCACAAGGAAAGGTCAACGCAAACAGTTTATATCTGATTTAGTCAATACTTTGAGGAGGGACCGAGGATAAGGCAAGACAAAAAATATTTAATATAATTATCGGTCAGTTGGAGGGAAAGGTCAAGGAGAAAGGTCAAATGCCAAGGCGGTGGCTGAATTGGGGGAGGCGGTAGCTGAATCGGTAGAAAGGTGACCTGCAGTCCTAATGAACCCAGATTCAAATCCCAGCTGAGGCAGGGAACAGTTTAAGGATTTGAATGTCATAAAAAGCAGACTTTCCTGATCTGCCAGAGGACCCGCCGACATGTAAAAGTCACCCCGCTAATACCAATACACTAGTCCTGTATGAGACAGCCTAGCATGTATTCAAAATGGATTGTAGGTGTTAGCGTCGAAGTGGTGACATGTGGAGGTGTAGGAGGACTACTGGGCCTTGGGATAGGCCATTGCCCCCCAGAAATAGGCCCTAAAGCCCAGGGTCGGACATACACACACAAAAAAAAAAAAAGCCACAGAGGAAGGTCAACTCAAACAACTTTGCTCTGATTTGAACCAAACTTCATTGATGGGTTAAGGGTCAGGTGAGAACTAAGTGATTCAATAAACACTCAGTCAAATTTCAATGTCACAGGGCAATCCCACCGTTCTGTCCGTGTGTCTGTGTATGAATAAAATAACTAACAGATTCGAAGGAACTGGCTGCCCTTAGAGATGCTCCCACGTCTAAAAAATAAGAAATACAACATTACTGTGAGTGTTGCTGATATTATAATCTCAGTGAAGGCAGTGAAATGTTGTCCCTTCCAACTCGTCTTTTCCCCCACTCTTAATTATGCATTTTATATCCTTCTGTAGGGGATCTATTGTTATCACGGATTTTTAATCTTGTGTGTGTGTGTGTGTGTGTGTGTGTGTGTGTGTGTGTGTGTGTGTGTGTGTTTGTGTGTTGGGGAAGGATGATGAAGCATCAGGGTGGGGGGAGGGGAGAAGGGGTGCGTGCTTTTATTAACCCCTACACCGTGGGCATGTTTACCGATGTTTTGCGTGTGCTGCGGGGTTATTCGTGCTCCAACAGACTCTCAAAAAATATTTGCCAAAAATCAGTTATTAGTCCTAGAATATTAAAATTACATATGCTTATGGCACATACCTTCAGCTTTGTCCTGGAATGTTTGTTGAGCCTTCGTCTGTTACCGTAGGACTTGTGTAGACCTCTGAAGTTGGGTAACGAAGTCTCCACTTTACACTTCCCGACAACCCGTAATATGATTACCAAAGCCAGATATTAACACTATAAACACTACTCTATGATTTTCAAGTAGTTTGGGATCCATACTCCAAAAAAAAAAAACACTGTGAATGCAATGAAAATTACGAGCGCGTCTGACCGTCGCACTGGCACTAGTTCGCTCTTGGTACTCTGTCATTTATTATTCATAAAACCCCTCACACTTTATATTTCTATTACTATATAACACTTATGTATATCTACAGTCTTTATCCATAAGTTTCCTTCAGTAGTATTAGTTTATTGTCACTGTAGGGATTCAATTTCTTTCAGTAAAATACGTAGCATTCACTTTCTCGTCCTGTATACTAGCATTGAGAGTGAATGTCACTTTCATCTTCACTCTCATAACTCATAGTATTCAGACATGCTAGAGTGAAACTTTCACTTTCATTACTCCTAGGGTATATACTCGTATTCTTATAATACTACTCATTTACATTTCTATTTACGTTCTCTATTTTATTTATGTTATTTACATTTCTATTTTACTTACACTGTGTTATGCACTGTCACTTGAAGTAACTTATAAAACTATTTTCCATTGTTCACGTATATTTACATTCATTACTTTCACTTGCTGTTTACACATTATTTACACATTATTTACAATTCCACTTGCACTGTTTTACTCAATAGAAAGATCGTAGTCACTCTTTTATCAATTGTCAGCCCTTTTCCTCTTTCCACACGAGGTTTAGTAGGAGGTAAAGGTCACAGGGCCCTTTGCATGGGGCTGAAAAAGTCCCTGAAGTCAGCAAGAAGAAACAGACGTACCTCTACTTCGGAAGATAAGAGTAAACTGATAAGGGAGGGCCGGGGTGGAGGCCTACTTAGGGGATATTCAGTGCTACCAATGTTAGCTCTTGAAACAGCTATGTATAGCACTGAAATTATTGGCAGGAAATCTAGACAATACATTATAAATTAGGTAGTTCCAGGTGAATGTAAATATCACTTAGGCTTCTCCCTTCCCTCCTTACATGTATATTTATTACGAAAATAGATTATACAGCATATTTCAAGTGGAAAAAAACAGCGAAAATTAGCGAACGAGTGCACGTGAGGTGTTGTCAGGTGATAATTAGCCAATTCCAGGTGTATGGCACTCTCACTTACCTTATTTCTTTCTTGTATATATTATATGGTATAAGAATAGGGCATAGGGCTTATTTCAATGGATGAAATCAGTGAAAAATTCCAGGGAAGATTTACTTAGCGTAGCACGGCCGGGCAGGCGAGAGGATAGGGTAATGGAGGGGGGGTAGGGAGGGGAGTCAAGAGCGGGGAGAAATGGCTAAATTGTCAACAATGGATGGGAGTACAGATGAGATTAGGAGTGCTGACTAGTGTTGGACATTGGCAGTAATGATAGATGATACAAGCCCCCACTTGGAAGCCCGAGTGAATTCAAAATAACACAGAATCACAAAAGCGATGCCCCGCGGTATGATCCCTTGCTCTCAAGCGTCACGAAAGTGACGCCCCGCAGTTAAGGGGTTAAGCAGTGCACTGTGTGTGTGTGCGTGTGTGCGCTGCATGATGCAACCATGTAGTGGTGTGTGTGTGTGTGTGTGTGTGTGTGTGTGTGTGTGTGTGTGTGTGTTTGTGTGTGTGTGTGTGTTTGTGTGTGTGTGTGTGTTTCTGTGTGTGTGTGTGTGTGTGTGTGTGTGTGTGTTTGTGTGTGTGTGTGTTTGTGTGTGTGTGTGTGTGTGTGTGTGTGTGTTTGTGTGTGTGTATGTTTGTGTGTGTGTGTGTGTGTGTGTGTGGTCAAACATGCATGCATCGTCATTCATGAGAGTGTGCGCGTGCGTGTAATCCAGAGTAAATCTATTAGATGTTTTGCATGTGAGTTGAGACTATGACATTGACTAGCAGCGCATATGGGAGTGAGGTGATTGGAATGGAGATGAAGAGGAGGAGAGGAACTGAGACCCAGATGGAGGAATACCAGAAACAAAGGAACAAAGGCTGACTAATAGAAATTAAGAGAATAACGGGGCTAGAAGAAGGTTCTGCCTGCTTAGCCCATTGACTCCAGATATATAATGCCTTGAGCCCTCACCCGTCATGTTTTTCTTTCAAAATCATTTATCTTCAAACCATCGAATTTCAGCAAATATATTACCTAGAACATTATTTTAAAAACCACACTACTCAACAATCTTTCTTCTTGCCGTTGCAAGCATCGCAAGACCCCTACGTGGAGGCGTTGTGAGGTACGGAGGTGAAGAAATTAGGACAATTTTCAACTATTTGTGACGTGATGTTTGAGCGTGTGAAGAGGCTGTGACCACGAGTTGGTTCCCCAACATAACTAGCCAGTTGTATTCACTATCACTATTCACTCCACTCTGTACCATCATTGTATAACTGTGAGACTCACTAATTCGTGTGTGGTCAGCTTGTGAGGGGTTCAAGTGGAGTAGCCAATATATGGGATGATGAAATAGACACTGAGGAATCACACACATACAAAATATTCGTAGATAGATGAATAAGTAAATAAACAGAATAACCTCCACCGTGTCTCCCAGTTGACTGACTTCCTGGGTCAGATCATACATTTGGGTTGCTTTAAATCGTTTGACACAATACATAACGGGATGGGTTCCAAACCATGGTAGGAAAACAGGTGCATAATAATACGTCACCAGGAATTCCCAGAACACCTTCGATTTCCTCTTATATAACGTCACCCATACTGTAAGGGATAACTGACTGCATTCTATCTCTGTTACAACGGACCCGTATGTCTTTTCTGGCTACATACTTTCTTTCCTTTTCTGTATGCTTCAGTGCAAAAGTTAACCAGTACTCTTTGGTTTCAGGAATGCGACTCTTAAGCTCTGGAACTGTCATCCTCAGTCCAGCTTACTCATTTGAATGCATTTGCACCAAGGTATCTCGAAATGAATGGATGATGAAATGGGCTAATTACTTACTCTGTTAGCGTTAAAGGTGACCGTGTTTGCAGCTTTCAGCCTTGGATTATCTGTTTTATTTTTTGCATTAAAGTGATGGGTGAGAGAGAGGAAACCTGAGAGGAAGATGGAGAGGTAAGGTGTGGAAGTATGTCTGAAAGGGTCGTAGTGTTTCGTGGGAAGAAGCCCCTCTGCGTGAAAGTTCCTTTGTCAAGGACATCTCTCACGTGAAGCGGCGTCAGACAGTACTCGTAGACATAATATTATAAATAAACAGACTCCCTCAAAGTATAAGGCAGCATGCAATACAGTACGTAACCTAGAAAGAGGGGTTCAGGGAGTATTTTATTGTATTTTTGTGGCCACTTATCGACAACACCTGTTTACAGAACTGCTGAATGAAAAAACTGAAATATATGCTCAGAATTAATAGTCAAACCAACTCCATCCTTTTGAGGACTCTGTGTAGTTAGATAATAAACTTTGGAAATATGCGGGTTGATATTTTTTTCTTCTCTAAATTCTTAACTGAATTATCGGCATCGATGGATACAAAAACGAAATGAAAGATCCCCTGTTTATAACAAATGCTGGACTCACCCCTGTATATAAATACTTGTAGAAAGAGATTAAATCTGGCCTGGACTGTAGTGCTATAAAATAAACCTGCCCATTAATCATAGAACTATGGCACTGTTTTTCACACCTTAATTGGTTTTCTCGTTGCACAAATACATTTTACACAATACATATACTATGATCTCTTCCGTACAATGACATTTTTCCCTGACGTGCTATTGTAATCTGTACATGTTTTTATTCAACTGTGGGGAGACTCTGAGCTGGAGGTATTGATGTACAGTCACTCATAAAAGAAAAGACCCCCCCTGCGTTAGAGGCAATATAACTCGGGGTATTCAGTGTTGGTAACAGTGTATTTGACGTCAGCCATATGGGGGGATGAGGAGGGGTGTTTGAGAGGAGGGTGGAGTTAATCTGCACGAAACACTGCTTCAATCCACATTTCGAGTCAAACATACATTATATCTGACTTGTTATCAAGGCATATGTATGTAACCCATCACATTTGAAAAACTTTATCATTAGCTGAATAAAACCGTCAGCCGGTGGCAGGAATAAGATGCAAATGAAACCCCCGGCCTCAAGGGTTAAATGAATGGGCTCGACACACTTACAATGAACTTTGAATGAACTTCCCTCAAACGCAGCTTCACACCCCCACACCTGACGTCATTTACAGTGTTACCAGGACCGATATCATATTGGTTGAAAGGTGTCTTGGCCGGGGGGGTCGTTTCTTTTACGAGTGACTGTACACCCGAGGAAAGTTCCGCCTTATACACCTGCCTGCCAGTTCGGACCTTTATGTGTGAGACAACCACTATAATGGTGAAGCGGTAGCCAGACACTCAAACGTCTGGTATATACCACTGTCTGGGAGGGGAGAGGTTAATGGAGGAGGAAGGCTAGAGGAGCTAATAGTTCCTACCCCTCCCTCTTCCATCTCCATCCTCCTCAAACAGTTACTAGAGAGATGAAAGTTAGCTGCTGCTTCGCTACCACTTGTCTCACATTTTCTATTTCGAAGTGGTGAGCGAGTGTATAACGCGGAACTTTCTTCGGTCGTATCCTTCATTATCACATTCATGAGAGAGGTTTTTCGTAAGCTGAGCAAGATCGTCTGTAAATAGCAAAAATATCTAAAACAAGACGTTCTGGTGATGGAAGGGGTAGTATTAATTAAGAATAAGCATCCTGTTTGGCGACTGTCTTTAGTTATCAATTACTGCAAACAAGGTTATCGTAGGCTTGATTTTTTAATATTTGAAAAATATATATTACATACAGTATGACGTCATAATAGCCAAGAAGCAATTTTTTGGTAGGAAAAAGAAATTACAATTTATATTCGGACACTTGCTGGAAAATGCAGATCGTACTCTTAAGGTCTGAGAGTGATTCGTCCTTG
Source organism: Coenobita brevimanus (assembly GCF_032717465.1). NCBI lineage: Eukaryota > Metazoa > Arthropoda > Malacostraca > Decapoda > Coenobitidae > Coenobita > Coenobita brevimanus. The sequence goes on from NC_136978.1 coordinate 40,365,259, forward strand.
TCTTGTTATTTTCAGCAAATAAATGATATATATATATATATATATATATATATATATATATATATATATATATATATATATATATATATATATATATATATATATATATATATATATATATATATATACACTGAATCAAATAATTTTTCCATTCTAATATTCTACTCCAATCGCCGAGGTTCGGAGCAAATTGTAAGTGAACCAAAGATCATATCATTTGTTGGAATCACTCCCGTCCAAGTTTCGAATGTTGTTGGTCGTGACAACCACTTGTGGATCGAATGTAATTACGCTATTCTTGTTAATCACGCCTGTATATAGATTTGTTCCCCCGCCTGCAAAGTACTGCCCTAACATGTTGGTTTAAGCCTCGGCATTTGTTCCTTTCACTGCAAATCGCATTCCTCACTGGCTAATCCTTCACCTGTCATCGTTTCAGATGAGTCTAATGTAATCGGAGACAACTTGCGCTCTGTATACGATGGGTATATATAGTGTTGCATGTAGAGGTGCAGAAAGTGCGAGGGGAGTGAGGGCGAGCGGTTAAGCGTGGTGTTGGCGACATACCCTCTCATCAACCTGAGTGGATTCTATCTTAATAGCTGATTTGGCACATTATTAAGTAGATGGGGACACTGACGTGACAGTCTGCCCTACTTTCAGTATATATGGTGGGTTTGGATCGAAAACTGTGACGCCTGAAGTACAATTACGGTTTTTTTGTCATTTTATTCTTGCTACCGGTAGCTGAAATCTTTAGTCTAGAAGGGATTTTTTCCTGTAAAGGAGGAAACAAGACCCTAACCTCCTTCAGTTATTTTATTTTCTTACTACCGCCTGTTTAACGAGCTTGAGAAAGATCGGTCGTAGTAACGGGGACACAAGTGTATACTCGCAGAACGGAATAAAAAAAAAAAAAATGAGAGCTCATGTCAAGAAAGAATACATAGTGCATGTGCAGTGCTGGTGGGATTTTGCCATCACAAGTCTTCATTCTACAGCACCTCATACACTGTTTCAAAGCACCTCTCCTTTAGGGGTCATGTGGAAGGTTACACTGATTAGCGTATCTATCTCTCAATTAGGAAAACCGAAGTTCGAATCTCGGGCTGGTCAGGCTCTTGGACAAACCTTGTTCCTCCCTTACCCGGTACCCCTGGTCACCCAGCGTTACAGTATCATTTGGAAATCGGATGCAAAGTGACGGCTGCAGATGACACTAAGGAAAATTAGGCAAGTGAAAATTGCTTATAGCCTTAATGGCGTTTTCGTTCTCGATAGGCATTGATAGAAGCTTTCTTCACCGTGTATACTGGACTTATGATTGTACATTATATATATATATATATATATATATATATATATATATATATATATATATATATATATATATATATATTTTACGTCTAAACATGTGACCGACTGTGAGATGAGAATGGGATTATAATGGATTACTACGAGAAATCTGCGTCATTAATATTTCCTCAATTGGTATGCATCACTCACCTTCATCTTTTAATGAAAATAAATAATCTTATCTAGCAAGTTGCCTTTCTCGAATATTTTTAAGTGAGGGAAAGTGAGTAAATGTGTAAATTTACTAAAGGTAACACCCTCATGAGTCTGCAGTGGTTCTCAAATTGCGGACCGCGGTCCGAATCCGGCCCCAGACGAGCTTTGGTATGCCCCCCAGCGACTTCATCACTGAACATTCAGTATCCCCCTCAGATTAAAGAGTCGCAATACTTAACATCTTTGGATGAACTTCGCCCCAAATAAGGCTCAAATAAATTTCACTTCATCCGGCTGCCATCATAAATTATGTTTAGCTATTGGAGTGATACAAATCTGCCCATTTCGTGGCTATAAGGCAGACGAGTGAAACTAATGATTAACAAAGAGGCCGCTGTTTTACCCAGCTACTCTAGGTACGCACATCACTCATAGTAACGAGAGTTTCATATTTCAGAATAGCCTATTATCAATGTCATCTCGACAGGATTAAACATTGGTAACACGTGTCCTCTATGCAAGAATACTGTTTTTAACAATTGCACTGCACGTACCCACAGATTGTTGCCATTAGCAACATGCCTCATTGCATCAGAGGGGTCACCCCTCGGTTAACAGTAGTAGGGTTATGTCAGGTGGGTCAGGCATCAAAATTCAAATGGGCATCAATTTTCTCCCGATTTACTCCATATTTGATATGTGACATCTCTGACTAGATATCCGGTTATTTTTACACGTCAGCACTAAAATGACTGCTGGGGACGTGTTTGCTGTGCCTTGGCACCGCTTCCTGTTCGCCTTGTTGTGTGCTGGGGGGGTATTAACCACTGTATGCATTTTCCGATCTTCTATCCTTTCGTAACAGGGTCACTACAGTATTTGTAATATCGTAACACAAGATGCTATGATTTCACTGGATGCGATGAGGAGAGAATGTCTAGAGGGAAGGAGGCTATTTATTGGCTACACTGAAGTGGAATCATTGTTGCAAAACTTTGATGGATGAAATTGTGACAAATATTGCGTTTCTTGATTAGTCTTCATTCATGTGGTTACCATGCGCTTCGGAATCATATTACATCGACTAATAAAGTGTAAGATAAAGAGAAAATACAGCGATATATTATATGAGTACATTTCTATGTTGGCTTGTTTACCACTCAGAGTGGTTGAAAGCTTTGAAATACGAACCCTGGCAGCCAATATGCTTGTCTTTTCATGAACATTCTTATAATCTAGCCCTTTTAAAGGAGAAAATGTGAGTGGAGATTATAGTGATATATTTATCAATCGTTGATTTTTCTTTTTCTTCACATGTGGGGTAATTGTTCGTCTTAAGATTCAGCCAGAGAAAATTGTGTTTCTTTGTGCCTTTCTGTAAGCATATAAAGGCAGGCAGACACATGAAAGAAGAGTGATGATTGGAATAATACAAAAACCTTCTCACAATCATACATTTCATTTTAGCTGTAGAATAACTTGATATTTTTATGGCACGTTTCATGAACACCCGACTAACCAGGTCATAACTAGATACTATAGAGACAAGTGAAATTACGCCATAGATCGGTGTAATTAATCTCATTACTTCCAGCACACTGATCGAATACTTACACCCCAGTTGGCCAGCACCACCAGTTGAGATTCTTCCCATATGTTTTGACTTTGCGACACATGAACATACAATCACCTGATGTGGGTGTCGTAAAACTGCTATTATTTATAGACACACACATTTGGTATACAATAAACATATAAATATAAATATAAATATGCATATATATAAATAATTTCATGCATATAAAATTCAGATTCACCTCAGTATTGAATTACCTCACTTGGAATTTGTCAGCATGGGGCAATTGTATGTCTTGTAGGTCATCCTCCCCATGACAAGAACACGAGATCCTGGAGTGCATTACAACGCATACCCCAGATTAATATCATGTTTGATATGTCTCAGTACTTCAGCACATTATGTTGACTGCCCTTAGGAATATACTCGTGTGTTTAAGTTAACAAACCCATACATATCAGATGACTATACTCCAAGATTCATATTAGCAGTTGCTTTTTATCCTTCGTATCTTTGCTCATCTCTGCATTTCGTAACTATACATTCTCACTTAGACCGTCCTCTCTTCCTGTTTAGCTGTAGACATACCTCGTTAATGACAGTTTCCACACCAGCAAAATGAGTTGGTGAACTGCAAAGTGGAATATTTAGCCTACCACAGCTTTTCTTTTCTTTTTTTTTCTTTGACTCTCTCTCTCTCTCTCTCTCTCTCTCTCTCTCTCTCTCTCTCTCTCTCTTCTCTCTCTCTCTCTCTCTCTCTCTCTCTCTCTCTCTCTCTCTCTCTCTCTCTCTCTCTCTCTCTCTCTCTCTCTCTCTCTCTCTCTCTCTCTCTCTCTCTCTCTCTCTCTCTCTCTCTCTCTCTCTCCTCCCTTAATGGTCCTCTGTTTGTGTTAACAAACTCAAGGCACCTCCACACGTCTACTGGAACAAGTGTAAGAACATGTAAACCACACAATAACGATCAAGATGCAAATATGCTGGAAAAGTTTTTTCCAGATCATATTGGTAACATCATGATAAAGTCTCAGCTGCTTCGTATGGACACACTTATCCCATCACCTCTGCTGTCAGCAGGTTTGAAGCTGCACTGTAACATGTTTGCATACATCTGTCCAAATTCTGCGGCATATATGTATCCAATCTTGTTGCCAGCTGTGTCGTCAACACATGTTTGAGTACATGTGTGGATGCGCCCCAACTCAGTTTCTATTCGTTTCTAATTAAACTTGGGGAAAGATTGGAGGGACAGCCCATAAGGACACCATTTGTTTGGATGAACAAGAGGTAGCTTAAGGTCACAGGGATAGATTAAACGCTGGCCTAGCAAAATTATCTTAAACTGGTTTTATTTAATTTAGACTAAACTTGGGAGAAGGGTTAAATCAAGGCAAGACTGAAATAATTCAGTTTAAAGAACCATCAGTCGATGGTCAGTGTAACAGCGCAAAGTCAAAATCGGACACATGAATGCTTTTAACAAAATAAGCAGTCGTAATTTGACTACAACCATATATCATACAAATTTTGAAAGTAAGCAAAAAAATCGTTTTGGTAACAATATGTCAAAGGTCAAGGTCACAGGGAAAGGCCAACGCAAACAGTTTTTATCTGATTTAGTCAATACTTTGAGAAGGGGCCGAGGATGAGGCAAGACAAAAAATATTTAATATGAGGATCGGTCAGTTGGAGGGAAAGGTCAAAGAGAAAGGTCAAATGCCAAGGCGGTAGCTGAATCGGTAGAAAGGTGACCTGCAGTCCTAATGAACTCAGGTTCAAATCCCAAGTGGGGCAGGGAACAGTTTAAGGATTTTAATTTCGTAAAAAACAGACTTTCCTGATCTACCAGAGGATCCGCCGGCATGTAAAAGTCACCCCGCTAATACCAATGCACTAGTCCTGTATGGGACAGCCTAGCATGTATTCAAAATGGACGGTAGGTGTTAGCGTCGAAGTGGTGACATGTGGAGGTCTAGGAAGGCTACTGGGCCTTGGGATATGCCATTGCCCCCCTAGAAATAGGCCCTGAAGCTCAGAGTCGGACACATTAAAAAAAAAAAAAAAAAAAAAAAGCCACAGAGGATGGTCAGCTCAAACAGCTTTGCTCTGATTTGAACCAAACTTCACTGATGCGTTAAGGGTCAGGTGAGAACTAAAGGATTCAGTGAACACTCAGTCAAAGGTCAAGGTCACAGGGCAACCCCAACGTTCTGTCCGTGTGTCTGTGTATGAATAAAATAACTAACAGATTCGAAGGAACTGGCTGCCCTTAGAGATGCCCCCAAGTCTAAAAAATAAGAAATACAACATTACTGTGAGTGTTGCTGATATTATAATCTCAGTGAAGGTAGTGAAATGTTGTCCCTTCCAACTCGTCTTTTCCCCCACTCTTAATTATGCATTTTATATCCTTCTGTAGGGGATCTATTTTTATCACGAATTTTTAGTCTTGTGTGTGTGTGTGTGTGTGTGTGTGTGTGTGTGTGTGTGTGTGTGTGTGTGTGTGTGTGTGTGTGTGTGTGTGCGTGTGTGTGGGTGTGTGTATGTGTGTGTGTGTGTTTTAGGGAAGGATGATGAAGCATCAGGGTGGGGGGAGGGGAGAAGGGCTGCGTGCTTTTATTAACAGTGCACTGTGTGTGTGTGCGTGTGTGTGCTGCATGATGCAACCATGTAGTGATGTGTGTGTGTGTGTGTGTGTGTGTGTGTGTGTGTGTGTGTGTGTGTGTGTGTGCGTGTGTGCGCTGCATGATGCAACCATGTAGTGATGTGTGTGTGTGTGTGTGTGTGTGTGTGTGTGTGTGTGTGCGTGCGCGCTGCATGATGCAACCATGTAGTGATGTGTGTGTGTGTGTGTGTGTGTGTGTGTGTGTGTGTGTGTGTGTGTGTGTGTGTGTGTGTGTGTGTGTGTGGTCAAACATGCATGCATCGTCATTCATGAGAGTGTGCGCGTGTGTGTAATCCAGAGTAAATCTATTAGATGTTTTGCATGTGAGTTGAGACTATGACATTGACTAGCAGCGAATATGGGAGTGAGGTGATTGGAATGGAGATGGTGAGGAAAGGAACTGAGACCCAGATGGAGGAATACCAGAAACAAAGGAACAAAGGCTGACTAATAGAAATTAAGAGAATAACGGGGTTAGAAGGAGGTTCTGCCTGCTTAGCCCATTGACTCCAGATATATAATGCCTTGAGCCCTCACCCGTCATGTTTTTCTTTCAAAATCATTTATCTTCAAACCATCGTATTTCAGCAAATATATTACCTAGAACATTATTTTAAAAACCACACTACTCAACAGTCTTTCTTCTTGCCGTTGCAAGCATCGCAAGACCCCTACGTGGAGGCGTTGTGAGGTACGGAGGTGAAGAAATTAGGACAATTTTCAACTATTTGTGACGTGATGTTTGAGCGTGTGAAGAGGCTGTGACCACGAGTTGGTTCCCCAACATAACTAGCCAGTTGTATTCACTTTCACTATTCACTCCACTCTGTACCATCATTGTATAACTGTGAGACTCACTAATTCGTGTGTGGTCAGCTTGTGAGGGGTTCAAGTGGAGTAGCCAATATATGGGATGATGAAATAGACACTGAGGAATCACACACATACAAAATATTCGTAGATAGATGAATAAGTAAATAAACAGAATAACCTCCACCGTGTCTCCCAGTTGACTGACTTCCTGGGTCAGATCATACATTTGGGTTGCTTTAAATCGTTTGACACAATACATAACGGGATGGGTTCCAAACCATGGTAGGAAAACAGGTGCATAATAATACGTCACCAGGAATTCCCAGAACACCTTCGATTTCCTCTTATATAACGTCACCCATACTGTAAGGGATAACTGACTGCATTCTATCTCTGTTACAACGGACCCGTATGTCTTTTCTGGCTACATATTTTCTTTCCTTTTCTGTATGCTTCAGTGCAAAAGTTAACCAGTACTGTTTGGTTTCAGGAATGCGACTCTTCAGCTCTGGAACTGTCATCCTCAGTCCAGCTTACTCATTTGAATGCATTTGCACCAAGGTATCTCGAAATGAATGGATGATGAAATGGGCTAATTACTTACTCTGTTAGCGTTAAAGGTGACCGTGTTTGCAGCTTTCAGCCTTGGATTATCTGTTTTATTTTTTGCATTAAAGTGATGGGTGAGAGAGAGGAAACCTGAGAGGAAGATGGAGAGGTAAGGTGTGGAAGTATGTCTGAAAGGGTCGTAGTGTTTCGTGGGAAGAAGCCCCTCTGCGTGAAAGTTCCTTTGTCAAGGACATCTCTCACGTGAAGCGGCGTCAGACAGTACTCGTAGACATAATATTATAAATAAACAGACTCCCTCAAAGTATAAGGCAGCATGCAATACAGTACGTAACCTCGAAAGAGGGGTTCAGGGAGTATTTTGTTGTATTTTTGTGGCCACTTATCGACAACACCTGTTTACAGAACTACTGAATGAAAAAACTGAAATATATGCTCAGAATTAACAGTCAAACCAACTTCATCCTTTTGAGGACTCTGTGTAGTTAGATAATAAACTTTGGAAATATGCGTGTTGATATTTTTTCCATCTCTAAATTCTTAACTGAATTATCGGCATCGATGGATACATAAACGAAAAGAAAGATCCCCTGTTTATAACAAATGCTGGACTCACCCTGTATATAAGTACTTGTAGAAAGAGATTAAATCTGGCCTGGACTGTAGTGCTATAAAATAAACCTGCCCATTAATTATAGAACTATGGCACTGTTTTTCACACCTTAATTGGTTTTCTCGTTGCACAAATAAATATTACACAATACATATACTTTGATCTCTTCCGTACGATGACATTTTTCCCTGACGTGCTATTGTAACCTGTACATGTTTTTATTCAACTCTGGGGAGACTCTGAGCTGGAGGTATTGATGTACACCCGAGGAAAGTTCCGCCTTGTACACCTGCCTGCCAGTTCGGACCTTTATGCGTGAGAGAACCACTATAATGGTGAAGCGGTAGCCAGACACTCAAATGTCTGGTAATTACCACTGTCTGGGAGGGGAGAGGTTAAGGGAGGAGGAAGGCTAGAGGAGCTAATAGTTCCTACCCCTCCCTCTTCCATCTCCATCCTCCTCACACAGTTACTAGAGAGATGAATGTTAGCTGCTGCTTCGCGACCACTTGTCTCACATTTTCTATTTCGAAGTGGTGAGCGAGTGTATAACGCGGAACTTTCTTCGGTCGTAGCCTTCATTATCACATTCATTAGAGAGGTTTTTCGTAAGGTGAGCAAGATCGTCTGTAAATAGCAAAAATATCTAAAACAAGACGTTCTGGTGATGGAAGGGGTAATATTAATTAAGAATAAGCATCCTGTTTGGCGACTGTCTTTAGCTATCAATTACTGCAAACAAGGTTATCGTATACTTGATTTTTTAATATTTGAAAAATATATATTACATGCAGTATGGCGTCATTATAGCCAAGATGCAATTTCTTAGTAGGAAAAAGAAATGAAAATTTATATTCCGACACTTGCTAGAAAATGCAGATCGTACTCCTAAGGTCTGAGAGTGATTCCTCCTTGCCTTGTTATTTTCAGCAAATAAATAAATATATATATATATATATATATATATATATATATATATATATATATATATATATATATATATATATATATATATATATATCTATATCGATCTATATATATAATCTATATCTATATCTATATCTATATATATTAATATATCTATATATATCTATATCTAAATCTATATCTATATCTATCTATCTATCTATCTATCTATCTATATATATATATATCTTTATAAATATATATATATCTATATCTATCTATCTATCTATCTATATATCTATATATATATATATATATATATATATATATATATATATATATATATATATATACACACACACACCTATACACTGAATCAAATAATTTTTCCATTCTCATATTCTACTCCAATCGCCGAGGTTCGGAACAAATTGTAAGTGAACCAAAAATCATATCATTTGTTGGAATCACTCCCGTCCAAGTTTCGAATGTTGTTGGTCGTGACAACCACTTGTGGATCGAATATAATTACGCTATTCTTGTTAATCACGCCTGTATATAGATTTGTTCCCCCGCCTGCAAAGTACTGCCCTAACATGTTGGTTTAAGCCTCAGCATTTGTTCCTTTCACTGCAAATCGCTTTCCTCACTGGCTAATCCTTCACCTGTCATCGTTTCAGATGAGTCTAATGTAATCAGAGACAACTTGCGCTCTGTATACGATGGGTATATGTAGTGTTGCATGTAGAGGTGCAGGAAGTGCGAGGGGAGTTAGGGCGAGCGGTTGTGTGTGGTGGCGACATACCCTCTCATCAACCTGAGTGGATTCTATCTTAATCGCTGATTTGGCAGATTATTAAGTAGATGGGGACACTGACGTGACAGTCTGCTGTACTTTCAGTATATATGGCGGGTATGGATCGAAAACTGTGACGCCTGAAGTACAATTACGGTTTTTTGTCATTTTATTCTTGCTACCGGTAGCTGAAATCTTTAGTCTTGAAGGGATTCTTTCCTGTAAAGGAAGAAACAAGACCCTAACTTCCTTCAGTTATTTTATTTTCTTACTACCCCCTGTTTAACGAGCTTGAGAAAGATCCGTCGTAGTAAAGGGGACACAAGTGTATACTCGCAGAACGGAATTAAAAAAAAAAAAAAAGAAATGAGAGCTCACGTCAAGAAAGAATACATAGTGCATGTGCAGTTCTGGTGCGATTTTGCCATCACAAGTCTTCATTCTACAACACCTCATACACTGTTTCAAAGCACCTCTCCTTTAGGGGTCATGTGGAAGGTACACTGATTAGCGTATCTATCTCTCAGTTAGGAAAACAGAAGTTCGAATCTCGGGCTGGTCAGGCTCTTGGACAAACCTTGTTCCTCCCTTACCCGGTACCCCTGGTCACCCAGCGGTACAGTATCATTTGGAAATCGGATGCAAAGTGACGGCTGCAGATGGCACTAAGGAAAATTAGGCAAGTGAAAATTGCTTTTTTTTTTTTTTTTTTATGTGTCTGACTCTGGGCATAGGCTTCACAGCCTGCTTTCAAGGCCCAGTAGTCCTCCTACGTACCGCACACCTCTACATGTCACCACTTCGGCGCTAACACCCACCGTCCATATTGAATACATGCTAGGGCTGTCTCATACAGGACTGGTGTATTGGTATTAGCGGGGGTATTTTTACGACATGTCGGCGGGCTTTCTGGTCGATCAGTAAAGTCTGATTTTATGAAATTCAAATCCTTAAACTGTTCCCTGCCCCAGCGGGATTTGAACCCGGGTCCGTCAGGACTACAGGCCAACTCGCTACCGATTGAGCCACCGCACAGTTCCATAATATTAACATAAAGGAAAGTGCTTTATTCCATTAGTGAAACTGAATACAAGCTTCTTCATCCGGACCTTACCCGAAAAGGAAGAATATATGATTAGACCTTCAAAGAAAGTAGTTGAGGAATCCTACTATAGTGTCAGCGAGCTGAGATTATTAAGGCTTATAGCATTAATGCCGTTTTCGTTGTCGATAGGCATTGATAGATGCTTTCTTCACCGTGTATACTGGACTTTATATATATATATATATATATATATATATATTTTTTTTTTTTTTACGTCTAAACATGTGACCGACTGTGAGATGAGAATGGGATTATAATGGATTACTATGAGAAATCTGCGTCATAAATATTTTCTCAATTGGTATGCATCACTCACCTTCATCTTTTAATGAAAATAAATAATCTTATCTTGCAAGTTGCCTTTCTCGAATCTTTTTAAGTGAGGGAAAGTGAGTAAATGTGTAAATTTACTTAATGTAGCACCCTCACGAGTCATCAGTGGTTCTCAAATGGCGGACCGCGGTCCGAATCCGGCCCCAGACGAGCTTTGGTATGGCCCCCAGCGACTTCATCACTGAACATTCAGTATCCCCCTCAGATTAAAGAGTCGCAATACTTAACATCTTTGGATGAACTTCGCCCCAAATACGGCTCAAATAAATTTCACTTCATCCGGCTGCCATCATGAATTATGATTAGCTATTGGAGTATTACAAATCTGTCCATTTCGTGGCTATAAGGCAGACGAGTGAAACTAATGATTAACAAAGAGGCCGCTGTTTTTCCCAGCTACTCTAGGTACGCACATCACTCATAGTAACGAGAGTTTCATATTTCAGAATAGCATATTATCAATGTCATCTCGACAGGATTAAACATTGGTAACAAGTGTACTCGATGCAAGAATACTGTATTTAACAATTGCACTGCACGTACCCACAGACTGTTGCCATTACCCTGTTGAAATGATCAGTTGACAGACGGATACTGACAACTAATAGAGTTCACTGGGACACGGTATGGTGCTAAAGCGGTGGTGCAAGTGCTAAGGTGACTATGCTTACTGTATGTAAGGAAGGCAATTGTAATTTATTCAACAGAAGAGTTTCATGCTGTAATTTTGAGAAGTTGGGAGTGTCGAGAGTAGATTCTTCTGTCTTACTTAACCGCCCAGCTATATAACAGAAGAGAATATTCAACTTTAAACCTTATTTTTATTTTGGCCAGGGTATTAATTTTCCGCACAGTTCCATAATATTAACATAAAGGAAAGTGCTTTATTCCATTAGTGAAACTGAATACAAGCTTCTTCATCCGGACCTTACCCGCAAAGGAAGAATATATGATTAGACCTTCAAAGAAAGTAGTTGAGGAATCCTGCTATAGTGTCAGCGAGCTGAGATTATTAATGCTTTCTTATTTTCCTACTAGAGAGAGAGAGAGAGAGAGAGAGAGAGCATTTCCTAAAGTGTAAATATTAACACCTTCACAAATCTACATCTCAACATGCCGACATCGCCCCCGTCATCTCATAAACATTCTTCGTATCAATCACAGAATTCCTTCGTATCTTGTGAGAGAGAGATTGATACAGCGAATATTTCTGGAAAAGTACGCTTCAGATAGATGTAAAATAACTACTTCAGTCTCTTAGCAAACGGAACAGAAAGAACTTCAATTTGTCAGTCGATGGTTGTATTCACTTTCTTCTTTGCCAGTCATGTTAGAGGGAGTGTAAGAAAAAGTGAGTGAACATGACACAGTATTTATATTTCAAAACAGTATTATCAACACCTTTGGCTTTATTTCGTATGCGTCACTCTTGCTCATCTCATAATGAACTCATTTTTCTTCCTTTAATTTTTTTCCTCCTTCCTCCCTTCTCCCTGCTGCTAACTCCTCTCGCGACACGTCTCATCTCAATCACGGGCCCTTCCTTCATTTCCAGACCTTGTTTATTCCAAAACTCGAGAAATCTTGTTCATTTGACAAGACTTCCCCTTCTATGATGACGAAATTTTACACGCCCTTTGCTATTACTTTCTCTTTAATATGTTTCTTATGCTGTTTCAGTACTCTATAGCAACGCTGATCAATTACCAGCATTTCTTATCTATATATTTGATAAAATTTTCCATCTTTAATTACTGAGTAATTCACGTTCTCTTAAATCTGTTCCTTCCTCTGTCATTCTAACTTATAATAACAATATTTACTGAACAATTTCATTTTAGTCAACATAAACTTGGATTCTTTGATCAATGAATACTCAATTTCCTCTCTATATTTCCGTTTTAATTTAGTCCTTACTCTGTTACTGCCTTATATTTGTAACAATTATTTATCTCAACTTAATAGTATATCTCTCGTCTATCTGATTATGAAGCATTGCAAGTTTCGTTCAATTTCTTTACATTTTCAACGAACCTCCCGTACTCTACTAAGACAAATACTGTACAACACAGGTCAAATATATATATATATATATATATATATATATATATATATATATATATATATATATATATATATATATATATATATATATATATATATATATATATATATATATATATATATATATACATACAGAAATCATTAAAGACCAAGGCGTAGCCATTGTTCACTATTTTTCTGTTGATCTTTTCGAGTTTTCTTACACATTGTTTTACACTATGATTCAGGTTGTAGATAATATGTCCAAGATCCATGTCGTAACTATATTTTATTAATTATTTATTTTCATTTTTCGTAGGACGTTTCGTGTATCCTTACACATCATCAGCGACTGTAATATAGATACAATACACTATAAAAACATGACATATACAACATAAAACCTATACAATATATATACTGAAATGTACAACAACGACTAATAAACGTGTAGAGTTACAAGAGTATGTATAAAAGAGACAAACCCTTTAGGTGAAGTCAAGTATGAGCTACAGTTAAAAGTGTATGGATAAAAGAGACAAACCTTATAGGTGTAGTCAGCTATGAGCTACGTGGTTGACTGCGAAGGTTGTATGGGTGAGTGGGTGTTTGTGGCTGTGTAGTGTTGCCAGTTGTGTTATTGTGTGTGTAATGTCCATTTGTAATTGTCGCTGCTTGTGGTCGGGCCTTTGTGTATTTAAACAGTTTGAGGGTACGATCTAGTCCGGTAAACAACCAAACTACCGGACTAGATCGTACCCTCAAACTGTTTAAATACACAAAGGCCCGACCACAAGCAGCGACAATTACAAATGGACATTACACACACAATAACACAACTGGCAACACTACACAGCCACAAACACCCACTCACCCATACAACCTTCGCAGTCAACCACGTAGCTCATAGCTGACTACACCTATAAGGTTTGTCTCTTTTATCCATACACTTTTAACTGTAGCTCATACTTGACTTCACCTAAAGGGTTTGTCTCTTTTATCCATACTCTTGTAACTCTACACGTTTATTAGTCGTTGTTGTACATTTCAGTATATATATTGTATAGGTTTATGTTGTATATGTCATGTTTTTATAGTGTATTGTATCTATATTACAGTCGCTGATGATGTGTAAAGATACACGAAACGTCCTACGAAAATGAAAATAAATAATTAATAAAATATAGTTACGACATGGATCTTGGACATATTATCTACAACCTGAATCATAGTGTAAAACAATGTGTAAGAAAACTCGAAAAGATCAACAGAAAAATAGTGAACAATGGCTACGCCTTGGTCTTTAATGATTTCTGTATAAAAGAAAACATTCTGCCTAAATATACTAATATATATATATATATATATATATATATATATATATATATATATATATATATATATATATATATATATATACACACACACACGAGGGGCTTTCAAAAAGTTTTGGCAATAGGGTAATAAAAGCAAAATTAATAGAGATACACATTTATTGAAGTTCACACTCCTTCAACATAGTCTCCTCTACAGTTTACACACTTCTGGAGCCGTATCATCCACTTGACAAAGCACTCCGGGTACTCAGAAACAGGTATACTCTTCAGTTCTGAATTTATCCTCCTGGCAAGGTCCTGTTCCCTTCGAAGAGGATCCCAGCAAATTTTTTTGACAATTTAGGGAATAGCCAAAAGTCACACGGTGCCGCCCTGACCTGGCACCGTGTGACTTTTGGCTATTCCCTAAATATATATATATATATATATATATATATATATATATATATATATATATATATATATATATATATATATATATATATATATATATATATATATATATATATATATATATATATATATATATATATATATATATATATATGCATGAAAGACAGTAGTACCAACAGCTAACTTTTCAGTTGACACAAGTGAAATACCTGAGGTAACACAAGACGAAGTAAATACTTGTCTTAAGAATATGAAAAGAGGGAAGGCTCAGGGAGAAGATGGAATACTAACAGATTTACTGTTGGATGCAGGAGTAGAAGTACAGAATAGGCTTGCACACTTATTTACCCACTGTATAAAACAGAATAAAATTCCCAAAACATGGTGTTAAGGCAATAGTTATTTTACACTACAAAAAAGGTGACTCAAAAAAGCTTAGTAACTATCGACCCATTAGCTTATTATCAGTCATTTACAAACTCTTCACTAAAGTCTTTACGAACAGAATAACAACAGTTTTGCAGGAAAACCAACCTCGTGAACAGGCAGGATTCCGAAGAGGGTATTCGACCACTGATTATGAACATACAATGAATCAGCTAATTGAGAAAACTACAGAATATAAATAACAACTGTGCTTAGGTTTTGTTGATTACGAAAAGGCTTTCGACTCAGTGGAGCACATAGCGATTATAAATTAATTGCGAGAACAAGGAGTGAATGAGAACATTGTAAAACTGCTCGAAAACATATATAAAGAGGGAACTGCTACAGTTAAATTACATGAGGACTCGGAAAAAAATTAAGACTGTGAAGGGGATGCGTCTGGGAGATACAGTTTCACCAAAATTATTTATAACATGCCCAGAAAGTATATTCAGAAAGCTAGACTGGGAAAACAAAGGAGTGAACATAGATGGAGAAAAGCTAAACCATTTAAGATATGCAGATGGCATTGTCCTAATCTCAGAAACAGCGAAGGCATTGCAAGAAATGTTAAATAACCTGAACAGAGAAAGTCTGAAAGTAGGACTGAAGATGAACCGGAGTAAAACTAAAGTATTGTTTAATCCACAAACACCAAACAGCGTCATCAGAATAAGCGATAAAATTATTGAAGAAGTTGAGGAGTACAACTACTTGGGACAAATGCTAATGTTAACGGAAGATCATGATAGCGAAATAAAAAGACGCATTACAATTGGATGGAAAGCTTTCGGCAAACATACAGACATTATGAAAAGTAGCTTGCCAGTTTGTATGAAACGAAAAGTATATAACGAATGTATAATTCCAGCTATGACGCATGGTTGTGAGACCTGGAAACTGACAAAATCAGTGCAAAATAAATTAATCCGTTCTCAGAGAGCAATGGAAAGGTCAATGTTGGGAATATCTTTAAGAGACAGGAAAAGATCAACTTGGGTGAGAGAGCAGCCTGAAGTCAAAGATATTATATAAGTTATAAAAGAACAGAAATGGTGGTGGGCAGGCGATATAGCAAGAATAAGGGATAACCGATGAAGCAAGAGGCTGACTGACTGGACACCAAGAGATTCTAAGCGTAGCAGAAAAAGGCCAGACAGGAGATGGAGAGATGAGATAGAGAAATTTACAGGGAAAACGTGGCAAAGATTGGCTCAGTCAAGGAATTCGTGGAAAAGGTTGGGGGAGGCCTTTGTTCAGCAGTGGACTAGTTATGGCTGATGATATATACATATATATATATATATATATATATATATATATATATATATATATATATATATATATATATATATATATATATATATATATATATTGTGGTAGGTGGGGACGCAGATTCACTCGATGTAGTGCTGCTGTCGGGTGTCTGCCCTTTCCTCTCCTCCATCCTTCTTTCCTTCCATCTTCTTCTGTCTTCCTTTCCTTAATTCTTTCCTTGTCCTTCTGCCCACGGGTGACTTTACACTCCCTCTTCTGTCTTTCTTTCCTTCATTCTTTCCTCTTCCTTCTGCCTGTGGGTGACTCTACACTGAGCAACAAGCCAATTTGCTTCCTGTACACCAAGAAACCATTTACTACGCTAGTTGGTAACCATACAACCAAATTTTGGCGCCTGGTGGTTTAGTGGGTAATTATTTCGCTCCAATCGGATTGAGCCGGTGAAGGTTTATATCCAAGGGATGGTTGGGGTTGATTGCTCATGTAATGTCACTCAGGGATGAGTGAGGATGGTTACTCTCATCTTAAATGTCGGGACCAACTACCTAGCCCCGGGTTACTACGCTCCTCATGGGGCAATGTAGGATTGGAAGATGGATATATATATATATATATATATATATATATATATATATATATATATATATATATATATATATATATATATATATATATATATATATATATATATATATATATATATATATATACAGTATATATCATCATCAACATCAGCCATTACAAGTCCACTGCTGAACAAAGGCCTCCCCCAACCTTCTCCATGAATTCCTTGACTGAGCTAATCTTTGCCACGTTTTCCCTGTAAATTTCTCTCTCTCATCTTTCCATCTCCTGTCTGGCCTTTTTCTGCTACGCTTACCATCTCTTTGTGTCCAGTCAGTCAACCTCTTGCTTCATCGATTATCCCTTGTTCTTGCTACATGGCCTCCCCACCTCCATTTCTGTTCTTTTGTAACTTCTATAATATCTTTGACTTTAGTCTGCTGTCTCACCCAAGTTGATCTTTTCCTGTTTCTTAAAGATATTCCCAACATTGACCTTTCCATTGCTCTCTGAGAACGAATTAATTTATTTTCCATCGATTTTCTCAGTTTCCAAGTCTCACAACCATACGTCATAGCTGGAATTATACATTCGTTATATACTCTTTGTTTCATACAAACTGGCAAGCTATTTTTCATAATGTCTCTATGTTTACCGAAAGCTTTCCATCCAATTGTAATGCGTGTTTTTATTTCGCTGTCATTATCTTTCGTTAATTTTAGTATTTGTCCCAGGTAATTGTACTCCTCAACTTTTTCAAGAATTTCTCCGCTTATTCTTATGACGCTTTTTGGTGTTTGAGGATTGAACATTACTTTAATTTTACTCCGGTTCATCTTTAGCCCTACTTTGAGACTTTCTCTGTTCAGGTCATTTAACATTTCTTGCAATGTCTCTGCTTTTTCTGAGATTAGGACAACGTTTAGCTTTTCTCCATCTATGTTTGCTCCTTTGTTTTCCGAGTCTAGCTTTCTGAAAATACTTTCTGGGCATGCTGTAAATAACTTTGGTGAAATTGTATCTCCCTGACGCACACCCTTCTCAGTCTTAATTTTCTCTGAGTCCTTATGTAATTTAACTGTAGCAGTTCCCTCCTTATTATAATTACGTTTTCGAGCAGTTTTACAATGTTCTCATTCACTCCTTATTCTCACAATGAATTTATAATTGCTATGTGCTCCACTGAGTCGAAAGCCTTTTCGTAATCAACAAAACCTAAGCACAGTGGTTTATTATGTTCTGTAGTTTTCTCAATTAGCTGATTCATTGTGTGCAGATGATCAGTAGTCGAGTACCCGCTTCGGAATCCTGCCTGTTCACGAGGTTGGTTTTCCTCCAAATTTGTAGCTATTCTGTTTGTAAGGACTTTAGTGAAGAGTTTGTAAATGACTGATAGCAAGCTAGTGGGTCTATAGTTACTAAGGTCTTTTGAGTCGCCTTTTTTATAAAGTACAATAACAATTGCATTACACCATGTTTTTCTTCTGTTTTATACATTGGGTAAATAAGTGAGCAAGCCTATTTTGTATCTCTGCTCCTGCATCCAACAGTAAATCTGCTGCTATTCCATCTTCTCCCAGAGCCTTCCCTCTTTTCATATTTTTAAGAGAAATATTTACTTCGTCTGGTGTTACCTCAAGTATTCCACTTGTGTCAACAGAAAAGTTAGCTATTGGTACTACTGTCTTTGATGCATATGTAGTGCCACACATTTGATATTCATGTATGTGTTTAGTAGTACCGTAATTTTAAGTTAGATAGGGTGTAACCTGAATATTAGTTTATAAGTTCCTATCCTAAGTAGTAATTCATATGTTAATGATTAATGTAGGGTTAACTTTATTTTTATATGTATCTCTGTATCTATGCATTGGGTGATGTAATTGTGGATGTTGAGCTATGGAAATTCCCCGTCTGGTAGAGTAACGAATAACAGATGCGCGCAGCTTTTCCTCTTCGTTTGTGCGTCGCTATTGGGCGCCGAGTTTAAACCTTAAACAGAATAATGATGAATATACAATTCTTTCCGTAACCTAGTTGTGAAATGTTTACTAATGAAGCTGCTAGAACCCAAATATGTAAGATTAACAGTCCAAAAGGCCTAAATAATGTCATTTGTGAGGATTTAAAGGTCCCGTTTATCTTAGCCGTCACTAGATGGCATAAGATGCTCTCAGATTCAAAGTGAGATAGTGATAGAATCAGTATCTAAATTAAGTAAGGAATAAATCCCAAATTTTCCCCAATTTCATCAAAAGTCCTGGCGTCATGGGTACACTGTTAAATAAATTGTAAAGAGAATTGAAACCCACCATATTTCAAAAACACCACCTCATTTGACTTGGCAGTGGCGTTGCTAGCGTGCCCGACGAGCTCACTCGAGCCCCAGACGTCGTATATAATGGACGTTTGTTCAGGTGAGCTGTCCATATTTTTTCTTCCTCCCCCTCTTTTTCTTTGTTTAATCCTTACTTGTCATGGACTATATGAAGTAATATTGTTGAAAGTTTAACGTAGTGACTCGAGCCCCAGACGTCGTATATAATGGACGTTTGTTCAGTCCACAGACACCGGCGACGTCAGTGTGAGCATGACGCCTTTCCCATAGTATTGTCCCAAAGACTTGAGCATACACACATTGCACTATCCATGAATTATTATATAAACCAAATGTAATTGTAATAGTATTATTGATCTATCAAGTGAATTTTATTTTTTTGTAAATAAGAAATGGAAATTTGAAAGTGATGAAATCTGGTAACGGAAGAGCGAAATTCAAAACCATTAACCGTTTTCTTTCTTGTAACTAAGGTTAGGAAGTGAGGAGCGTGGAAGGGAACGTAGTGACTGTGAGCAATGATGTAATTCTGAAATGAACCTCGAGGCGAAACAAGCCCGAGTGATTATGTATTCTTGGTGATTGTACAATGTTTGAATAGTACCTCGAGGCTAAACAAGCCCGAGTGATTACGAATTCTTAGTGATTATGTTTTTTTTTTCTGAATTATTCCTCGAGGCTAAACAAGCCCGAGTGATTATGCATTTTTTTAGTGATTATATAGTAATGATGGTTAGGAACTGTAAATAGTACTGAATTGATATTGGATTCTAGAGAATTACCTGATGAGAATATATTATATGGATGAAAATGAACACAAGTAATCATTCTTATTAGTTCGAGGCTATGCCAGCCCGAACAGATAACCCATGCTCATAAAAAGGTCCCTGACTTGAGGCTATTGTCGAGCCCAAGAATAACTGACAAAAAGAAAGTAGGGTACAACAACTCCATACATCGCTTGTATGTATCAAATTGTTTTCGCCTGGTGATAGTGTTGGAGGAATGATCATCCAAAACCCTGGTAACATGTACAATCTTCTCTCATACTAAAAAGGGTCATGTAATTAAAAATGGTTTGTGGAAATTAGCATAAAATTATTAAAGTAGAGTAAAGTATATATCATTTTCTTTTCTTTATTGGTGTACCTAATCAAGGAAATTATGTCCTCAAGCCAAATTCACTCCCCTTCCAATTCAAGATTCCTTCGCTGAGGGAACGACGACCACCCGTGGTACTGACTAAATCTAAGCTCGGCCAAAAACTACAAACGCTACCACAATATTTCTTAAATTACTATAAACTATTATACTAAGTCGAGTACCACCTGTATTATCCATGGATGAGTTGATCAGTGCCAACAACAGGTAAGATTATAAATATCCGTCATTACACTGATCGAAGAATACGGTGGGGATAAAAATTCCGGGTATTACACATACAGTTCTTTGTAAAATTCTTCAACTCGCTTCAGCATCATATCTCTGCATTTAATGGCTTCACCGTTTTTGTCTTTTAATGATGTAATTTGTTGCTTTCCAAGTGCCATTTTATTTCGGATCTGTTTCAGACTTTTTCCTTTTTTGATGGTTTCTTTGACTTGATCCATGTTTCTCTTTCTTTTTTCTTCTGTTTGTCTTTTGTTGATAAGCTTGTTTAATTCCGCTCGTTCTGTTTCATCTTTCCTTGTTTTTACTTTCATTACCTTTTTTTCATAAGCTCAAGTGTCTTCTATGAATACTTCCCGGCTTTGGTTGTATTAGGTTTCCCTACTACCTCCGCTGATTCTTTTAGCACTTTTGTTAGTTTGTCATTCAACTCATCAATGTCACATTCAGCATTACTTAGAGCCTGATATCTGTTCCTTATTTCCAACTGAAAGGCTGCTTTGTTTTCGCTGACTTTTATTTGGGCATATCTTTTTGTCTTTAATCATCCTCTTTCTTTCACTTTTGAAATTGAATCTTGCTGTGCAACCCACCATTCTATAGTCACTTCCAATATTTACTTTGTTGACATCTGTGACATTTGTGATTGTTATTCTTATTTGCTATAATGAAGTCGATTTCATTCTTTGTTTCTCCATTTGGGCTTCCCCAGGTCCACTTTCTCCCTGTTCTTTTGTGAAAGAATGTGGTCATTATTCTCATGTTAAACATTTCTGCAAAGTTCACCAACATTTCTCCTCTTTCGTTCCTTTTTCCCACTCCAAATTTTCCCATACATGCTTCTCCCTTTTTTGATTTTCCATCTTTTGCATTGAAGTCTCCCATGAGTATAGTATAGGTGGTCTTTTCTTCTTCTTCCATAATCTGGGAGATGTCATCATAGAATGTTTCAATTTCTTCATCTGAACTCTGAGAAGTTGGTGCATATACTTGTATCACTTTCAGGGTATATTTTTTGCACAGTCTAATTACAACCACTGCTGCTCTGTCAGATGCACTGCTGAATTTAACAATGTTGTCTGCAAGATTTCTGTTAATTAGAAATCCTACACCACTAACTCTTTCATTTTCCCTTCCTCTATGGTAAAATAGGTGGCCACTGTCATTTAGCTGAATTACTATTTCTTCTTTTTTGTGGGTCTCACTCAAACCTACAATATCCCAACTAATGTTTTCCAGTTCAGCTATTAAGTTATCAAGTTTGTAATCTTCAGCGAGGCTTCTTACATTGTATGCATAGATCTTCATGGATTTAAGAGTGTTTAATATCCCAGTCTCTATCTTGTCAACACAGTGCTTACTCACTTTCGGTGGCACATTGCCCATAAGCACAGGAGGCAGTGCGGTTGGACCTTTAATAGACGATGATCCAACAGGAACGCCCGTCAAATACTTTGCAAAATAACTCATGTTTGGTTGGGAGGATTGTGGCAAATAATCTCAACTCCCTGCCACAAAGTTTCTGGTGAAACTATATATATATATATATATATATATATATATATATATATATATATATATATATATACGTGTGTGCGTGTGTGTGTGTGTAAGCTCAGCAGGACGTTTAAACCGGGCTGATCAACGTCGTTACTACAGCGAAATTTATTTATTTATTGTATTATGTTCTTGCTAACCTCTGGCCCCTTGCACCATCATAACTTCCATGGTATTTATTCTTGGTGCCATTAGTCTGTCTTCCTTCATTCCATTCGGAATGAGTGAGAGGCAAGGCTTGCTTTTCTTGATGACTTCCTCAGTATTTTATTCTTGCTCCAGCTAGACGACTTTACACGATTTTGAAGTCAATCCAAACTGGAATGGTTAACTTCAACTCAAAGATGTCGTCCTTATTTTTTTTTTTTTTAATCATTGTTCTAGCCGCCATACAATTCTGTTCGGAAGAGATTGTACACATTTTGTATATTTGTATATAATGATTCTTGTTACTAACAGACAACTTTAGTAAGTTGTGAGAAGAGTTTTTGAACTGGAGAAGTTAGGTAAAGTATCCATTAATCCTACTTTGCAAACACATATGTTTCCCTCTTGCTGTTACATGATGACTTTAATCAGCCTGGGAAAGACTTTTCATACCATAAAGGTTTTATATCTCTTACACATCACTGTCTTGTTTTGTGTTGTTTGCTACCAGCAGATCCAGCAGACCATTTGAACCAGTTTTGTAGGGACGTTCTCAATTCATTTTACCTGTTTACTGCGGCGACAATATTTGTGTATTTTTTCTTACCGTTTTTGACGGTTTTATTCAGCTTTTGTGAGAGATCTCAGACTTAGAAAATGAACAGTGTCCTGCGCCATGATGAATTCCTGTTCCATATTTGATACCTCCAAACAATTTTACTTCTCTGTTCCAGTGCAGGAAATCCATTGCATAAAAATTTAGTTCCTTGCTGCACGTCCCTCGTGACTTACTTTGTAGTTTATTTTTGCTGGATATGACCCAAGTTTGGAGAAGTTTTGAAGCCAGATACGTTAAGAGTTTTTTATGCTATGGGCAACAAAAGTCCAGTCATTCTCCTACTTTTCTCTCCCTGGAGTTTGGAAATTGGTCCGGTGAATTCGAAGCAAGCGACACTGATGACAATAATCTGTGGACAAATAACCCATCAGTATCGGTTGTTGTGGAATCATAAGGCTAATTGGCAAAATACATGGAAACAGGAGCATGAGAGGCATCAGGATCTTTGCTTTGAATGTACGAGTTGCCTTTGTCCCATACTCTCTGCCTCTCCTTCCATCCTCTTTATTCTCTTTCCACAGTGGGGGAGGCGGTGGCTTAGTCGGTAGAGAGGTGGCCTGCAGTCCTACCGGACCCAGGTTCAAATCCCGCTGGGGCAGGGAACAGTTTAAGGATTTGAATTTAAGAAAATCAGACTTTCCCAATTTACCAGAAAACCCGCCGACATGTAAAAATACCCCCGCTAATACCAATACACCAGCCCTGTATGGGACAGCCCTAACATGTATTCAATATGGTCGGTGGGTGTTAGCGCCGAAGTGGTGACATGTAGAGAGATGTACAGTATAGCATGCAGGAGGACTACTGGGCCTTGAGAGCAGGCTGTGAAGCCTGTGCCCAGAGTCGGACACATAAAAATCTCTCTCTCTCTCTCTCTCTCTCTCTCTCTCTCTCTCTCTCTCTCCCCGTTTCCTCGCCTTTCTTTTCCCTCTGTACCCTCTCCCTCCCCTCGCTCACCCTCCCCTTTTTCCCCTCCCCCCCTCCTCTCTCTCTCTCTCTCTCTCTTTCTCTCTCTCTGTCGACTCGCCTTCTCTCCTCGTCTCTCTCCCTCTTTCCCTCCCATCTCTCTTGCATTCTTTCCATTTGCTTTCTCATGCCTTTCATTCTCCATGCACTCCCAGTCCCACTATGTATCTTCCTCTGTCCTCCCCATTTCCCCTCCTTTTTCTTCTGTTTCAATCAATTAGACTATTTCTATAACTGCCCGCCTTGCATTCTTTTCCATTTCCTCTATAACTTGTTTGTGTCACCCGTATCTTTCACTATTCCATTCACACACACACACACACACACACACACACACACACACACACACACGGGCTCACTTCTCGCTCACATACACAAAGAAAGTACCGACAGTTGGGAGCCTGTAAAAATAGTTCTAGGGTCTCTCATCCTATCCTTTTCTCATTTCCAGTCTTCCTATCAGTCTCCCTCACTCCCCATGTCTGTGCCTCTCACTCTCCCTTCACAGAGGCTGGCCAGCACCGGATAATTGTTTCCTCTTCCTTATTCCATGGGACACTGATTCTAACGATTTACTTTTAATTTAGCTCTCAGTTTGCTCCCTTCGCCCCTTCCCCTCTTCCTCATTACAGTGTCCTCTCTCCTGTGTTTCATTAAATATTAATTTCAATTCCCACTTCACAGCTGCACAAGACCTTCATTTAGGCAATCACACATGTGGCATGAATGATAAAACAGTCGCCACTTAGAGCACCTTCACCTAATGGGGTCTTCACTTATCAAACACCTACTCAAACAAATGGAAGAATGACTGTTAAGACAATCGTACAGTCAACATTCTTAGAAAACATCTCTGAAACAAATAAAAACTATCCATTTGTGGTCCAGTAATACGAACATAAAGCTGACTTCATTGTTGAAGCTTACAAAGGTTGCAGCTATATGTGATTCTTAGCCAATGAAAAGCAAAGGTAGTATTTACAGAGATTATTTTTTTACGTTAACCTGTCTGAAACATGTCCAGTTAGATGGCAGCTAAATTTAGTAATCACAAATTCAGCAAGTGCTTCGCAGCCCTACCAGGCTGCTGTGGCTCTCAGCTTCGCCTTCAGAGCTCGGTCATTTGTAGCTTGGCATTGGCTGAACAGAAATGATAGGTCTGGGGTGTTTCCGCTTCATGGACTCAGTTTCAATAATCTTGCAATTGCAACGGAATAACCGAATTTAAAGGGAATCTATTCACACAACCGAATGTGCAAGAAGCACTGGTACCAAAGGTATCACGTTGTATTTTCAAATATTATTTTCAAGCGTCGTAATTGTGTGCTAAAGACGACCAGTTTACAGCAATTCATTGTTTACCCCCCGCCTCCTAAGAGTTGTTTCCGTTACACAAGACTGGTTCAAAAACTAGGCGTTTGCTTGTGATAGTTTTCGCACCATTGCATGCAGAACTGAATATCGATGCCAATGACATACAATTTGTTGAGGAATATGTGACTTTGTGCAACATCTGACTTCAAAAGAGGGTCGTTTTTTAACCGTGCCTCCAGCTGCTCAAAACCAACGAATACTTGCTTCGACTCTGAATAATTCCAGCTCAACGCCTTTTGTTTAATGAAAAGCCATTGGAGACAGTTATTAGGGGCTACAACATTCTTAAGAAAATTTTTCTTGGATCAGTTTGTGACCTAACTGCAACCCTCCTGCCAAGTTTCATCGCAGTCAGCAATACATACAGACAGACATAGACAGATACACAGCTAGAATTATAGTCTATATTATGCTAAATTACCATTTACCTCTCCTCCCAACACGCTTGCACTTAATTTGGGTTATTTTTGCTACGTTCAGAAAGGGCAACTTGTACTGAAAAGGGTGAGAAAGTATATATCTTCATTTACATAAAATATAAAGGTGGAACGAATGTCAAAACCGCCCTCACTTAACACCTGCAGTAGTTTTCAGTGGTTCTTCAGTGGCAATGCCGATAGGATCTGTATTATCTCACTCTCTCCCATTTTGTGTCTTTTAAAGCTAGCTCTGGGTATACCGGTATGTTCTGAAGTCACTGTCCAAGATTCAGTAATATATTTCAGACACTACGACACTCTCAACTGAATACAATCGCCTTGCATTATCTGGAATTAATTTTTTGAGAAGAAGCGACCACGTTAAGGTTAATGGTGATAGTACTAACAGTCATGGGTTCTACTAGCTTTCAGGAGAACAAAATCATCCGAATTACGAAACTAGAGTAAAATACTTGTGGCGGCACGACCAAAAGAGGGTCATTTAATAAAAGAAAGAAGCTGTGAGGATGAAATATGTCCCTTCTGTTGGGACAAAGAGGAATTCAAAATTGAGGTATACGTTCATTTCGATATCCCTTGGCACATTACAAATATGAGACCAAAGGTCATAGGCAGTCAGAGGGACAGAATGAAGAAGACAGGCTCAGAATTGATCAGTTGCATTAACTGATGAGCATGGTCACCGGTAAACTCTATCATTCAATAGATGGACAGAAAATAGGTGGGACTATGTAACTGAATGGGTGTTGTGTGCAAGCTGTAATGGACGAGATTCAAGTAAACAGCTCAAAATGGTGGTCATAATGGTTGCAGCAACTGACTGTGAGTTAGGCAGCCCATTCCTGAGGGCCATTAGTCAGTCTTGTAAGATAGGCCTCACCAACCGAGGACTGATTTGTTCCAGTCCTCGCACATCACCTGACACTTCAATTATGCATATACTGAAATATTGCTACATCCCTACCACTTTATTCAAGTCAAGAAGGACTTTAGCAGCAGAGATTTTAATGAAGGCAATTGTAGTCCCTCTGGCTGATAGGCCTCTTGGGAGCTGAATAAAAGAATCTGGTGGTAGCATGCATATATTGAGCCATGGGACTGAATACGTAATACTCACCATCTCACTGTGATATGAACAGGTTATCAGTTTCAAACCAGGTGCTATGATATGAAAGGGGTTGTTTTAATTACACGTCGGTGTGTGACTGAATAGACCGTGTACTATACCATATGAATGTCGGTGTAGCCATCTGAACCAAGGTTTAGTAGACGTCACGCGGTACCCGAGCCCACTAATCCAGTAGGGTTAATGTGGTCAGTTTGACTTAGACTCCACTTGGGTCAAGTTCCTTCTGACTTTTTGCTCTAAGCTCAGGTAAAGGTGTGCTGTTCAGTTTATGGGTGCACATCCTCGCAACGTAAAAATCAGGAAAATGGAAGTATACATTAAAATCGTTTCCCAAAAGATTAGTAATTTAATAAAAGGTAGATTTTACTTTGTGGTCATAAAGATATTATTAATGTCAGCAGTTCACACATCTGCAGTCCACACTTTGATGAAATGATTGCCCAAATAGAATATTATATATAGTTATTTGTGTGGATTGATTTAAAAACGAGGCCTTACAAACTTTATCAAATAATTAAGGCACGTTTGAAATTTTAAATTTTGGGGTCAAATCAAAACACATCCACGTAGGCTAAGGTTTTCCAAGAACCTTGATTCTATTCCCCCCCATGTTTGGGGAAAATATGGTAAATGATGTACTTACGGCGATGGTTTGTAAAACTTAACCTAGGAAAACATCCATTATGGGAAAGATAAGACTGGTACAAATACTGATGAATTCAGATACGCGCAAGTTCATATACTCTGCTTATCAAGTTTAAAGCACTGAAGCTATATATTAGGAAGCATTCAGTAACAATTGTAGGATCAATCACAATAAAGTTAATTACAACACTGACAAGGACGACAAAAAAAGTTAGCAAATTGTGGTAATTTGTTGCGATTACCCATCCACATTTCTTGTTTTCTCTGTACCATGGAGAAGGGTACCACATGACGTCACAAAGATGCGTGGGGGAGACAGAATTAATTATCAGACCTGTTCTCAATGGACCTTGATCTAAACGATCAGTGAACTTGATGATATCGAATCCAAACCTACAACAATCAATCAATCTAGCGACCACATAGACCCCAGACCGTCACTCTATCCTCTTCACCACTACTTCAAACCTTTCCCACTGACTGTCATAAGAAATAGAGTTTTCATTTTTACTTATATAAGTGAAGCTATTTTATAGACCAAGCAATAACAGAAGGTGGGGGACGAGATAGAAACATAAGTGATTAACTTTTTTACTACTTATTTTTCCTGTTAGTCAGGCTACAACCAAACTGCTGCATTCAAATTAGGCAAGAACTCAAAAAGGAAAGTTGTTAAGCTTTGCCTAACCTCTGTAGATCGAGGGAAGAACTATGAATGTAAATATTTAGGTTGTGACTAACTAGATGCTCATTGAGACTATTCCACTTTAGAAAAAAAAAAAAAAAAAGGGCTTCGTCGGAGTCAAGTAGCTGGGGATAAAGTCCAAGAAACTGAGTTCCCAGTGTCCGTTACTTAAGCAGAGCTATTTTTGTAGGCCAAAGAACCGAGGAACTGTGGGACAGAAGGAACCTCATAATGTATCTTATGTTATATTTCTGTTCCATGTGGACGATTATATTAGTCTTGCATGAAACATTATGTAGTGAATGGCGTGTGAAACCTATAAGTAACCCCTAGTTCGAAAAGTATCTCGTCAACTGAATATAACTGCCATAGGGTACTAAGAATATAATATGAGTGGTGTCCATTGTCTGAAACTGCCTCTGTTATGTAAGTGAAGCCGTGGACCAAACAGTAGAGGAAGCGTGGTACAGAAAAAAATAGCATTTGGGGAAAAGGTTCTCTCATCCTTCTTTCTCATTTTTTTTTTTTCCAACAACGACTAAATATTCTCCCAATCAAGTTCCTCATCCTTACACTGACCTGTAAAATTCCTCGCACTGGTGGATTTCTTCTGCTACATGACGATTTTATTCACCTTAAGGTGGATCTATAGTACTGAAGGAGCTTAAAGTAGCATTAGGAATTGTAGCCAAAGTTCATCTGAAACGTGAACTTGGTGGTAAGCAGGCTGAAGTTACCGTTCTCCGTCAGTCCATCATTCACCACTCAAGTGATAGGGAGGGAGATGAGGGACGTTACGTATAACTGTGCAGAGACAAAAGTCGTGTCCTGAAATTTGATGAAAACATCTGCTGAAAGGCTAAAATTTTGGTGCGTTCTGCTTTGCTTCATACGGACGGTTGATAGCATTGACATCAGTTGTCATTTGCTCCAGATGACGAGCCTGTGCATGCGACCATATTTTTCTAAGCGATATAAATGCATATAGTTGTGTTTTTTCAACTGCTAGTTTTACTTGCTATATATGAGAACACTTTCTTAACTGTTGCCTTTTCTAATACCACGTTAGGAACATTGCAATTCAATTAGCTAAAGACATGTCGGAATTTGGGTTCTACTTCTTTATTACTTTAACTTCTGCATACCTTAAGTTTGTAATTAAAAGCTGCGATTGTCATTATCTGCCATCAAACAACGTTGTAACATATGAGGATAGACTTATTGTATAATGATAATCGAATGTTTTGTTATGAGTGGCGAAATGAATCCCACAGGCTGGAATTCGAACACATATCTTGGAAGACCGAAATGTACGCACAAATGTTCGTATGCTTCATTCTAGGTTCAGTTTATCTCCTCCGGAATAAGCACTGATTACAGGTGCTGCCTTACATCGTTGATATTATTTCCTCGTCCTGTATTGGTGAGGCAACACTAGGGCGACCTGAACAATGACTGCTGTCCATTGTGCCATACTCCTGAAAGCGACAAATCCAGTTTTTTACATTTCTGCTTACACCGAATGTTTGCGTTATCTGTTCGTGTTTCTTTCTTGCTAAATAAGGGATGAAGTGCTTGGAAGGGTACAACAGGGAAGGAAGGTTGTTGGTTCACTGAAAGCGGTGATTAGAAATAGGGAGGTGAGTATGGAAGTTAAGTCACTGGATGATATTATTGTGATCCCCACCCTGACGTATGGATGCGAGACTTTGACATTGCTAGAGGGGAACTAGTCAAGAGTGAGTGCAGTGGAAATGAGTTACCTGAATGAAGTATGTGGAGTGACATGGAGGGGCAGGCTGACGAATGAAGAAGTGAAAGAACGTTGTGGGATGGATGTGGATGTGACTGAGAAAATTACGAGAAATACGCTGAGGTGGTTTGGACATATGGAGAGAATGGATAATGAAATACTGACAAAGAGCGTGTATGTAAGTGAAATGGAAGGAGGGAGAGGGAGGGGGATACCGAGGATGTGGAGGGATGGAGTTGAGAGGTATATGAGGGAGGGGGGAGTGAGTTGGTGGGAAGGCAGTCAAATGGTGAGTGACAGAGCGACCTGGAGGTGTTTTGTCTGTGGCCACCCTTTGCGGAATTAGGGCGTCGGACTATAGATAGATATACAGATGTCCTTTCTCATCCTATCAGTAGTTGGACGCATGTTGTTTTGACCTGTCCATACAAAGGTATATACTAGGTCTGCCTGACGTTTTGTAATATGTACCGGACAAGCAGTCATGGACTACCCTAATATGGTTCACATTTCGTTTCTCGGACGCAGTTATACTCGCAAATGGATGTTAAGGCTTCGGAAATTCCTTGGTTCGTTTACACCGTTATGTCATCCACAGTATTATAAACTTGACGAAAGTCAGGCTAGCCAACCGCGAATATGTAGCTGTGGTAGAGCTCTCATGATATTTCGCATGTTATACTTAATCTTTGGACAAAATTAAGACACGACTTTTCTTTTTCACTGTACAGCTGGGCTGCCCGGCTACATACCTTCCATCGCAGAAGGTGTCCCTCTCCAGCATCTGAGATGATTATGGCTTTATTGAGTTCGAAGTGTTCCAGACCTAAAGAGAATCGACTGACGACTCTACGTAATTTTCTGTTCATCTATCTATGTCTATCGCCCTATCTTTCCTTTTTTCCTTTTCTCCCTAGAACAATAAAACATTCTTTCACTCAGGTTCCCACCCACACTCCGACCTCCCACGTTTCCCATACTCGTAATATATATATATATATATATATATATATATATATATATATATATATATATATATATATATATATATATATATATATATATACTGTATACATATATATATATATTCCATCCATCCATCCATCATCCAATCCTACATTGCCCCATGAGGAGTGTAGAAGTCCGGGGCTAAGCAGTTGGCCCCGACGTTTAAGATGAGAGTGACCAGCCTCACTCATTCCTGAGTGGTAATACATGAGCAATCAACCCCAACCATCCCTTTGATATAAACCTTCACCGACTCAATCAGATTGGAGCGCAAAAATTACTCACTAAACCACCAGGCGCCAATATTTGGTTATATGGTTACCACCCAGCGTAGTAAATGGTTTCATGGTGTACAGGAAATCATTTGGCTTGTCACTCAGTGTAGAGTCACCCACAGGCAGAAGGAAGAGGAAAGAATGAAGGAAAGAAAGACAGAAGAGGGGGTGTAAAGTCACCCGTAGGCAGAAGGACAAGGAAAGAATGAAGTAAAGGAAGACAGAAGAGGATGGAAGGAAAGAAGGATGGAGGAGAGGAAAGGGCGGACACCCGACAGCAGCACTATATCGAGTGAGTGGATGTTGAGCGCCCCCATATATATATATATATATATATATATTTACTTCGTCTGGTGTAACCTCTGGTGTTTCACTTGTGTCAGCTGAAAAGTTAGCTATTGCACTGGCATTACTGACATTGATGCATACTCTTCTTTGTAAACTTCTCTTTATCATCATATCTCTGCATTTAATGCCTTCATCGTTTTTATCTTTCAGTAACATAATTTGTTGCTTTCCTGGTGCCATTTTACTTCCGACTTGTTTCAGATTTGTTGCGTTTTTTTATGGTTCCTTTCATATGATCAATGTTTCTCTATCTTTTTGCTTCATTCTGTCTTCTGTTGATAAGATTATATAATTCCTCTCTTTCTGTTGCACTTTTATTTGTTTTTACTTTCGTCACCTTTCATCTTTTCATGAGGTCAAGGGTCATTCTTGAATACATGTTGGGTTTCGCTGTATTAGCTTTCCCCTACTACCTCTCCTGATTTTCTTAGCATTTTTGGTGGTCTATCACTTAATACATCACAGTCACATTCAGCATAAGTGAGATCATGAAATCTGTTCACTATTACTAACTGAAAGACTGCTTTGTTTTCGCTTAATTTTAATGGGCATATCTTTTTATTATTGATCACCTTGTTTTTTTTCAGTTCAGATTCAGTTCAGTTCAATTTCAGAAGGTAAAGAAAGCTGATATATATATATATATATATATATATATATATATATATATATATATATATATATATATATATATATATATATATATATATATATCCCTTTTCCTCTACCTTCCCTCTTCCTGTTCTATTCTTAGACTGTTATCTCTTCCTTTTCGTATGTCTTACTTATCTACGGGGGAAACATCCCACTTTTTTTCATCCTTTCAGTTTCTTGTTCGCATTGTCTATACCCACATTTTTCTTACTGTTCCAGTCTCATATATCACTGTCTCGATTTATCTTCCTTTTCATTTAATGCTTGCATCGCTCTCTTCCTTCTTTCTCTCTCTGTCTCTCTCTCTCTCTCTCTCTCTCTCTCTGTACAGTATATATATATATATATATATATATATATATATATATATATATATATATATATATATATATATATATATATATCCTGGGTTTGTAATGATGATCAAGGCTGATCGAGGAGAGAAGATTCGGGGAAGGCGGATGAGGGAGACGGAAATGTAAGAGAGAGAGAGAGAGAGAGAGAGAGAGAGAGAGAGAGAGAAGCATAAAACAAAAATGAACACAATGAGGCGCTGGAATGAACAGAGGCGAAAGATAGCGTTAAGATAAACCAACAGAAGTTTGGGTGATGGAAGAGAGACATGAACTGAAAGACGTAGGGAAATGGAAGAACAGAAAAAAAATGTCGATCAAAGCCAAAGGGAGGAAAGAAAGAGTAAGGTATCGTAATCAACAGGAACTGAAAGGACCCTGATATAAATATATAAATAATGAATGAATGGATGAACGAATGAGAGAAAGAAAGGCGGATGGAATGAAAGAAACAAAGAAGCAAACCTGAACAGACGGAAGAGAAGTGAAACGCCAGAGAGGGACGATAGAAACGAAGGCACTATGACTAAAGTTAAATAAAAGGGATTGCAAAAAAGAAGGGGAAAGAAAACATGTATTAGACGAAAAGACGAATACAGAGAGGCAAGGAATGAAGGAGACACGAAGGAAACACATGAAAGAGAAGGAAGGAGGAGGGTAGATAGAGACATAAGATAACTAAACAAGGGAGGGAGGGAATCGGACACAGGCAAAAAATTGTGACAAAAGAAGGGACGAAGGAGGGGAAGATGGAAAGGAGGAAGGAAGTTTGGATGGCTGGAAGGCATGAAGATGCAAGAAAAAGAAAAGGGAAGCTATTTGTAATACCTGCAGAGAGAGAGAGAGAGTCGTTTTCATTTTCTCCTTTTCCATGGCTTAAACATATATATATATATATATATATATATATATATATATATATATATATATATATATATATATATATATATATATATATATCTATCTATCTATCTATCTATCTATCTATCTATCTATCTATATATATATATATATATATATATATATATATATGTGTGTGTGTGTGTGTGTGGAGAAAGAGAGAGAAAAACAGACAGACAGACAGACACACAGACAGGCAAACAGACAGACAGAGACAGTGAGAGAGAGAGAATTGAAATATAAGGAAAAGAGACGATGTCCATGACAGAAAAAAGGGCAATAAGACACAGAAAAAGAAACGAAGAGAATGTAAATACACAGAGAAGAGAAACAAAAAGGGAGGCATTCGATGAAGAAAAGGAGGTAGAGGAAAGAGACTGACGAAAGTGGAATAAGAAAGTAAAGAAGGAAGAAATGAAGAATGGAAGGAATGCATGAGGCAAGGAGATAACTGGAGGAAGACGAGGAAAAACAAATTATATGAAACACAGCAAAGAAGGAAGCAAAGAAGAATAAAGGAGTACACAAGCCAGAAAGGAGAAAGAAATACTCATATCACGACCAAGGAAAAGGATATCACGAATTATTTCGCGACATTGTATTAGTATCATATAAGGGAACTTCTGAATTTCACTGAAATGCGTAAACTTTCGCTCAGACCGTTAATCGCTCTGATTTTGCACTCAGATCGTAATGAGGTTTCATAACGCTTGTCATTGTTTTCATAAGTGACTGTCTTTCGGTACACACAGTGCGTTTCACTAAGCGATCTTTTTGTGTAATTATCGTTCCCATGCATTCCTTTTCCGACAGTTAACTTGAGCCACGCTCATCTCTCGTGCTTTGTGCCCCAGCTTGATTATTTCAGTCACTCAGCTTCAAACCGCTACGAGAGTAGGGTCGTTTGTGCCCAGCGTAGAGAGCAGTGTCTCCGATGTACAGCGATTTCCGAATCTCTCTACCTACGGTGATCGGCCTAGTTGACAAGCAGCGAATAACAGTGCCTAGTGTTCAACAGACAGACGCCCAGTCTTCCGTAGCTTCAGCTCCGTTCCCTTCACTGACCAGTATTTTCGTCCGTTTTCTTAGCCTTAAGTCTGATTAGCTTTTGAATGAGTGAATGAGTGTATTTCCTTTGGTATTTGAATTCATTAGTCCCCCAGTGACAGTGAATTCCCCTCTTGAATTCATTTTTGAGATTCATGTAACAAATTTATTTCATTGTAATCAGTAAATTTACAGTTCTTTTCTTTGGGCTTAATGTTATGTTCGTAGTAATGGTGTTTAACTTCTCCATATTGAGCTTAATTTTGTTGCTACTCCCAGATAGCACAAACTTCTTATATTAATGACAACTGGGATTTAGGCCAGTTCTTTTGTATCAGAACTTAAATCAGTTGTGCCAGCCAGGAGTTAAGCATCAGCAAGAACTTGTTCATTATTATTATTAATTATTGATTGTCAGAGGGTAAAGATCACACTTTCTCAGAGGCTAACAGTACTAATGATACAGCATTCGTGAGTAGATAGTCTCTGCTGTGTACTGTTGAGAAAGTTTATAAAATTCTCATCCTTAGAGAATCGGAGAAGTAAGGCAGCATAAAGTAGAACTCGCTACTTGATTTTCACAAGTCAATTCCTTGTCTTTACTGTTGAGTAATATATCAGCATTCTATTCTTAAATTTACATCCCCCCACATCTGACGACCTCATTCCAGGATTATATCTCCTAGGTCTAAAGTTATCAACGAAATAATACACACTCACTCATACCTGGGTATTTTTTATCATTAGAGGCTATAGGCACTAGTCATGATTCACTAGTTCCCCTGCGACAGTGTATCCTACCAGTTTAGTTAGATAAGACTAGTTATGATTCACCAGTCCCCCTGCGACAGTAAATCTTACCAGTTTAACTAGATAAGACTAGTCACAGTTCACTAGTCCCCCTGTGACAGTGAATCTTGCCAGTCTAACTATATAAGACTGGTCACGATTCACTAGTCTCCCTGTGACAGTGAATCCTACCAGTTTAACTAAATAAGATTAGTCCCGATTCACTAGTCCCCCTGCAACAGTGAATCCTACCAGTTTAACGAGATAAATCGAGTCACAATTCACTAGTCCCCCTGCAGCAGTGAATCCTCTTCCACAGGAGATAAGACTAGTCACCATTAGCCTGTGCCTATAGTCTTTACTTTTGATTATTAGCATTTGTTCTGTGAAACAGTAGTCAGTACTCAGTCTCTAGTCCTTAGTTGAGTTAGCATCATGGCTACTAATATATATGTACAGGAAGCCAAAGATGTGGGGCTTACCGATCCCAAGGAAATTAAAGACTATGTGCTCTCACAGTACACTTATGAACAGCAACGTGAGAGTGATGCCTGTGAAGAGCATAAAATTCAGCGTGTGGAATGCAAAAGAGAACATGAAGACGAGCGAGAGCAACGCAAACACGAGCAAGGGCAACGCGAACACGAGCATGCCAAGTGCGAGGCATGTTAGAAACATAAACTTGAGATGCTGAAGCTCAAGCGAGACTCCTTGGCTTCAGGCACACCTGGTGCAGCTGACCCGAGCTCCACGAGTGATCTCCCTGCACATGTTCTGGCAACCCCACGTCTCAAGCTTTCTTCACACAAGGAAGGCGAGCGAATCAAACCATTCATAGCTCATTTCAAAGACATGGCACAGCCGTACCAGCTGGATGAGGCAGTTAAGTGGCTCCAGTTTTTTAGCTTGTTTGAGGGCCCTGCCCTCGATATTCTCCACAGAGTTCATGGAGACAATGTCACATATGAGATGATGAAGGCCGCACTCATCAAAGCATACAGTCTCACAGTTAACGACACCAGGAGTCAGTTCATGAGGGTGCGTCTCCAAGAAAAGGAGACTGCTGTTCAGTTCCTCGACCATCTCACTGCTTACTTAGATGCATGGATGGAGAAAGATGAGACCCCTTGCAAGCGAGAGTGAATAATTGACCTTATGCTGCGCAGGCAGCTAGAAAAGTTGTGGCCTCCTGAGCTTATGGCTCAGCTTAAGATCTGCCAGGTAAGGGATGCCAGCCAAATGGTGGAGAAGGCTGATGCATTCTTCACTGCATACGGGTACCAAACTCATAAGCAACACATCTGGAACAGGAAAGCTGACAAGTCTGGGAAGCCATCTCAGACTGAACCCCAGCATCAAGGCCGTTCTCAGAATCATGGCCAAGGTCCAAACAAACTGCAGAAGAAGGACCAGGGGTAAAATACGCAGAAACCCGATTGGAAGAAGTACAAGCAGTACCCTAACCAGCAGCAGTATCAGCCACGTGATCAACAGTCAGAACAATCCTTTTCAGCACCAGCCCCAATGTATCGGAGGCAGGAGGCAAACGCAGCCTTTATTCCTCAACAGCAGTACGGTGGTGTTGTCCCTAGCAGCTCAGGTACTTCCCCACAGTTCACTAGTCCCCCTGCGACGGTGAACCCTCCTCCACAGGTGGTCAACGCTCCATCTCCCCAGAGGTCCCCAGAGGATGAGTACAACCCCTCAGGTGTCTATTTCTCAGGGCACCATGTTTGCCGCATCGTTCATTCAACAGCCTTATCAGTTGCTGGCTGCTTCCTCCACAGGCCCTCCCACAGGCAACAGTGCCTTCCTTGTTCAGCCAGTGTTTGTGGGAGGCATTCCTGTAAAGGTCCTGAGAGACAATGGTTCCTCAGGTTGCTCTGTCAGGCAGAGTCTAGTTCAGCCTGAGGAATACACAGGTCGACAGATCCAAGCTCACCTTATTGATGGATCAATGGGATTGTTCCCTGAGGCACGTATCCAGGTGGCATCTCCTTTCTACAGTATACTGGCTTGACAGCTGCTGTTGTTATGCCAGAACCCTTGTTTGACCTCATTATAGGCAATATATCATGCATCAAAATTACTGTAGTTGCGCCATAGATGTTGCTACTCAGACTTTGGCTGTTGCAGTAACACGAGCCATGGCTAAGGCTCCAAATTGTGTCACCCCATTGACTGTCGCATTGCCACAAGATCTGATTAGTAGCAAAGATGTTATTCAAGAACAACATTCTGACCTGACACTTGCTGCTGTGCAGAAGAAGCAAAAGGGTAAAGTGATTAAGTATTCATGAGGAGGTCAAGCCAGGTTCCTTTGTAAACAAGGACGGCTCTACCGTGAGTCATGAACACCCCAGGGCGAGGTTCGACTGCAGTTTGTTGTTCCCGCGAAGTTTTGCCAAGCAGTGTTAGAACGGGGTCATTGTTCAGCTCAGGAGGTCACATGGGCAAAAGGAAAACCCAGGGCCGTATCCGTGCTGACTTTTTCTGGCCAGGAATTGGACAGGAAACAGATTGGTTTGTGCATTTCTTCAGTGTGTCGACATACCCTCAATCAGGGACATGTCCTTCCTGTGCCATTTGAATCCACGCCCATAATCTCTGAGTCAGTTGAGAAAGAGAAAGCAATGGTAATGTGGGTGCAGACCTGATGTCTTGCCCATTGGCCCCACAGGACACATTATGTCCAGGGCCTGTACATACATATGCACTGTAGGTTAAGGGGGAAGTTTGAGACCCCACAGAGGCAATCCAAGGCTGTGTCTGAATTACCTTGTGGAGCATCTCGAGCTGTGGGCCTTTCTGAGGGTTCCAGGAGAATGCACATTATCCACATGAGTGTTCGCACCACGTCAGGTATTAAAATATGACCTGCCCGAGATTGCTTAGGGATTCTCAGCTTGCCAATATTGACCGTAAGTGTAGAGTTAGGTTTATCCAGTAAACTACAAGGGTCCTTTGAGATTCTGTCCTGGGACCACGTTTCTTGGTTAATAATAATGTAGATTTATCCAGTAAACTACAAGGGGCCTATGAGATTCTTTCCTGGGACCACGTTTCCTGGTTAATAATAATGTAGGTTTAACCAGAAAACTACAAGGGTCCTTTGAAATTCTGTCCTGGGACTACGTTTCCTGGTTAATAATGTATCCAATAAGAAAATAATGGCAACCTTGAATGTACAAAGCTTTGGCTGTCACTTAAAATTTTTGGCTAGGGCTACTTTTTGTAGCATATGTACAGACTACTAGGGAGAGAGAGAAATTGTAATTTAATAAAAATTGTTTGTCACACTGACGCTTTTGATGCTTCACCTTGATTGATTTTGCAGGTACAGTTGACAGGAGTAGCAGTTTTTCTGTGCAGATCAGCTGATCATCTCTGCCAAATGCTGCCACCTCTTCTCTTCTGCCTCGTCGTCTCTATTTACTATTAATTTGTATTATATCATTTTACACGTAGGTACAGTTACACTACAACTGTCACAACTACACCGTGTATTACATACACCATGCTATATAACAATTAGTTGTTAATGTAAATGTAGCAAACTTTTCGCTCAGTTTGACTTGAGTACAGGATTTTTCACCGTCGTCATGGAGTTTTTTCACTCAAGTTTGCTTCTATTAA
This sequence comes from Coenobita brevimanus, assembly GCF_032717465.1. Lineage (NCBI taxonomy): Eukaryota > Metazoa > Arthropoda > Malacostraca > Decapoda > Coenobitidae > Coenobita > Coenobita brevimanus. The sequence goes on from NC_136978.1 coordinate 40,404,235, forward strand.
CGTAAATACGAGGTTTTTATGCTCATTGGTGACAGTGATTTTCTTCTGTAGCAGGATAGTACACACACCATAGTGTGAATCTGGTGTGACTGAGTTAGGATATATATGTATATATCATAAAATTATTTTATGAAAAATTTAATTTTGATGGGGAGTAATTTCATGAACTAATTCGCGACATTGTATTAGTATCATATAAGGAAAGGTCTGAATTTCATTGAATTGCATAAATTTTCACTCAGATCGTTAACTCCCCTGCTTTTGCACTCAGATCGTAATAAGTTTTCATAACCCTTCTCATTGTTTTCATAAGTGACTGTCTTCCTGTATACACGGTGGATTTCAATTGAATGAAACTTTCTGTGTAATTGTCTTTCCCATGCATTCCATTTCCGACCGTTAACTTGAGCCACGCTCATCTCTCATGCTTTGTGCCCCAGCTTTCTTGCTTCAGTCAGACAGCTTCGAACCGCCATGAGAGTAGGGTCGTTTGTGCCCAGCGTAGAGAGCAGCATCTCCATTGTACAGCGATTTCTTGATCTCTCCATCTACGGTGATCAGCGTAGCAGACAAGCAGCGAATAGTAGCGCCTGGTGTTCAACAGACAGACGCCCATTCCTTCGTAGCTTCAGCTCCGTTCCCTTCACTGACCAGTATTATCTTTTGTTTTCTTAGCCTTAAGTCTGATTAGCTTTTGAATGAATGAGTGTATTTCCTTTGATATTTGAACTAATTAGTCCCCCAGTGACAGTGAATTCCCCTCTTGAATTCATTTTTGAGATTCATGTAACAAATTTATTTCATTGTAATCAGTAAATTTACAGTTCTTTTCTTTGGGCTTAATGTAATGTAGTAATGGTGTTTAACTTCTCCATATTGAGCTTAATTTTGTTGCTACTCCCAGTTAGCACAAACTTCTTATATTAATGACAACTGGGATTTAGGCCAGTTCTTTTGTATCAAAAGTTAAATCAGTTGTGTCAGCCAAGAGTTAAGCATCAGCAAGAACTTGTTCATTATTATTATTAATTACTGATTGTCAAGGGGTAAAGATCCCACTTTCTCAGAGGCTAACAGTACTAATGATATAGCATTCGTGAGTAGATAGTCTCTGCTGTGTACTGTTGAGGAAGTTTATAAAATTCTCGTCCTTAGAGAATCGGAGAAGTAAGCCAGAATAAAGTAGAACTCGCTACTTGATTTTCACAAGTCAATTTCTTTGTGTTAACCTTCGATCAATATCAGCTTTTATTCTTAATTTTCACATCCCCCCGGGATAACGGAAAAGAAGAAAATACCTATGCGAGCACTTAAAACAGGTTTATATGGAGAAAAGAAGTAGGAAATACATGAAGTAATGGATAGAAAGAGGGAAGATGGATGAGGAAGGGAAAAAGTGGAAAAGATGAGGGTGTTGATGATAAATGAGGGAGAGGAAGAAGTAAGAGGGAAGGGAAGATGTCAGAAGAGGAAGAGAGGGAAGTGGAGAGATATAAAAGGACAACTGAAAAAGAAATAGGAACAAAGGAATGAAGGAGGGAAGAAAGAAGACAAAGGAGAGAGAGAGAGAAAGAGAGAGAGAGAGGAAATAAGGGGTGAGCGACTGATGGTATGAGAAGTGGGAAAGAATTGGTAAAAAGGGAAAGGAAACACTATGAAATGAAGTAGGAATGGGGGAAGTGGGAATGAGTAACGAGAAGGAAGGAAGTAGGGTATGAGGGTGGGGAAGAAGGGGAGGTGGAAAACAAAAGAAAAGACGGGAAAACAAAACACAGTAATATGAAGACAAAGGAAAGATTATTTCTCAGATGAGGGTAAAAGAAAATGAGGAGGAAGAGAGGTTATGGGAAGAAGACAAGGAAATGGGAAGAGAGGGGAACGAGGTGAAGAGGGAAGGAGGTGAATAAATAATGAGAGGAGACATGGAAAGGCGGAGGGAATGGAGGAAAGAGATAGAAAACAGAAATACGAGGAGAGAAGGAAGAAATAGGAGATGAAAAGGGGGAAATGAGAGAGGGGAGAGGGAGGGAGAAGGAAGAATGGAGGAGAGGAAGTGGAGGTGAGAGGTGAAGAGACATGAGAGAATGAAGGAATGGAAAAAGGAAGACTAGGTAAATGAAGGGATGGAAGGAAAGAGAGAGAGAGAGAGACGGGGGGGGGGGAATGGGAGTTAGGTGAGGTAGAGTGAAGTGAAGAATGAAGAAAGGAAAGGGAGAAGGGAGCCAGAGGGAGAAATGAAAGTGGGAGGAAGGAGATGAATACTGAGGTCAAGAGAACGCACAAGTACAAGAACACTGTTAAGAGAATAGGAGAAAATGGAGAGGGGGAATGAAGAGGGAGAAGGAGGGGAAGAGAGAGGAATGAGACACAAGCGGCGAAGTGACTTGTGGTGAGAGACATAAGGAAATGGAGAAAGGAAAAATTACCAATACAATTATACAAAGGTAAAATGCAGCATAAATGGAAATAAAATAGAACTGTTGGCAATGAATATGACTGTTTATAATTATTTTACCAATGTGTTATTGTATATTTCAGCAGCAACAGAGTAATTAGAGGAGAGCTTCAACTACAGAACAATAAAATGAAGACATATAAGAATCGATAGAATAACAGGATAACCAGAGTTATTTATCAGTATTAAGTCGTGCATTAGTCAGTCAACCATTATACCTGAAAAGCCAAGGAACGCAGCTTCTAAATCAGACAAAAAAAAAAAAAAAATCGGAAAGGGGAAGGCAAATAAGCGACGCGCAGAGAGAGAGAGAGAGAGAGAGAGAGAGAGAGAAACAGTATGGAAGCAGAAGATTGATGAAATGAAAGAAGAAAATTCAAAGAATATGAGAGAGAAAGGGAGAAAGAAAGAGAGACTGAAGAAAAGCTAGAATGAGAGTGAGCCAGAACTGATGTAAAAAACTGTAAGACAAAATGCAAGACAGAAAGAGAAAGACGGAATGGAATAGAAAATAAGGAAGGGAAAAGAGCATATGAAAGAGGGGAAAGGAAGGAAGATGATGGAAAGGAAACAAGAGAAACACACAGGCGGAAGAGGACTGATACAGACAAAAGGAAATGATTCGAATAAGGGAAAGGAAATTGACGGTAGTAGAAAAAAATAGCCTGAAGGAAGGATAAAATAAGATAAAAGGAAAGAAGGAAGGAAGAGCAAAGAGAAGGAGAAGGCCGAAAAAGAGAAGGGAAATTTTCTTTAGCAAGAGGAAAAATAAACAGCGGAAGAGAGAGAGAGAGAGAGAGAGAGAGAGAGAGAGAGAGAAGAGTTTGGAAAAGGGGAAAAGAGAAGTTCTGTACGACAGTGTAAAAACGAGAGAAAAAGTGGGAAACAGATGAAGAAAAAGAAAAAAAAAAGAACAGATGGAAGTTAGCTTATAAAAAACACTGAAAGAAATAATAAAGAAGATAAGGAAAAACGTAAGGAGGGAATGAAGGACGTAAAGCAGGAAGAAAGGAAAGAGGAAGGACAGGAATAAAAGATGAAAAAACACAAGAAAGTGAGGATAGAATGAAAAAAGAAGTGAGACGGAAACAGGAAACAAATAAAGGGACAGAACACAAGACACAAAGGAAAGGAAGGAAAGAGAAAGAGACATGAGTCGTGGAGATAGGATACTGAAGAGACGAAGGTAAAGCAAAAGTTAATGAAGAGAGGGAGGGGAGATGGACGAGGAAGGGAAAAGGCGGAAGAGAAACAGGAAGAGGGCGTTAATACAAAATAAACACAGGAAGGGGAAGTAAGGGGTAAGGGAAGCCCTCGAGAATGGAGGGGGAGAGGGAGGGAGAGAGGGAATTGGAGAAATGTGAAAAGAAGTTTGGAAGAAAAAGAGGCACACACATAAAAGGAGAGAGAGAGAGAGAGAGAGAGACAGACAGACAGACAGACAGACAGAGGAGGGTGGCGGGGTACAGGAAGGAGGTAAATGACAGGAAGGTATGAGAGATGGGAAAAGAACGGTAAAAAGGGAAGAGAGACGGTGTATGAGAGGAAGTGGAAATGGGGGAAGCTGGGATAAGGAATGGGGAAGGGGAAAGAAGGGGTAAGAGGAGGGGGATGAAGAGGGAAAAAGAGGAGTAAGAGAAAAGAAGACAAGGAATGAGGAAAAGACAGAAAATGATCAAAGAGAAAGATAAATACACAACTGAGGGAGAAAAGGCGTGAGAGAGAAAATGAAATGAGGGAAAAGAGGAGGGGGAGCAAACAGGGGAGGAGAGAAAGAATGAAGAGAGTAGGAGGGTGACGGCGGGAGAGACAGAAAGAAAAAAAAAAGAGGATCAAGAGGAGACAGGGAAGAAGAGGATGAAACAGAAAGACAGAAGATGAAAAGGCGAGAGAAAAGGGAAGGGAGAAGGAGAAGAGGAAAGGACGTGAGAGCCGGAGATATAGACAGAACGAAGGAAAGAGGAACACTGGAATGAAAGACAGAAGGAAGAGGAGAGATGAAGAGAGGAAAGGATGATGGGGATATAATAAATCAGAAGAGGGCAGAGGAGGTAAAAAGGGGAAGGAAATGAGGATAAAAGGAGGACAGAGAGAGAGAGAGAGAGAGAGAGAGAGAGAGAGAGAGTGTTAAACGGATACAAAAACCATACAGACTTCACGGTTTCTACGAGGCGATCAGGTCTTAACACTAAAACAATACCGTACTTAGGTTAGAAGCAGGAGAAAATGATGGTGCACCAGAAGGCTCTCTCCTCCACTCTCGTAACCCTCCGGCTTTTACCCAACAGTACAAAAGTGTGACACAGCCCCTTGGAGAGTTTAATAAGCCTGACGGAATTTTCACAATATCGGCAGATAGTAGAAAATATTGGAAATGGAAAGCTGAGCCTATGGCAAAATATTAATTTTAATCTTTATCTACTGCATGAACTATTTTTCTCATTTAAACAGATAGGAGGAAATTTCAACTGCGTATTTATTAGCTATCTATGTATGCAAAACTCTGCACACCCATGCATTTTAATTTTAACACGTCAGATCATATATCTCTCTGTCAATACTTGGACACACACACACACACACACACACACACACACACACACACACACACATATATATATATATATATATATATATATATATATATATATATATATATATATATATATATATATGTGTGTGTGTGTGTGTGTGTGTGTGTGTGTGTGTGTGTGTAATTCACCGGGTCGGTCAAGATCACGTGAAAATTTTGTGATCATCGGCATTTTACCCTCCCGGAAGAGAGCTGAGAGCTCATATAGTCCGATCTAAGGGCAAAGCCTTGACCTTCACACACGCACACACCCATCCTCTTGCTCAAGGAGGACAGTGACCACCCGCTTTGTCTGTGAAACTTGTTCGCATCCCGAGCAAGGCGCGAACCTCCGTCTTAGCAGATGCTAGGCGAGAGCGTTACCACTGCACCAGCGAGCGGTGTGTGTGTGTGTGTGTGTGTGTGTGTGTGTGTGTGTGTGTGTGTGTGTGTGTGTGTGTGTAAAATCATCATCCGGACCTCCTTTCCCCCCTCTAGACCAGGGTGAGGAGTAGCAACGTCCAGACAGCCCAAGTTTGCCCACTCCAATGGGTCACGCGTCCATTCACTCATCATTCAAACCCCTGGAAGCCTGGCTCTATATGATACGCCAAAAACTTTCAACACATTCTGTAGCTTCACACAAACGTATCCGATAGAATCAATCCAAGCGCTGTCACGTAAAAAAGGGGTGCCAGATCCCTGATCATGCACTTCTCACAACATTCATCCAGCCAGCTCGATCTCTTGTCAGTTCCCTAGCCCCGCTGACTTCCATACCTCTCTTCCTCACACATTCATCTATTATATCCCCTCACCATCTCCTTGGCCTACCTCGTCTGCTCCATCCTTCAAATGTGCTCAGTAGCTTCACATAAACGTATCTGCTAGAGTCAATCCAACCGCTGTCCCGTTAAAAAGAGGTGCCAAATCCCTGACCATGCACTTCTCACAACATTCATTTAGCCAGCTCGATCTCTTGTCAGCCCTCTAGCCTCGCCGACTTCCATACCTCTCTTCCTCACCCACTCTCCATCGTATTGCTCCACGTTCTCCTTGGCCTACCTCGCCTCTTCCTCCTCCTTCAAATTCGCTCAGATATACCTTTTTCACCACTCTATTGTTATCCATTCTCTCCACATGATCATACCATCTCAGAACATTCTCTTCGATTCCGGTGTCCACAGACTTCCTCACTCCGCATCTTTCACGAAACACATTGTTTCGTACACTACCCACTCTCCGTACTCCATGTACATTCCTCAGCAGTCTCATCTCCACTTTATATATATATATAATTACTTCTAGGGTATAGTTTTTGCACAGTCTAATGACAAATGCTGCTTTGTCAGATACACTGCTGAATTTAACAATGTTGTCTGCAAGATTTCTGTTAATTAGAAATCCTACACCACTAACTCTTTCATTTTCTCTTCCTTTGTAGTAAAATAGGTGGTTGCTGTCTTCGAGCTGAATTACTCTTTCTTCTTTTCTGTGAATATCACTCAAACCTACAATATCCCAACTAATGTTTTCCAGTTCAGTTATAGGTTATCAAGTTTGTAATCTTTTGTGAGGCTTCTTACAATGTATGCATAAATCTTCATGGATTTCAATTTGTTTAATATCCAAGAGTCTAATTTTCCAACACAGTGCCCACTCACTACCGGTGGCACACTGCCCGTAAGCAAAGGAAGCAGTGCGGTTGGACCTTTAGTAGACGAATCCAACAGGAATGCCCGTCAAATCATTTGCAATAGAAGTCATGTTTGGTTCGGAGGATTGTAGCAAATAATCTCACCTCCCTGCCACATAGTTTCTGGTGAGATATAATTTTTGTGTCACCTTAATCGTTATATTGGGTGGAGCCCTATATATCTATAGGGGTTCCCATGGTCCGTACCATCTAAGACGATACCTCGTATATCTACAAGGCCTTCCCGTATCTGCCACCCGGGGAACCACCAGGTAGCAGTGGGATCCTGTTGTTGTCATTAGACTGTGCAAAAAATATACCCTGAAAGTAATACAAGTATATGCACCAACTTCTCAAAACCCACATGAAGAAATAGAACCATTCTATGATGACATCTCCCACATTATGGAAACAGAAAAGCCAACATATATAATTCTCATGGGAGACTTCAATGCAAAAGTTGGGAAATCGAAAAATGGAGAAGCATGTATGGGAAAATTTGGAGTGGGGAAAGGAATGGAAGAGGAGAAATGCTGGTAAATATTGCTGAAATGTTTAACATAAGAATAATTAACACATTTTTCCACAAAAGAACAGGGAGAAAGTGAACCTGGAGAAGCCCGAATGGAGAAACAAAGAATGAAATCGACTTCATTATAGCAGATAATAACACGATCACAAATGTCACAGTTATCAACAAAGTAAATATAGGTAGGGATCACAGAATGGTGGGTTGCACAGACAGATTCAATTTCAGAAGTGAAAGAAAGAAGATGATTACAGATAAAAAGATATGCCCAATAACATGAAACGAAAACAAAGGAGCCTTTCAGTTGAAAATAAGGAACAGATTTCAGGCTCTAAGTAATGCTGAATATGACATTGATGAGCTGAATGACAGACCAACAAAAGTGCTAAAAGAATCATTGGAGGTAGTAGGATAACCTAATACAATCAAAGCCAAGAAGTATTCAGAAATGTCACTCGAGCTTATGAAAAAACGAAAGGAAATGAAACCAAAAACAAAGAAAGACGAAATAGAACGGGCGGAATTAAATAAGCTTATGAACAAAAGAAAAAAAAAAAGAAAAAAAAGAGAAACATGGATCAGATAAAAAACAAAACAAAAAATGGAAAAAGTCTGAAACAGGTACGAAGTAAAATGACACTAGGAAAGCAACAAATGACATCACTGAAAGAAAAATACTGTGAAATCATTAAATGCAGGGATAAGATGGTGACGAAAGTTGAAGAATTTTACAAAGAACTGTATGCATCAAAGACAGTAGTACCAAGAGTTAACTATTCAGTTGACACAAGTGAAATACGTGAGGTAACACCAGACGAAGTAATTATTTGTCTTAAAAATATGAAAAAAGGGAAGGCACCGGGAGAAGATGGAATAGTAAGAGATTTACTGTTGGATACAAGAGTAGAAGTACAAAATAGGCTTACTCACTTATTAACCCACTGTATAAAACAGAAGAAAATTCCGCAAACATGGCTTAATGCAATGGCTATTTTATTCTACAAAAATGGTGACTCAAAAGATCTTAGTAACTATCGACCAATTAGCTTATTATCAGTCATTTACAAACTCTTCACTAAAGTCCTTACTAACAGAATAACGACAAGTTTGGAGGAAAACCAACATCGTGAACAGGCAAGATTCCGAAGCGGGTATTCGACCACTGATCATCTACATACAATGAATCAGCTAAATGAGAAAACTACAGAATATAATAAGCCACTGTGCTTAGGTTTTGTTGATTACGAAAAGGCTTTTGATTCAGTGGAGCACATAGCAATTATAAATTGATTGTGAGAACAAGGAGTGAATGAGAACATTGTAAAACTGCTCGAAAACATACATAAACAGGGAACTGCTACAGTTAAAATACATACGGACTCACTCAGAAAAAATTAAGATGGAGAAGGGCGTGCAAAAGGGAGATGCAACTTCACCAAAATTATTTACAGCATGCCTAAAAAGTATTTTCAGAAAGCTAGACTGAGAAAACAAAGGAGTGAACAGAGATGGAGAAAAGCTAAACCATTTAAGATTTTCAGATGACATTGTCCTAATCTCAGAAAGAGTGGAGTCATTGCAAGAAATGTTAAATGACCTGAACAGAGAAAGTCTGAAAGTAGGACTGTAGATGAACAGGAGTAAAACTAATGTTTAATCCACAAACACCAAAGAGCGTCATCAAAATAAGCGATGAAATTCTTGAAGTTGAGGAGTACAACTACTTCGGACATATACTAAAATTAACGAAAGATCATGATAGCGAAATAAAATTACGCTTTACAATTGGATGGAAAGCTTTCTGTAAACATAGAGACATAAAGTTCCTTGTCAGTTTCTATGAAACAAAACGTATATAACGAATGTATAATTCCTGCTATGACGTATGGTTGTGAGACCTGGAAACTGACAAAATCAGTGGAAAATTAATTAATCATTCTCAGAGAGCAATGGAAAGGTCAGTGTCGGGAATATCTTTAAGAGACAGGGAAAGATCAACTTGGGTGAGAGAGCAGACTAAAGTCAAAGATATTACAGAAGTTATAAAAGAACAGGAATGGAGGTGGGCAGGCCATATAGCAAGAATAATGGATAACCGATGAAGCAAGAGGCTGACTGACTGGACACCAAGAGATTATAAGCGTAGCAGAAAAAGGCCGGACAGGTGATGGAGAGATAAGATAGAGAAATTTGCAGGGAAAACGTGGCAAAGATTGGCTCAGTCAAGGAATTCGTGGAAAAGGTTGAGGGAGGCTTTTGTTCAGCAGTGGAATAGTTATGGCTGATGATGATATATATATATATATATATATATATATGGTTGCAACTCTTATCCTCGCCAGAGGCAGGACATGCACGTATTCATATGCGTGCACATACGTATGTACATGTGCACTCACATATAGTTATGAATAGATACCTTTGTATTCATTTACTACCGAGTGCAGTAAGTTGCATATGTATACCTATTTCAATTTTTTTTTTTTTTAGTTCTGTTTTTAACCACGTTTCTGGGGAGTTTATAACAGTCATTTACACTGGAGAAGGTGTATACATTTTTGGTTGTAGCCTATAAAGATTAGCCTTCCTTGCTTGCAGTTCCATGCCATTTCCTCTAGTTGTGGTCTTCGTAATGACTTTGAAAAGATTAACTCGATATTACAGAAACCGTTGAGTTATTGTAAAACGTTCCATAATATGAACCCTGATTCTTCGTTTTTTAGAAAAGAAAAATCAGGTCTTTAAGCCTCTCAAGATACGGTTTATTCCTCAGGGAAGGGATTAACTTGGTGGCCCTACTTTGTACGACTTCAAGTTTCTTTATATCTCTAACCAGACATGATTCCTTAAATTAAGTCCTAAACGTTGAGTGTGGCCTAACTGTTTTTATAGAGTGGGGTCACAATGTGTTTGCTTCTAAATTCAAAAGGCCTTTTGATGGATCCTAGGGCTTATTGGCTTATTCGTGGCAATGATACAGTGACTGAAATGTTTGGAATTATATGAAATTATTATTCATAAATGTTTAATGTGAGGGCTTCTTAAATATCTGGCCTATCATTTTGAACTCGTACACTTTATTTCTTGCTCCACATTGCTGTACCTGGCATTTACTTACACTGAAGGGCATTTGCCATTTTTCTGACAGTTCAGCAATTTTGTTAAGATCAATTTAAAGGCTAATTCTCTCCTATTCAGTTCACTCAGATTTGCCTATTTTTGTGTCATCTGTGAAATTAGAAATGAAGTTGTTTAGCCCAACATCGACATCGTTAATATATATTATGAAAAAACTGGTCCCCACACTAATCTCTGATGAACAATGCAATTCACAGGGGGCCAGTCTTATTCCATCTCATTTATTACGACACATTGTTTTCTGTCACTCAGACAGCTACTTTATTACCTCCGAATGTTTCCGTTAATTCCTTGTACTCTTACCCTTCTCTTTCACATATTCGTGGTACTCTGTTACAGGGTTTACAGGTATGTCAAATTAAAAGATGATATCTAGGGAACTGGTACTATCATAAATTGTAAAAAGCTTATCATAATACTTGATCAGATTTGTGAGGTACGATCTCAGAGATCTAAACTCATTCTGGCTGTAACTTGGTTATTAGATTCTAGAAATTCAGCTATCCTATCTCTTATTAATGATACAACGATTTTTCCCAAGACAGCCATTAACCCCTATCTGCCGGCTGATGTGTATGCATGACAGGATTCAGGACGCGGAGGGCCGCCGGCTGACTTGATATACCACACTCACCTTCCCGCCGCTGTTTGAGCGCGGGACCATTTTCTGTGATACCTACGGGGTAGGTAGGACCCCCATGTACCCCACAGTTGCATGGTTCAGTTTGTGCTTGGCAGTGGTAGCGAGAGGAGCCATGTCATCCTCCTTGACATCGTCCAATTCGGTCCCACCGCATGAAGGGCAAATTGCCTCATCAACCCCCGCGAAAATTCAGCCCTTAGTGCCAGGTAAAGGGCTTAGTGATAGTGACATAGGACGTGCCATTGACGATACTGTCTCCTCTCGTACACTCAGCTAGAGTACGTCCTCTGAGGAGAAAAAAGCTACAACGTGGAGAGCGAGCTCTCTCGCCCTCCAACCCCTACTCGCCCTCCGACGTCAGAGAGGGCTCTCCGACTTCTCCAGGAGGAAGGGACAGTCTATGAGAGTGATGATTTCGGTGATGAGGAGGCGCAAGATGACCCAGGACATCGGGAAAGTGACTGCTGACCTGGCGGTTATCTGCGGAAAAAAACACCGCAGAGCCGTTTCCGCCACACTCTCACCGCCTGCTTGCCAACGTATCTTCCTCCAGTGCTTTCCCACACCTCAGCCTACCACTTCAAGGGCAGAATCTCCACAACCCGGCCCTTCGGGAGTGGTATGAGTACTAAGCAGGTGTGGGGAAATGTAAATAGTGTACAGCAGTGCAGAAGTTTGTGTATTTTCATAAATGAGTGAAATGTGTGATATTATAAGTGAAGTATAGAAAGTGCTAAGATATATGTCTTTTATAAGTTCTACAAGTGCATATAAGTGATTTATAGTAAGTGCAATACAGGAGTTGATACTGTTTATTGGATACTGGTTAGAAAATCATTTGATATACCTTGAGTTTGTCTGCCTGTTACCTGAAAGAAAACCACTTGTGAGTGGGCCACAATGAACAATACCTGCTTCACTATACCTAAATTATTTCACTCAATACTCAGGGGGATTGTGCCAAATATGAGCATCAATGTATCTGTGATGTGCGATGTGAAGTACAAATAATGTTAGTTGTGTAAAACATTTATATGATTTTCACTGTAACCCTGATTAGTACAAAGCAGTCTGATTTACAGTACAAATAATTACCTCATACTTTACGATCATGTGTGAAAGAGCAACAGCACTTACTTGCCAAAGTGCAATTGCCCATAGTCGTGATGTAAAGTGCAGTTCTAAGCGTCTTAGTAAAGGAGAAATATGATTATTTATGGATGAAGTGAGTACAGAAAAACGACGAGATACTTCCTTTCCCACACATCTACAAGGCATAGTGGCATGGTGGTGTAAATCCTTGGGTGAGCCACATGAACCGGGTGATGACTCATTTTCACGGCGGTAAGGAGGATAGAAAAAACAAGTGGAATATTCCTCATTCCAAAGATGCAAGGGCAGTGTTACAATCACCATTCCAGTCAGTGCTGCCAGCGCTAGCCAACCGGGCCAAGGCTATTGCCAGTGGCACACGCTCGGAGCCGCATGCCAAAACGTGAAAAACCACTCATCTTCAACTCATCCTTATTCATCGACGGGACCACCTAGAGACCTCGGGATACCTTCATTGGAAAGAGGAAGAGTTGTTGAGTCTTATGAACGTTCTTTGAATTCTCTAGCTCTAATAGGTTGTCAGATATAAGGGTTTGAAGTAAGGGTATTTTTTCCAAACTCTCGGAAATCGCCCGTAGGGAAGAGCGTGCAGCGGCCGGGAACCCCCTGGCGGCTAAGGGTTAAGGTAATTGGTGTACAGTTATGTGAATGATCTACATTACCCGTTTTATATACTGGAGTTATAATGGCCATCATGGATGGATGGATATTGGGTAGTCTACAACATTCCAGAACATTTCTTTGTTATCAAGATTTATTTAGAATAAATGTAGGTGGGTCATATATTTCTTTTTCGCCACCTTTTAATATTTTAGTGTAAAAATTGTTTTATTATTAATTTAATTGAGTTTATCTTGGTCTTACTGTTAATATGCATACTATTTAACCCAAGGCATCCCGTCGAAGTATGGGGACGTCGCAATGTTTTGTCACAGCTAGTCCCATCGACGTACTGATATGTTGCGCAATTGCAAGGTTCATAATTTGCACAATTTTCAATTTTCGTTCATGATTTTTGGTACGTATACGCAGGACACCTTCCTCTATTCCTCTACAAGATGCCAGGGAGAGACAATGCCTTACACTGCATAACCTCCCCCCCCCCTGCACGCCATTGTCTCAGCAATTCACCTGTTACCAGTGACCTGGCCAATAAAGACATTCAGGGCCAGAGTGAGTCTTCTATCGATGACAACGTGGAGGAAAAAGTTTACATAGCATTAGAGGAAGAAACAGTCAGAAATGACGATCAGGTAATGTTGCCAAAAAAAGTCAGGTATGTTGATGAGTTAGTGAGTGAAACAATGCTTATAATGTCTATATTACTGTTTAAAAAACCAGTATACTCTCGTACTACATATAATTTCGTACCAAATAAATAAATGCCATTTATGAGTGGTGTGGAATAGTTACCCTTCCATAGAACTCGTTTTCTTTGGAGCCAGCCTGATAGAAAACCCAGTAAGGTAAGGAGGTACTGCTACCTGTATCGAGTATTTTAAACCTCAGGTGAGCGATTTCTCTATGAATTTTCGATGTTTCTCACCAAAAGCGGAGGTTTTAGCCAAAAAAAAAAAATTCTCAAATAGCTCGGGATTGGGGGATGTTGGTGGTGCGAAATACTTCGTGACGTGACGGGTTAATAAACTGTGATTTATCTGTTGAAGTTACTCATTGGTGTCATTTACGTCTTTTAAGATTAAGTGGAAAAAAAAATTGCTTAAGATAGACATAATTTCTTTATCAACAGGGATAAGGGCTCCTTTGGTGCTAATGAGTGGGCCAATACCGGTCCTAAGATGTTTATTGTCGTTTATGTATCCATGGAAGAGCTTAGGACCCATTGATCTCATTTTAGCTATGTCGATTTCACATTGTCTTGTAACTATTCTAACGTGTTATTACTTTTCATAAAGTGTGGAGACGATTTCTTTCTTCAATTGCTCTACCAGTATCTGCATTAATTCATGCTGGGTTGTGTTTATCTTTTTCCTGCCTTGATTTCATTGGTACAGTGAGCAACAGTAGTCATGTCGCGGTTTTGTCCGAAGATTAAATGTAACTCGTGAAACATTATGAACCGTCCGTATGACAGACGGCGGAATGTACCAGACGCTTAGCCCGTTAGCTTATGTTTTCACCAAATTTCACGACACGATTATTGTTGCTTACTGTACATGCTTGTTTGGGCAAACATGAATATATGCTTAAATTTCACCTACATTTCACATTATTAGTTCTTTATAGTTTTTGTAGAGTGTGCCAAGGGCCTTTTTAAGACCATCAAAGTGGGTGCACTTGTAATTTGGCACCTCTGTTTTACTAGTATGTGCATTATGTGAAAGGTTCATGGCAAATCTTAGGAGATAATAATTACTTGACCCTTAAAGTTCACCCACAGCAAGGCTTGCTACCATATATTCATATGTGGTACAAGATCTAAGATATTACCCTCTCTTTTCGGTTCTGTGACACACTGATATAAAACGTTAACCTTGATAAAAATCCATCATACTTCTGTTATCATTACCTACACAAGTGTCTGTATTCCAGCAAACTGCCGGCAGGTTAAAGTCGCCAGTAAATCACCATTTCCCCCCCATCAAGAGTTTTCTGTAGGATATTGTATAATTCTATATCTTCGTCTACAGCATGAGTGAGGTGATGATAGACTGTGTCAGCATTTACATTTTATAATGTATCTTTACACAAAGAAGTTCGGTGCCATTATTACTTACTGTATGTCTATGACGAGTTTACATGGGATTTGATATATACGTCAGTGCCTCCTAGAAGTCCATTATCTCTACATTTATAATGAAATTAATACGATTCTAACTGGTATTCTGATAGTAAATCTCTGGTAACTAATCTATCTATCTACCAAGAGGGGGGGTGGATCCCGTTGTCCAAACTAGGGTAACTGCAACCTGACAGCTGAAACAAGCCTGGACCCCTGTTTGCACCCACTGCCAACATCAAGGACACACAAAAGCATGGTGTCGCAGCTGGCTGCACTGTCACTACTGCAGTATCAAAGGCCACATTCGTGGCACTTGCCTGTGGAAAGTATCTTTTTTTTTTTTTTTTTTTTTTGTCTGACTTCTGGGCATAGGCTTCTCAGCCTGCTCTCAAGGCCCAGTAGTCCTCCTACATACCATACACCTCTCTACATGTCACTACTTCGGCGCTAACACCCACCATCCATATTGAATACATGCTAGGGCTGTCACATACAGGACTGGTGTATTGGTATTAGCGGGGGTACTTTTATGACATGTCGGCGGGTTATCTGCTGAGAGAACCAGCAAACTAGAACAAAAAGTTAAGATTCTCATCACCATAGTCCAGAGTGCATCCCAACAGGTGCCTATCCAACACAGTGTGAGCACGTGATACCCACCAGTAGGCTGCCTCACAGTGGATGCAAAATCATTGGCTAGGTCCGCTCAGAACATCCACCAGCTTGCCTCCCAAGCACCTATAGCTTTCTAACATCATCATCATCATCATCATCATCATCATGGGAAGGTAAAAGTTGTGGGGCACAAAGCCTCACTCACCCTCTGACTCCACCCACAGGAGTCATTTCATGCAATGCTCCAGGCAGCAACTCTTCCCCCTCTAAGTATCTCTCAACATGAATGATCATCCTGCTCCAGCCATAAGTTCCATGGCCTCTCCCTTGGTCACCTGTACCTCAGGTCAACTCTCCCAGATATCACCCTGTGGGCAGGGTAAGCCTCAGAAAATGGGCCACGTGCCCATAGAACTGGAGTTTGCATGATGTATTACGTGGGTAATAGGCCTTGACTCAATCTCATGGAGTTGTCACTCATTATGTATCCGGTCATACTAGCAATATCGCATGATCCTGCAAAGGCACTTAGTACCAAAGGGGCCAATTCACGGCTTCAAGTCACTGTTTAGTCCATGACCCAAAGCCACTGAGTAAGATAAGGAGCCCAACCACGCCTAGTAGAAATACCAGTCCCCCCCTTGCTTTACAAAATTCAACCCAAAGCCAACTTAAAATTACCACAAACAGTGTGATGGGCTCATACCTAACCCAGAAAAACTAACCCCCATCATGATACTAAAAGCAAATACTGATAATTTGGTCACAGCTGAAACATTTCTGAATGCAGAGGAGGAGCCTACATTCGGGAAGATAAGAGGATATACTCACTGTTTGATGGAGACCACCAAGGATGAGATAGTGAAGCCACTAGAGCAGTCTGCAAGCCCAAGAACTGGTAGTCAGTACTTCAAATTGGATGGTAATACTATTCCTCAGATTGGTGCTGAACTCTGATAGTGATCTCTTCTTGCTTTCACACTATTTTTCACAATGACAGGGATCTGCTGTTCTCAAATGTATCACAGAACACCTTTTTGGCTTCTTTATAAAACACAACCACCAGCACGTAGTGATTGTTGGAACCCTCAATTACCACCTTATGTAAGATGCCTAAGAAGACCTCCTGGCTTTGCATGGGGCAGTTAACCAGGTTGAATTCTTAACCCACAACCAACCCAGCACTTTGGACCCAATGATATCTTATCTCCCTGATGACACAATTACCTTCTCTCAGCTGGGTCTGGTGACAGCCTGCAACCACTATACCATCCTGTTACATATCACCCTAGTCCCTGGGTGAAAAGACGACATACCAAGAAAATATGTGGCTCTGGGAGCAAGCTGGCTGGTCTTCCTAGAAAAGGGACCTTGCCTTCACAGACTGCAACAGCCTTTAGCTGGGTAATGCAAATAAAAAAGCTGTAGCTCTCACAACTAATCTCGCTGAGATTTAGGGACTCCTTTTGCCAGCATGCAAGTTCTCTTCTAGGCCCAATAACCAACCTTGATTTGGATACATGTGCCGTCTTGTTGCAGATCATGGATATGATGTTGGATGAGATACAAGAGAAACCATTGTAGACACAATAAAATCTGCTGTACCTACTGAAGCATGACTGCCACTAGCAACTGGGTTCAATGTAGGTGGCAAAATTATATCCAGTGTAAACTCTCTGGCCCAGATGTAGGTAGCAAGATGTGACGGAAGCTTGTGCAATGGAAACAGAGGCTCACAAAGCAAGGACATACGCCACCACTAAACACATCAGATGAGACAGTTGCTTCAAGCAACCAACATAATTTGAACTGCTGTGAATGATGTTCAGCAATAAGATGACTATCCCTAACTCCAAAGGGCAACTTCCCGATCTCCTACAGATGTGTCAGGAATAACTGATTCACATTCATATACCAATGGACAAGATGATGGGTACCCTGTGCGAGATTAATGCTAAGAAAGCAAGTATGTCAGATGCTGTGAGCTCTCGTATCCTGTGCAGATGTGTTGCAGAACTTGCAAAGCCCATAAAGCATGGGAGAACACCTGGTCTTAACTCTGGAAAGAAGTAAGGGTAGCCCCAGTTAACAAGGAACACTTGAAGTCCAGCTCTAGCTGCTATCAATCAGTCTTTGTCACGAGTCGGCTAGTGACATTGGCTTTTGTGGGAAACCATGAACTCAAGTGGAATCCCAGGTTATCGTTCAGTAACCGCTCATTCAGAGGGGAGCCTTTTCAAATCAATTTTTCATTGTCATACGTGATCGTCTTTGTGTGAGACATTAGCGCTTCCGCTGAGCGATTTGTTTTGGGCGCGTTTTGCTCACTCGACCGTTAAAAAATGCGGCCTAGCGCTCCCTTTTCTTTCCCACGAGTTACTCAGTCCAGTGTCTGCTGTGACGGAGTGAGGTTCTGTGCTCCAGAAGTGAGAGGTCAACCCAGGCTCCACTAGACTGCAGTTCTCCAGGCTTCCACCCTTCGTTGGTGATACACTGCATTCATTGACCAGTATTTCCTTTTTGTATTTTCCTAGGTTTAAGAGTTTAGTTAAGTGTGCTGTTTCCTTACATGCTGGCCGGCTGCGCCACATGTTGTTGTTTTTTAGGCGTAAGAATTTAGCTCTTGAGTGAGTGAGTGAGTACGATCTCATTATTTGAATTCATGTGAAGTGTAACGTTAAATTTATTTCTTTGTAATCAATAAATTTAACAGTTCTTTTTCTTGAGCTTAATGTAATGTAAACTCGTGTTTCATTTCTCCATAATTAAGCTTATTTCCCTTATAGCTCCTAGCTTGCATAAACGTTTTGCTATTCATAACTGGTACTTAGGCCAGTCTTGTTGTATTAAGTTTAAAATCCGTTGTGCCTTCTAGGAGTTAAGCACCAGCAAGAACCTGATACTATTCTTAGTATTAGTTATTGTCAGGGGTGAAGTAACTTTCTCCAGAGGCTAACAGTACTAATAAACAGCAATTGAGTAATTAGTCTCTGCTGTGTACTGTTGAGAAAGTTTATAAATTCTCGTTCTTAGAGAATCGTGCGAAGCAAACCAGTGTAAAGTAATCGTTGCTTGATTTAGCAAGACAATTCTTGTTCCTGCTGTTCAGTATCATTGAACATTATCATTTTAACATTTCCATTTATTTTAAAAACCCCGTGACAATTCAACAAACAAGGGATGAGGCTATGGCACACCTAATGTCTGACTTGGCTCGTATCTCTGACTGGGGTAAAAATAATCTTGTTTTTAATGCATCAAAGACTCAGCTTTTACACCTATCAATCCGTCAAAATCTCCACTGGAGTACCCTCTACTGTATAATAATATCCAACTCAATCCTGCATCATCCTTGAACATGCCTTGGGGTCTCATTCACACGGGAATCATCTTGGAAAGATCATATTGCATCTCTTGTAAAATCTTCGTCCAGGAGATTGGGTGTGCTAAGCCGACTCCATGCCTTCTTTACTCCTGCACAGCTGTTGACTTTATACACGGGTTTCATTCGCCCCTGTGTAGAGTACATCTCTCATGTGTGGGGAGGCTCCCCACATACAGCTCTTCTCAGTAGCGTGGAGTCAAAGGCTATTCCTCTCATCAACTCTCCTCCTCTAACTGGCTCCCTTCAACCTTTGTCTCTTCGCCGCACTGTTGACTCTTTATCTCTTTTCTATCACTGCTTCTATAGTCACTGCTCCTCTGAACTGTTTGCTTGCATCCCTCCACCTCTACGACGGGCACGTTTCACCAGTCTAGCAACAAACTCTCATCCCTTTGCTGTCCAACTCTCTAATGGAAGAGTTAGCCGTTACTCTCAGTCCTTCATTTACGCAACAGGGCAACTCTGGAACTGTCTCCCTCTATCTGTACTTCCTAATTCCTATGATCTCCAGTTTTTCAAACGCAGTGTGTCCAGGCATCTCGAAATGAATGGATCTTGAATTTGGTTCTCTTTTGTATTGTTTTTGTTTATTTCTTTGAAGGAACGTTCGTACGGGCTCAGCCCTTGGCTCCTTCTTCCTCGGAAAAAAAAAAAATCGCAGATGTCTCCCAGATGACCACCAGTAGGTGAAGATGGCTCAGCACAGGCGGAGAGCAACGCACAACACTCCATTCCCTCACTCGTATGGGTTAGGTTTTTGAAAAGGCTACTTCATATATATATATATATATATATATATATATATATATATATATATACACATGAAGAGAGAGAGAGAGAGAGAGAGAGAGAGAGAGAGAGAGAGACTTGGCTGAAAGTACGACATGAAGAAAATGAAAGAGTACGAAGAGGGGAAAGGAGATGACGGGGGAATGATGAGAGAAGAGAAGGGGGTGGTGAGAACTGGAAAGAAATTGATAATGAGGGAAAAAGAAGATAAACAATATGATAAAAAGAAGAAAGCAAGAATGTGGGAAGTGGGAGAAAGAATTCGTGGTAAAAGTGAGACGAGAGGAAGAGGGAAAACGGGAAATGGGAGGAAGTATGAGTAAGTGAATAATGGAGAGACACAAAGGAAAGTGGGAGGGACACGAGGACTACTACCATGAGGGGAGGAAGAATGCTGAGAGGGAAAGAGGGGACGAGACAGGAAGGAGAAAAAAGGGTAAGAAGTAATTGCTGGAGAGAAACATGAGAGTAAATAGGAAGGGAAAGGGAACTACTAATAAGAAGAGAGAAAGATGAAATGCATAACTGGAAATAGAGGGAGCAAGGTTGTTAATTATGACTGCGGGAGGTCCCGATATTATACCAATCAGTTCTGTATGTAGATCAGAAACAATAATACAATGCAACGATAGAGGAGAGTTTGATTAGTCACAGGTATGCAAACACTATCAAGTAAACACACTCAATATAATGAATTGTTAGATATGTACAGTCTCTAACACCCTCTAATGTTCACACACACTCATGCACCCTGAACACAGGTAAATACGAGTACATTCACCATAATTAATTCGTCTATAGAATTCTGTGGCTTAACCGCTTGACTACAGTGACAGTATCCACGTCATTCATTTATATATCCTTCTATCTATCTATCAATCTATTTATCTATCTATCTATCTGTCTCTGTCTATGGTTTTTCCTTTTTTTTTTTTTTTGCCCAATCTGGAGCGTAGGGGCCCGAATCTAGGCTGCTGAGTCCTCACTTTCAAAACGAGGGTGACCAGCCCAGCATTAGCCTAAGTGGCATTACACGATAAATAATTCTCAACCATCCCTTAAGGGCTCCATCCGGTTGGAGCACCTAAGCCACTGGACCACCAGGCGTTATTTGATAATATGTTAATAAATAACGAAGTAAATGGTTTCATGGGTTACAGGAAAACGTTTGGCTCTTCAACCTTAAATTAGCACTACATAAGTGAATGGATGGTGCGCATCCCCAAATCCCATTTAGGAAAGGCCTCTCTTAATGAGAGGGTGAGGAATGAAAGATGGACCTAGCTTTGCCGGCTCGGAAGGTCTGCCGCAAAGCTTAATAAAATCCTCTGAAGATAAGAAAAGCAGCACTTCCAATAAACCCGTTGACGGCCGGGGTTTAGCCTACACTACAATGATATTTCTTTCTTATCTCCTGTCTGCCTTTAAAGGACTGTTTTGGGTTGGGAGGGAATAATCTTTACCTTCAAAACTAAAACAGGTCAAACGTAGGCTGAATGATCTCGCCCGATGGAGGCAATTATGTAGCTGGTTGCTTTATTGGACTGATGGACGAAAAATAAAACTAATTATAGAATGAGCTGAGAGAGAGAGAGAGAGAGAGAGAGAGAGAGAGAGAGAGAGAGAGAGATCTGAAAAACTGAGCCTTGATGACAAAAAATATAATAGAAAGACTGGAGACGTTCTAGGGAAGGAGATAGGCCTGTAGTGGAACGCCTTTGTTTCCTTAAACAAAGCCAGGGAAAAGGAGTTTCTTCCCTCCTCCCCCGTCTCTCTCTCTCTCTCTCTCTCTCTCTCTCTCTCTCTCTCTCTCTCTCGTTTGAAACAGTGGAAGAGGGGCTACAAAATCCTCTAAAACTTAATTAATTTCAATAACTGTACTTATTCTACCTCAGCAGTTTAGCTTCATTCTTTATTCTCTCGAACTTAGCGTGACCTAAAAATATCAGCAACATCTTTTATACTGAGTAGTAGCCAAAAATTAATGCTGAAATCTTGCCCTAGTCACAAAGAAATATTGTGGAAAGGACTGAGGGGAGAACCATAATCGTCTTAATCTGCCACTGAGCTACGGAAATGGGGTGCAGAAGAACGAAAATCGAAAGCCAACATAAGGTGTGTGAACTACAGAACTCAAAATTACAAACAGTGATACACAAGGAGACAGATATACAGCTGAACACTTAAAGAGGCAACACTAATGTCAAGTACAGTGTCTGAAGGGGAAAAGGTATGGAAATGAATAAAAAGTTCAGAGATGACACTAAGATACCTTTTCTAGTCAGCCAATTTAACCACTGATTACCATGAATAAATTACCTTTTTTTTTTTTTTTTTAACTTGAAAAATATTCAGAGGCAAAAAGTGCACAGTTGACTGCACAACTTTGTCACGACATAAAAAGATATTTAGGGGGGAGGTAAACTGTAGAAGCGAATGCAAAAATGTTTTAACTTACTTAGCGACAACAAAACAGAAATTAGCAGTTCTGTGCAAAAGTTCGATAACATTCACAGTCGTGTTGTCGCATACGATAATTGCATGCAAAAATTCGTATAATCTGAATGAGGAATATTCAAATGTACAGCACTTTGCAAAAGTATGTTATTGCTATTAATCTCCCAGGTTCTCGTAACTTATGTGAGGGGGAACAACATCAACAAGGTGAGTACAGAATTTCGCAAACCCAACCATCTTATATCTGGAACCTGACTAACTTTCAAGAACAATATGTAGGAGTTTTGTGTTTGACTAAGGTATGTTATTCCTGACCGCAGCTGTCCAGTCCAGTGTGGAAATTTACCACTCACATTCACTTTGATATTTTAGAGGAATAAAAATATACAGTTGAATGCAAAGATTTATCTCCATTCAGGTCTGGGGGGGGGGGAGAGGAAATTTACAGCTGAGTGTAAAAATTCGTCAACAGGTTGGTTCGCGTCCTCCAAGTATTTTATGTTTTGAAGATTATGAGGAGGTAATCAAATGCAAAAGTTCATCTACAATCATGTAAACCACGATAGTATGTGAGGACATAAGCGTAGAATCAGGCACAGAAGATCCAAGTACTATAAAGAAGTTTAGAGGGGAAAAAATTTGTGCATTCCATAACACTCAGGCTCTCCAAGATGCCTGGTGGATCGCATACAACAACAAAGTCAACGCCGGAGGGTCTGAACTAGTGAAACTGCTCTGTGTCACACCACCCTGTAAGGGAGTATATGTTTGCACCACTCAAGTCAACCACGATGTTATAGAGGATTAAGAGCATAATCATATCGTACAGGTGAATGCAATTGTTCATCAACATTCACACTACCCACAATATTTGTTAGGGAAATGTTGAATAAAAATAAATGACTGGAATGAGAAAGTAAATGCATAGCCAGGTTTAAAATATTTGTATCACTCACGTCCACCACAAGACCTGGCGAATCCGTGTATATTAACAGGTCTTTAAATTTGTAATAACTTTTCCAAAAGCAGGAAAAAGAAATACACGATTCAGGGCAAAGATTTGACACTTACGTCCACCAAGACTCCTGGAGATTCATATACAACAGTGGGGTTAGTGCTTGAGGAGATAAATGAGCGAAACTGCTCTATGCCACACAAACAAGTTAGCATGTACAGGTTCGTTAAGTCTCATGTGAACTACGATATTTAGACGATTACGAGTACATAGTCGAATGCAAAAGTTCGTCTACGTTCACGTCAACCACGATATTCTGGGGGGAAGTAAGTGTAGAATTAAATGCAAAGCTCTGAAGATCCTAGTTCAGCAAAAAATAAACATAATCTACAGTCAAGTACAAAAGCTATGTGCCACTCATGTACACTGGATGTTCGGAAAGTAAAACAGTTCAGTGAAAAAGTTCGCCTGGAAGATTGAAAGATATATAAAGATCATTAGAAAAATTGAACACTCACGTCCACGATGATGCCGGGTGAGTGGTACACAATAACGGGGTCAGCGCTGGATGGACTGAACTGGTAAAATTGGTCAGCGCCGCGCCACCAGGTGAGGGAGTACAGGTTGGCGCCCTCCAGGTCAAAGCGACAGGCCAGGTGCACTGTGGACCCCACCTTGACAACACTGGGCACCTGCATCTCTGTGATTCGAATCCCAGCCGTCTCTGCAAGCAAAACATTAGCGAGATTAGTATGCTGCATCCAGGAATATTAAAAAATAAGCTTAAGTTTAATACCCAATGGGTACACAAGTTTTTAATATGTTCAAGCCGGGATTCTAACTAACATTATTAAGATTAATACATATCGACTCAACGAGAGTATTAAGATACTGTAGCCAGAGCTCAAAAGAGAGAGAGAAAAAAGTGACGATTATTGCTTTTCGTCTTCACACAGGTCTTTAAAGCTGAAAACCTGTTTTTGCTTAGGATCATTATTTCCCTAAAAAAACAATACGCACAATACAGGTACATTACTGTACTTTGAATGAACAGGGATAAAGTGGAAACACATTCTAATATACTATAGCACTAGCCGTGTGTGTGTGTGTGTGTGTGTGTGTGTGTGTGTGTGTGTGTGTGTGTGTGTGTATTTTGAGCAGCCGAAACTACACATTCACATCGCACCAAAATTGGCACAAAAATCGCAAAAAATTCGCTGATGTGAAAAAACTTAAGTCTCATCACGATTGAAAAACTTTTACTATATTTAATGAGCGATCACATTTTGACCAAAAAAAATCCACTCCCGGTGCCCGGCAGAGGATCTCCATAGAATTTTTTGCCCATAGCTATAACTAAAATATAATAGCAGCGCGAGAACCCTCCTCAGGAGCAAGTACGAGGGGTCCGAAGGGCCCACGAACGCTTGTCTCTTCTAAAGCCTAACCAGCCGAGAATCAAACTAAAGGTCTAACAGTTGAGAGTCTGATATGTTACCACTGCACCTATAGCTCCCCTGGAATCCAGAATCCTGATGGGTGTCTGATTACTCACTCTACTCCTCGTTATTGAGCCGGACAAACTCTTCGACAAAGTTTGTTCCTCCTTGTCTCTGTTCATCTAACGCTAAAGACAGAAACTTGGATGCTAAATTAAGTGTTGCGTGTCTTTTTCTTGAGGAAATTGGATCTTACCAGGACAGATTATCTGCCTTAGTTGACCCTGTGTAGTTAATAGGCATTACTCCTCCCACTTTCCAGTCCCAGTTCCCTCACTACCACTTATTTTATCTTATTTTGCCATTTTTTTTCTGTCATGCCAGACACCTTAATCCCTGAGAGGGTGCACACATACAAAACGCATTCGTGTCATCCTTTCCTCCATCATGACCCTGGCCTATATCCAGCTCATACTACCCTCAGTGATGTACAATTTCTCTTCATCCCATCTACACCACACCTCCCCCTTGGTCTCCCGTCCCGTCCCCTCTCTCCTTCGCTCTTCCACCCGATTCACAAACATTTCAAATCGCTGTTACTTCGTCACATCTTAGACGAGAATACAAACGTAAAGATACATGGCATGACACAGGATACATGGCATAATCAACACTGTACAAGCTTCCCTCCCTTTTCCGCACACACACACACACACACACACACACACACACACACACACACACACACACACACACACACACACACACACACACACACACAAAGTCTCTGTCTCATCAAGACTGTTTCTGAAAAAGGGTTATTGTTTTTCCTTATTTATCATCAATCACAACAGTGGTGCTGATGAAAGCTGATTACCTATTGATGAGTGCAATAGGTAGGTATCGAGCAAGGAACAGACATAAGTGCGGGTCTCACTAAAGGATGTGAATCAAATGATAGTGCGTTGTATGACAAATAGATAGCAGTGTAAAGCCATATTGTATTTGGCTGAGGAGACTCTTTTAGCATCTCTTCCCTTGCAGTTTGTTGTGCATACACCCTTCCATCACCCTTTAGTACCTATTACTCACTCTAACTTGTACAAAATCGTCTGATGTTTGCTAGAAGAGAATAATGGTTATCCCGGTCACGAGAAGATTGACCCTCTCAGGTGAATAAAATCGTCTGGTACAGAATGCTAGAGAAGCCCCGACAATGATGGCTATTTTTTAGTATAACTAATAATAACATCGCTGGATCATTAACATTCAAGAAAACATCAACAGACTTCACAGCACCCCTACTTATTGAATTGTTCACAGTATACCTTGTTATTCTCTTGTGTGTAATGCATCTGTCTAGTATCGACCTTTGGTTTGGTTCAGTAACATACAAGAAAATTACATTTTTAAGAATTATTTTCGTAAATGGTTTGCTAACTAAAATAATGTGAGTTTTATTCTGAGATACTCTCGTAGTAAAGACACCGTGTCTTTCGGGGCTTGATATATCATTCCTACTGATCATATCCAAATCAGGTCATTATTATGCACAGGTAAACAGTCCTGTTTATGGACATTACACAGACGAATACTAACATCACCTAACCCAGTACTAGGTAATGTTATCACTACAAATATTAGCATGGCCGGAATAACTCTAGTATTTCTTTCCTGATAACGCTAGACAATATTACTGAACTGAGAGTGAGTCACATGAACCACAGTGAGTTAATCCAGAATTCACTAACACTTTCATGATCGGGACAACTCTACAGTAGTATCCCATTTTAGCTAACATTTGATGGGTATATATAGTTATGAGTAAATCACAGCAGCCTGAGTGGTAAACTATATATTTTCAATACACAGTCTCTCTATAAAATTGGGATGCGAAATTATTCTACTTACTAAAATATAAAATTTGCTATTTTATAATAATACATCATTAAAATCCAGAACTTAATATGACGGTGCAAGGAACAGCATTGAGGCATGATAAGGTGAGACAAGGTGTGGGGCAGAAGAATAAAGTATACAGTGAGTGGATGGGAAGCAGAGGCATAGAGGAAATTGAGAGATGGAATAGAGAGTTATATGTAGAGATGAAGAGAGGTGAAAATATTAGTATGAGAGAGTAAGAAAAGAGTGGATGAGGAGGTTGGAAGGAATCTGAATATCAGGTAGCCTGAATGTAAGAAAATGTTCTGGAAGGAGGTTAAGAGAGTAAGACAGGGTGATAAAAAAGTAGTAGTGATGTGATAAAAATGGAAGGAACGGGAACTAACGGAGTGTATGGCGAAATACTGGCACACAGAGGAGAGATAGTTGTGGAATGGATATGGAAGACGTGCTGTTTGGCCTGGGAGGAAGGTAGAGTCCCGGAGGACTGGGAGTCATGTATAAATATTTCCCTGTACAAAGGAAATGGGAAAAAAAGAAGTGTCTGGTAATCATCAGGGCATTTGTCTTCTTTGTGTAAAAGGAAAGGTATATGGTAGGATACTTATATAGTTAGGAAAATACCAGAGGAATTTGTTGGAGAAGAACAGAGAGGTTTTGGGAAGAGAAGTAATGTAGAATCAGATATTCAAACTAAATTGTTAAGTGGAAAACTTTCTAGAGGCGGGAAAAATATTGTATGTTGCCTTTATAGATTTGAAGAAAGCATTTGACAGAGTGGATAGGCAAGGAATGTGGAAAATTTACCAATATATGTGTCACGAGTCGGCTCGTGACATCATTTGGTGGGAAACCGCGAACTCTAGTGGAATCCCAGTGTTTATTGTTCAGTTTAATCGCTACGTATTTACCCGGTCGGGAGTGTTTTCAGAACAATTTTTCACTGTCATAAATGATCGTCTTTGTGCGAGACATTAGCACTTCCGCTGAGCGATTTATTATGGGCGTGTTTCGCTCATTCTAGCCGTTAGTAATGCGGTTGCATGCTTGCCTCTTTCCCATGATTTGAAGTCAGTCAAGGTTTGTATGCCATGAAAGCAGGTTGGGACCAGAGCGTAGCAGTGCCACAGTTGTCCAGTTCCTGAATTTCCGCCTACTGTGATTGGCGAGAGACTTAGCGAGTGGAGTGTCCTTCCTCAACAACGCCCAGTCATCCGCTTAGTCCACTCTTTGACCAGTATTTCTTTTCGTTTTTTTTCCTAGGTTTAAGAGTTTAGCTTTTGAGTGAGCGAGTGAGTGCGATCTCCTTATTTGAATTCAGTTTGAAATGTAACGTAAATTTATTCCTTTGTAATCAATAAATTTAACAGTTCTTTTTCTCGAGCTTAATGTAATGTAAACTCGTGTTTTATTTTCCATATTAAGCTTATTCTAGTTGCAGCTCCTACTTTGCATAAACGCTTTGCTATTCATAACTGGTTCTTAGGCCAGTCTTTTTGTATTAAGCTTAAATTCCGTTGTGCCATCTAGGAGTTAATGCATCAGCAAGTGTCTGTTATCATTAATAGCATCAGTTATTGATTATCAGGGGTGAAGTTACTTTCTCCAGAGGCTAACAGTACTAACAAACAGCAATTGTGAATAATTAGTCTCTGCTGTGTACTGTTGAGAAAGTTTATAAATTCTCGTCCTTAGAGAATCAGCGAAACAAGCCAGAATAAAGTAATCATTGCTTGATTTTAACAAGACAATTCATTGTCCCTGCATAAGTATTATTGAATATTATCCTTTAATATTGCATTTATCTTAAAAAGCCCGTGACATTTGGCGACCTCATCCCAGGATATTAATTCCTAGCTCTAAAGCTATTCACGAGATAATACTCACTCGTTCATACTTAGGTATTTATCATTAAAGTCTATAGGCACTACCTTACTGGTGATTATTGATTCATTTTTATTATTTTACATAATAGTTTCACAGTCAGTTGTTTGTTTAATTTTCTTTCTTTACCAGTTTAATTAGATAAAAACTGGTCACCACTAACCTGTGCCTATATTCTTTATTCTTGATTATTGACATCTTTCTCTGAAAAAATCGCAGTCAGTACTGAGTCACTAGTTATTTAGATTGAGCTAGCCTCATGGCAGCCAACATCTATGTACAGGAAGCTAAAGATATGGGCCTTACTGACCCAGAAAAAATCCAAAGCTACGTCCTCTCATGGTTTAATTACGAGCAAGAACGTGAGAAAGATGCTCGTGAAGAGCGTAGAATCCAACGCGAACATGAGCGAGAACAGCGCAAACACAAGCGAAAACAGCGCGAACTCGAGTTAGAACACGAGCAGAAACAGCACGAACTCGAGTTAGAACATGAGCGAGAACAGCGTGAGGAATGAGAGAGAGAACGAGAACACGAACGTGCCGAGCGAGAAGCACGCAAAAAACATGAAATTGAAATGTTGAAGCTCAAGCGAGATTCCTTGGCTTCAGACACATCTGGTGCAGCTGGCCCAAGCTCCACGAGCATTCTCCCTGCACATGTTCTGGCGACCCCACACATCAAGCTTCCCCCATACAAGGAAGGCGAGCGAATCGAGCCATACATAGCTCGTTTTGAAGACATGGCTCAACTGTACCAGCTGGATGATGCAGCTAAGCGGCTCCAGTTTCTTAGCCTGTTAGAGGGCCCTGCCTTCGATATTCTCCACAGAATTCGTGAAGACAATCTCACGTATGAGATGATGAAGGCCGCACTCATCTCACAGTTGATGACGCCAAGAGTCAGTTCATAAGGGCGAGTTTACAGGATAAAGAGACTGCCATTCAGTTTCTTGACCGGCTTACTGCTTACTTAGATGAGTGGATGGAGAAAGATGAAACTCCTTCCACGCGTGAGGGGATAATTGACCTTATCATGCGCATGCAGCTGGAAAAGTCGTGGCCTACTGAACTTATGGCTCAGCTTAAGATCTGCCAGGTAAGAGATGCCAGCCAAATGGTGAAGAAGGCTGACGCATTCTTTACTGCATATGGGTATCAAACTCGCAAGCAGTATACCTGGAACAGGAAACCTGATAAATCTGGGAAACCGTCTCCGACTGAACCCTAGCAACAAGGCCGTTCTCAGAATAATGGCCAAGGTCCAAAACCGCAGTGGAAGGACCAGGGGCAAAATGCTCAGAAACCTGACTGGAAGCAGTACAGCAAGTACCCTAACCAGTAGCATGATCAGCCACGCAACCGACCGTCGGGACCGTCCTTTTCAGCACCAGCTCAAGTGAATAGGAGGCAGGAAGCGAATGCAGCCTTCATTCCTCAGCAGCAGCACGGTGGTCACGTCCCTACCAGTACAGGTACTCCCCCACAGTTCTCTAGTCCCACAGCAACAGTGAACCCCCCTCCACAGATGGCCAATGCTCCATCTCCCTGGGCAGTGAGTACGACCCCTCAAGTATCAAATTCTCAGGGCACCATGTTTGCTGCATCATTTATTCAGCAGCCTAATCAGTGGCTAGCTGCTTCCTCCACAGGCCCTCCCACAGGTGACAGTGACTTCTTTGTTCAGCCAGGGTTTGTGGGAGACATTCCTGTGAAGGTCCTGAGAGACAATGGTTCCTCAGGTTGCTCTGTCAAGCAGAGTCTAGTTCGGCCTGAGCAGTATACAGGTCGACAGATCCAAGCTAACTTTATTGATGGATCAGTGAGATTGTTCCCTGAGGCACGTATCCAGGTGGCATCTCCATTTTACACTGGTACAACACTAGCAGTTGTCATGCCAGAACCTTTATTTGACCTAATTTTAGGCAATATTCCCGGTGCCAAGTATAGTTGCACTGAAGATGAGGCTACTCAGACTTCAGCTGCAGTAACATGAGCCATCACTGAGGCTCCGAACTTGTCACCCCGGTGACCATTGAATCGCCGCAAGATCTGATGTGTAGCCAAGTTGTTGTCCAAGAACAACACTCTGAGCCGACACTTGCTGCCGTGCGGAAGAAAGAAAAGATTAGAGTGATAAAGTATTCACGGGGAGGTCGAGCCAAGTTCCAAGAACAACACTCTGACCCGACACTTGCTGCCGTGCGGAAGAAAGAAAAGATTAGAGTGATAAAGTATTCACGGGGAAGTCGAGCCAAGTTCCTTTGTAAACAAGGACGGCTCTACCGTGAGTCACGAACACCCGAGGGCAAGGTTCGACTGCAGTTTGTTGTTCCCACGAAGTACTGCCAAGCAGTGTTAGAATGGGGTCATTGTTCAGCCTCAGGAAGTCACATGGGCAAAAGGAAGACCCAGGGCCATATCCGAGCTGACTTTTTCTGGCCAGGGATGGGACGAGACATAGATAGTTTTGTGCGTTCCTGCAATGTGTGTCCACATACCACTAATCAGGGACATGTCCTTCCTGCGCCGTTTGAAACCACACCCGTAATCTCTGAGTCAGTTGAAAGAGAGGGCAGTGGTAATGTATGTGCAGACCTGATGCCTCGCCTGCTAACTGCTAACTAACAAGGGCAACTGTTGTATGCTGGGTTCCGTAAGATAGGCGTTCTCAGAGATTTGAGTAATCCAAGGACCAGCCTGGTTCCCAGCTAAAAGTGTAGACCTGATGTCTCACCTGTTGGCCCTACAGGACACAGTATGTCCAGGGCCTGTACATACCTATGTATCGTAGGTTAAGGGGGAAAGTTTGAGAACTCCGCAGAGACAGTCCGAGGCTGTGTATGAATTACCTTGTGGAATGTCTCGAGCTGTGGGCCTCTCTGAGGATTCCCGGAGAATGCACATTATCCACATGAGTGTTCACACCCACGGTGGGTGTTAAAATGTGACCTGCCCGAGATTGTGTAGGGATTCTCAGCTTCCTGTTATTAGTCGTGAGAGTAGTGTTAGGTTAACTAGTAAACTGCCCGTTCTAAGAGATTTGAGCAATTCAAGAACTGACACGTTTCATGGTTAATAATGTTAGGTTAACTAGTAAACTGCCCGTTCTAAGAGATTTGAGCAATTCAAGAACTGGCACGTTTCCTAGTTAATAAGCGTCAACCAGTAAACTATAAGGGTTCTAAGCAATTTGTGAATTCAAGAATTACGTTTCCTGGTTAATAATGACATAAGTACTGATTGCTAGGCAGAGGGAGAGAAATTAAATTTTTGATGCTCCACCTTGATTCCTTTCGCAGGTGCAGCTGGTGGGTGCAGCATTGCCGTGCAGGTCAGCTGGTCGACCCTGTCGCATGTTGCTGCCCCTTCTCTTCTGCCTCGTCATCATTATTTACTATAAATTTGTATTACATGATTTTACATGTAGGTACAGTCACACCACAACTGTCACACCTACACCGTGTATTACATACATTACGCTACATAACAATTAGTTGTTAATGTAAATGTAGTGAACTTTTTTTTTTTTTTTTTTTTATGTGTCCGACTCTGGGCATAGGCTTCACAGCCTGCTATCAAGGCCCAGCAGTCCTCCTACATACCATACACCTCTACATTTCGCTCAGTTTGACCTGAGTACAGGAGTTTTCACCATCGTCACGGAGTTTAAGAGTTTAGCTTTTGAGTGAGCGAGTGAGTGCGATCTCCTTATTTGAATTCAGTTTGAAATGTAACAAATTTATTCCTTTGTAATCGATAAATTTAACAGTTCTTTTTCTCGAGCTTAATGTAATGTAAACTCGTGTTTTATTTTCCATATTAAGCTTATTCTAGTTGCAGCTCCTAGCTTGCATAATCGCTTTGCTATTCATAACTGGTTCTTAGGCCAGTCTTTTTGTATTAAGCTTAAAATCTCTTGTGCCATCTAGGAGTTAATGCATCAGCAAGAGTCTGTTATCATTAATAGCATCAGTTATTGATTGTCAGGGGTGAAGTCACTTTCTCCAGAGGCTAACAGTACTAACAAACAGCAACTGTGAGGAATTAGTCTCTGCTGTGTACTGTTGAGAAAGTTTATAAATTCTCGTCCTTAGAGAATCGGCGAAGCAAGGCAGAATAAAGGAATCACTGCTTGATTTTAACAAGACAATTCATTGTCCCTGCTTAAGTATTATTGAATATTATCCTTTAATACTTCATTCATCTTAAAAACCCCATGACAATATGGGGTAAATGGGAAGTTATTGAATGCCGTGAAGAGTATGTATGAGGGTGCCAAGGCTACATTGCATGTGGATCGTGAATTGAGTGAATTTTTCTGTCTGAATCTTGGACTGAAATAGGGACGTGTCATGGATCCATGGCTGGAGTTATAAAAGAGACACAAGGTGGGGCAGTCGATGTTGGAGCGGTCCGAATGAGAGAGGGCAGCATTTCGAAACTTCCTGTTTTGCTGTTTGCAGATGATACTATCCTGTTAAGTGAAGCCGAAGGGGACCTACAAGGCTTGGTGAATGAGTTCGGGAGAGTATGAAAGAAGTGGAATCTAAAGGTGAGTGTAGGGAAGAGTAAAGTCGTGGTCTTGAATGCACACTGAGGCTGGATAATGAGGAAATGGAAAATGTGAATGCATTAAACTACTTCGGTCGTGTGATGAATATGGATGAAAGTTTGCAGTATGAAGATCTTGAAAGGGTATAGCATGGAAGGAAGGTTGCTGATCCATTGAAAGTAGTGATCAGAAATAGGGAAGTGAGCATAGAAGTAAAAAAAATCGCTGCATGACAGTATTGTGATCCCACTCTGATATATGAATGTGAAGCTTGGACTACGCTGAAAGGGCACAAGTCAAGAGTGAGA
The DNA here is from genome assembly GCF_032717465.1 of Coenobita brevimanus. Lineage (NCBI taxonomy): Eukaryota > Metazoa > Arthropoda > Malacostraca > Decapoda > Coenobitidae > Coenobita > Coenobita brevimanus. The sequence continues at coordinate 40,437,412 of NC_136978.1, forward strand.
GCAGTGGAAATCAGCTGAGAGGAGAGTGTGAAGTTACGTCGGGAGACATACTGACAAAATGAGGAAATGAAGGAGTGTTGTGGTGTGGATGTGGATATGCTAGAAAGGGTTTGGAGAAGTACACTAAGGTGATTTGGCCATGTGGAGGGGAAGGGGAGTGAGAGACTAACTAGGAGAGTGTATGTAAATGAAGCGGGGGGGAAGAGGGAGGGGGAGACCGAAGATGAAATGGAGGGATGAAGTAAAGAGGTATATGAGAGGGGGTGTAAGACTGGGGGAGGACAGCGAAATGGTAGGGGACAGGGTGACATGGAGGCAATTTGTTTGTGGTCACCCCTTACGGGAGTAAGGGCTCTGGTTATTGATAGACAGACTTATTATGGGATACAATCATATATATTTCCTTATATTTCACCCTCCCTTCCCATTCTCCTCTATCTTCCTTTTTTATCCTTTCCCCTTCTTCACTGCCCCCCCTCCCCCCAAACGACCCCTCATGGCCCAACTCCCATCCCCCCCCCTCCCCATCCTTTATGTCCCTTACCCCCATTACCATTCCTCATTTTGATCTTCCCCCATTTCCCCGCTCCAGTCATCAAATCCTTCCTTCCACTGTCCCATTTCCCTTTCTCTATCCGTATTTTCAGAATCCCTTACCTGTCTGCTCTTTTTGTCCCTACCCGCTACTCCAGCCACTCTCTTTACTCACCCTTAACCATTCTCCCCAACCCCGTCATGTCATTATGGTGCTTGTGGGTTTAGGATCTCTACATTCTGATTACGGAGAGAGAAAAACAAGATAAGTAGTCGAGGAAAACAGGTGATCAGTTTTGCCGGCATCATAACAGACTAGATAAAGGGTGTAATGGCATTTTGGGACAGTAGTTAATGAAGCTGCTATCCTAAGTCTAGCATTCGGGTAAGGCATGCCGGACAGGGCCTGGGAATTTAAATACAGTGATAAAGTCAAACCGCATATATGTGTGTCTGTCTGTGTGTTTGTTGCCTTCTTTCACAAGATCGGTTATGGATATCGACCCAACTCTCTTACATTAAGACGGGGAATCCAAGGAGTGTAAAAAAAAAAAAAAAAATGGCGAACGTGCGCGATGAGACTGCGCGAAGTTGGAAATCGCAACATGCTAAAATATGTTTGTTTGTTTTTTCGACTTTTTGATCAGAATTTGTCATTGTGGACTCAGTAACGGTATGGAAACAAAGATAATGATATTTGCAAACATTTTGTGGTGGAAAAGCTATTAGTTAGTTCCGGATATTTTTGCAGGCAAGTAGTAGTAGATTTATAAAAGTTCCATATCCTTTCATGGTCTGGACTACTATAGCATTCTACATCAGATAGAACCTGAAGACTGTATTCGAAAGCATAACACGGCAGTAATAGATGCAGATTATCCTCTTCTGCCTGAGATGTCTTGATAATATTTTTGCTCTCTCTAAACGATGATGTTAAGCTTAGAATTACGCGATTTAAACTGAAATGGCTAACGGGAACCACCGCATTAAGTAGGCTTCCCCCTACTAGGGAACTCTCCTAACCTGGAGAACGACATCAATAAGAAAAAAAATAAAAGCCCTACTGAGAAGGCCTAACTGAATAAAGCCTGATTTAAATGAAAAGGTCATCGGGTTGGAGTCAGTGCTCATTCTTTATCGGCTGGGATGTGTTTGGTGGCTGCATATGGGATGTTGTACCAGATAAGCAGATAATATTGTACACAAAATAACCATTTCCTACCGCAGACGTTTTCTAACATTATTCATCAACACCACAGGATGTTTTTTCTTTCATTTTAAGAGAAACATTTATACTAGAGGGGTTAAATTCAGCCTTCTTTAACCCATTTACTACAAGGAGACTTTCTCTAAATGAATAATGCTTACTAGTAACAATAAGACTACCATTACAATTATGTCCTCTGGTTACAGGGGTTAATGAGTGCAGTTTCAGTTATGAACAAGCAATCTTTGGACACAGCTTTAATTCAAGAAGGTTTGTTATTTAATATCAGACACTTAATAATTATTCCCTCTAGTTTGACTGCGAAGTGTTGGATAGCTGCACTGGTAGAAATAAAAGTATAATAAATCCAGTGCAAAACTAAAGCTCAAGAAAATGTGGTTGTGATGTGTTTGATAGCTGTTTGAATGAAAATAATAGTATAAATAAACCATTCAAAACTCATTTTAAACTAATGGATGTAAATGAGTAGAGGTATAGTTCCAGGAACTTTGGTATCCATTCTGTTTTGGCTATGAAGTCATTGGTAGCTGTGTGAGTAAGCTTAATAGTATAAACAAAGAAGCTTATCCACAACTTAAGAAAGTTTCTGAATAAGTCCCCTAGGCATTTTTTTTAATTGACTCTTCCTCATTAGAGTTAATGATTTATTTGTTGATTTGAGGACATATTTGTTTTGGTAACTGATGGCTGTAACACAACTAAGAACTGGGCGGTGTGCCAGATGGTTGTGATTTTTGACGATTCTGAGGAATAACGTCAGAAAAAAAGATGTTATTTTAAAAGCAGCATTGTAGGCAGACGGTGAGAGGATTCGTTTATTATGAAGTTGAAGATTTGATGTTTATAATTAAAGTGAACCCATCCATTACATAAAACCAGATTCTTCAAGATAACTGTCTATAACACTACTTCTAGTTAGTTAAGCACGATACCGCTCGGGTACAGTTACAGTCCTTGTGACCCAGTTGTACATTACCAGTTAATTCAGTGAGATATCATAACAGTTGATAGAATGTTGACCCAGCGTTCCCGCTAGTGAAACAGAATTACAAGTCTCCAGAGATCGTATTATGCTTAGATACAGTTTTGATGAAACTACGGTCTGTCAAGGAAGACTGTATTAATTGTGGATACAGTTTCTACACAGTGCAAAAGAACAATTGATTCCAGCTTTATTACGATATGACTGATATCCATGCACAGATCTGAATCGAATTTACCTACCTCAGGAAAAGCTTGACGTCCCGTGGGTAGCATGTGGGAGTCATATTTACGGGTGTGCCCAAGATAAGATCCTTACCAGCGCACTAGCGGAAGAATTCATAGAGATGGCATTGGGACGTATGCCTCCAGCAGTGTAATTCACCGGGTCGGTCAGGATCACTTGATGGTCGTGATCGTCAGCTTTGACCCTCCCGGAAGGGACCTGAGAGCTCATATAGTCCGATCTAAGGGCAAGGCTGTGACCTTCACACACGCACACACCTGTCCCCTTGCTCAAGGGGGACAGTAACCACCCACTTCGTCAGTGAAACTTTTCGCAACCTGAACGAGGCGCGAACTCCCGTCTACCAGATGGCAAGCGAGAACGTTATCACTGCACCAGCGAGCGGTAAAATAAAACTGGCAGAAGAGTACTGGTTTCCATTTGGGATCTCAGCATCCAGTCCCAGTTACCTACTTGTGTTATCTGTGGCGGCTTCTGAAAATATTTGAGAGGAGGATGGAACTCGAAACACCTTTGCTAGAGTCTCAGGTCGTTCCATCCTACTTCATCTTGGCTGTGTGTGTGTGTGTGTGTGTGTGTGTGTGTGTGTGTGTGTGTGTGTGTGTGTTCTATCTTCAGACGACTGTACTCAAGGCAAGAGCTTGCAGTATCTCAATGCCAACCAAAACTGTGTCTGGGGCGACTTGTCCAATTGGGGGGGACGTAGGGGTTGTAGTGGTAAGCAATCCAACTTGCAATGGAAGAACCTGAGATCCATTCCTGCACCGGTCAGACTTACAGTCCTGCAAAATTTCGCGTTTACAGAATGGCTTTCAATTTGAGAATGTTTTTATATACAGACAGTCATTTCAGTAAGCTCTTCATAACGTATGCTGTATATCACCTATAAAATGGTCCATTCTGTCAAACATAAATAATCACAGAGTTGCGACATCGCTCGACACCTGAAGCCTGCCAGTAAACTTGGAACTGAGGGAACTGTGCTCAAATGCAGGCTATATTTACCCCCACCCCCACCCCCAAGAAAAATAATTGACCCTGTTACATGCAGCATGAATTTTCAAGGACACTGAGACTTTTCAACATGATATGATTAAACACTCCTTTTTGCATTTTAGACAGTTTTTCCCTTATTCCGACAAAGTGCAGAACTTTGAAATAACTGAACATTGTTGGAAATAAATACACAGAATACTATATCATTATAACAGTACGTGAGACAAACTTCAAAATTGTAAAGAAAAGTGGCACTGTAAAAAAAACAATGCCACATAGTAGACCTACATGAGTCAACGCATCAATTACTTAAACACTGAAAAGATAAGGTACCACTACTGAATACAATATATTTTCATATTAAAACATGAATCTACATAAATGTCTCGAATCTATAGATGATACCCACAGTTGCCAAATAAAGCAACATGACTCATATCGCTGACATTGTTTTTACCAAGGATACTGGTTTTAATGTCGTAAGGCCCATGTCCATTTTCGTAATACTGTACATGTTCCCTCCCTCTTGAAACTATGCCTCGTAACAAGAACCGAATAATGGAAAAGGATAAGAGAAGAACTGCCAAATACAAAGCCAATGAGAATTTCTATACTACTGGTACTGATCTGGGTATTAAGAAGGCAACCGCTTAGTCTATCATACGGAATTACCAAAAGAAGGGGCACGTACGTGACAGCTGTACTTGTGCATGAAGACGACCCAGGCTTGATGCCAGGTCCCTGGACTTCCTGGTAATGATGATTGAGGCCGTCCCAACAATCACCTTAAAGGAGCTAAACCAAACACTACGAAATATTTTCCCCACAAAGCAGCAGGTATATAACACACAATTACCTATCCTATATAAAATACCGTTATTTAATTGGCTAAAAGAACATTATATTACACTGTACATATTTTTACCGTATAATACAAGTGACTGAGCCCTTTTCTGAGTTATCTCTCCTACAAGGCTCACTAATTTTGTAGTGGGTACTTACTTCGTAACCTTAGAATGGTATTGTTGGGTCTGTCAGACCCGACGCCGACGCCTAGGCGTGACCGAGCGATGTCAGGACACTAAAATGTAACACACTACATAATAGCTAGTAACATATATATGTAATATAGACGTTAGATGAAAGTTGAGCCTAAGCGAGAGAGATACAAGAAACAGCAATGCACATTCTTGTTAAGACTTTCACACACAGCAAAATATGATGCCGGATGGGAACTTTCCACAGTCTCGGAAGGTTCCTTTCCACGTGCCCTCACGCGTGGCACAACCAGGAAATGGGAGAGACAGGGTAGAAGGGGTTAGGAGAGAATAGAGGCATGGTGAGGAGTGGCAGAAAGGAGCGCGCGGGGCTAGCAAGCATAAAATCACTCTCACCTCAGAACTGCTCCTGTGAGATATTCTCCTTTGAGTAAATAAACTGCAATCAAACCCCAGACTCATCTTCATCTTTCTCCTGCCATTTACGACAAGTAAAATCCCTACAATTCAACGCACAGTTGCAATTGCTTGGCGATGACTACTTATACAGGCAGGTAGGTAGGTAGACGAAGAGGGAGGTCGGCAGGGAGGCAGACTGAGATGTAGGTAGACAAAGAGGTAGGCTGGCAAGAAGGAAGGTAGGGAGTCACGTGAGTAGGTAATTAGGTAGGTAGGTAGGAAAGTAGGCAGAGACAGAAAATTAGGTAGGAAAGCGACCAGGGAGGTGGGTAAGGAGGTAGGTACACAGGGAGGTAGGTATGTAGGTTGGCCAGGAGAGAGGTAGGTACGGAGGGAGGTAGGCAGAGAGATACGGTAGGTGGGAAGGTAAGCAGGTTGGGTTGTAGGTATTTAGGTAGGCAGGGGGGTAGGCAGATAGGCAGGAAAGTAGATAGCGAGGAGGGTAGGGCGGTAGACAGGTAGAAAGATAGGTAGAGAGAAAGGTTGGCAGGGAGGTACGGTTGGAGGGAGGTACATAGGTAGGCAAATAGGTACTAAGGGAGACATGTCAGTAGACTGGGAGAAGGCAAGGTACCTAGGCGGGAAGAGAGATTAGCAGTGTGGTGGGGAAAGTAGGAAGGCATATAGGTGGCGAGGTGGGTAGTCAGGTAAGCAGAGATGTAGGTAGGCAGGTAGGAAGGTTAGTAGATAGGAAGGCGGGTAAAGAGGTATGTAGGCACGACAGAGGGAAGGGAAGTACTCAGGGAAGTAGACAGAAATGTAGGTTGGCAGGTAGATTGGTAGGCAGGAAAGCAGGTAACGTGTCCTGCAGACAGGTAGGAAAGTAGATGGGTGGTGGGTAAGTAGGCAGACAGGGAGGAAGGTCGAATGTGTATAGGCAGGAAAGTAGGTATAAAAATAATCAGGGAGGTAGGTATTTAGAGAGGTAGGTAGGTAGATAGGGAGATAATCAGGTAATAAAATACGCTAAGTAGGAGGGATGGTTGGTAGGTAGGTAGAGGAAAGCGACAAGAAGTGTAAGTCGTTTATATGCAAAAAGAACAATTTGCCGCCTATTACCTACCAGATATGGGAATATATTTTCTTACATATAGGCTGCAAAACTGACACCATCACATAACAAAGAAACCACAGTACACGGCAAGGATTATACAACACCTCATCTTCGAGACCGTCGCGTAGCAAGAAGCAACTGGTGTGAAACGTTCTGACACTACGTAAATCAGTATGAAATGACGCCATCACACTGTAGAAATTAAAGCTCCTTAAGTCGATAGGCATAAAAATCTAAATCTTCTTTTCTTCCTTTGATTACGACTGGACCTCTGTATGCTTTATTACAATCAATCAATCAATCATTTCCTGTCGCACCCTCGGGGATGCATAGGGCCTCGATGAACTCACACCACCACATCCTATCTTGTGCCAACTCCTCAAGATCTCCCCAACACTCATCTCCAGCTTCCCGTCTCATTGTCCTCACCCACGTCTCTTTTGGCTTTCCTCTACCTCTCCTACCAAGTGCCACCCACCCTGGTGTACCTCGTACTATTCCCTGTCTCCTGTACACATGTCCTAGCCACTTCCATCGTGAGAATCTAACATATTCATCGATCGGCTGCACTCCCGTTATTTCTCTAATTCTACTATTTGGTATCCTTTCCCACCACTTAACTCCTAATATTCTTCTAAGTGCTTTATTTTCAAACACCAAGAATTTATTTTCCATAGTCACTGTGCTGTACCAAGACTCGTGTCCATAAATTAAGATACTCCTAACCATTACCTTATAAAGTTTGATTTTTGTATGCACAGAGAAATTGTTATTATTCCAAATATTTTTAAGCATTCCCATTGCCTGATTAGCCTTCTTTAACCTTTCCTCGAATTCAAAGTTCAAAGAACCATCCTTGGCTAAATAAGTACCTAAATATTTAAACCTATCAACTTGCTTTACAACCATACCTCCAATTACACATTCCTGTGCATTTTCCATATTCATATTGATTATTTCAGTTTTTCCACAATTAATAACCAAACCCACCTTGCGACCTTCACTCACCAAACAGTCCAACACTCTCTGCATCTCTTCTGGCCCATCACAAATCAAAACTATATCATCTGCATAATCTAAATCCAAAAGTTTCCTGTTCTCTCCCCAAAGTATACCTGCACCGGTTTCTGTTCCAACGCGTTTCATAATGTAATCAATGACCAATATAAATAGTAAAGGCGATAGAACACCACCTTGAATTACTCCGGACTTGACTTCAAACGAATCACTCAGACAACCATCAACCATCACTTTACAAAATGTGTCCTCATGCATGTTCATAATGACCCTCACAAACTCCTCTGGTATTCCATAATGTCTCATGATCTTCCCCATAGTCTCTCTCGAAACACTATCAAAAGCCTTTTCAAAATCAACAAAACAAAGACTTAACGGTACTCTCATTTCATTAACTTGCTGCATCAAATGCCTAACTATAATGATCTGATCATTGCAACCACGTCCCTTTCTAAAACCTGCCTGTTCATCCCTCAGAATACCCTCAACCACCGGCTCCAACCTATTTAACAACACTCTACTAAAAACTTTCAAAGCTATCGGTGACAAAGAGATTCCCCTCCAACTACCACATTCACTCAGGTCTCCCTTCTTCGGAACTTTAACAATTATACCATTCTTCCAAACTAATGGTAGTAACCCCGTCACCCATATCTTATTGAATAGCTTGGTCAAGATCATTATTAATCTATCCCCCTCCACTTTAAACATTTCCGGAAATAAACCATCCTCCCCTGGTGCCTTATTATTCTTTAACTGTTTTACTGCTTTCTCCACTTCTGCAAGCCTCAACTCTCCTGTTTCTATATTTAAATCTTCCTGAGCAGACGGTATATCCTCTTCTGGTGGTATTGGTCTATTAAGAACTGTCTCAAAATGCTCTTTCCATCTATTTTTAATATCTCCATCTTTGGTCAATAAATTTCCTTCCCTGTCTCTAACTGGTATTTCCTTGCGTTTACCTGCATTACCACTCAGTTCTCTAATCGATTCATATGCTATTCTTTGACTCTGTCCATCATTTTTGTTTATTAAGATTTCAGTCTCTGCAACCTTTTCATCCACACATCTTCTTTTATCTCTCCTAGCTAACCTTCTTACTTCTGAATTCAAACTCCAGTACGCAGCTCTTGCTAATTCAATCTCTCGTTCATCAACGCATTGCATCTCACTCCTCAATTTAGCCTCACCTCTCTTTTTTATCATATCCCACGTTTCCTCTGATATCCATTTCTTTCTCCTGAATCTATGTCTCCTTCCAATCGTACATTCAGCAGTCTCATGCAAAACTTTGTTCACATCCTCCCACATCTCATCTACACTTCTCTCCCCCTCTTCCAACGTTTCCAACACCAAAAACCTATTTCTGCATTCTAATCTGAATTCCTCCTTTTCTTCTCCTTCCCTTCTAAGCTTAACAATATCGTATCTACCAACACCAGATTTTTCCTTCTTCTGATTTTTAAGTTTAAACCTTATTTTTGCAATGCTGAGTTGATGGTCACTACCAATATCCGCTCCCCGTTTAACATGAACATCTAGCAGAGAACTTCTATGCCTCCTACTGATAGCAATGTGATCAATCTGATTTTTATATTTTCCACACGGCGACACCCAAGTTGTCTTGTGTATATTGCAATGCTGAAAGAGTGTGCCCCCGATGACTAAGTCATTTGCTAGACAGAAGCTTCCAAACCTCACTCCGTTTTCACTCATCCTACTACCAACTCCCATCTTACCCATACATGCCTCAAATCCCTCATTTGAACAGCCCATTACTGCATTAAAGTCTCCAACGCAGATCAAAACATCATGTCTAGGTACCCTTCCTACTCCTTCTTGCAACTTTTCATAAAATGTGTCTTTCCTTTCGTCGAGTGCATCATTAGTAGGTGCATAACACACAAACAGACTGATGTTGCCATGATTTGATTTAAACCGTGCGTATAACAATCGCTCATCTATAGGATCCCACTCACATAAAGCCTTATTTGCCTTACAACCCAGCAACAATCCTACTCCCTGATAATGCATTCCGTCCTGTCGACCAGATATCAATAAACGTATACCATCCTCCAAATCCAACTTATCGACTCCAGTTAATCTAGTTTCTGTCAGAGCACAAATATCAAGTCCATAATTTTGAAAAACCTTCACTAACTCATCGATTTTACCGTCATGATTTAGCGTTCTCACATTCCAGTTACCAATTCTAATTGTATTTTTTGCATTGACAAAAGAATTAGATTGTAATTGAGGCAACCGTGAGATTCTTAGCACCCCCTGCCCATTTAAGGGCTGCACGGGACTGGGGGCCATTATTGTTCTTTCAGAGTCCATCAAGGTTTCTTTGGCTAACTTCCTGAACACCTCGCCATTGTGTTGCAGTCGCAGTAGGCAGCTAACTTGCCTGATTGCCCACACCCGAAAGACCCAGCTATGCTGTAGCCAGTCACGTGCCGGCATGCTTCTCAGCCATTTCACTCTCAAGGAGTTCCTCTGCCTGAGAAAGCAACCACCCCCCTGCTCCCGAGGGCTTTATTACATCAGGAGAAAATCCGGAAAAAGCAAAAAAGATGTCAGCTCACAAGAGGCGTCTCACCTGTTCAACACCCTATTGTGGGGGTAACGAAACTGCAATGACGTCATGGCAGTGAAGGAATTAATTTTCTTGTATCTAAGGCTCTTATACTAGTTGGGAGAAGGAAACCCCACTGCATCGTTTTCGAATTAGCTTACCTCTGCCTTAACTGCATAAATACTTTCCTATACATAATCATTGTAACCTAGGTCGATACGAGAATAACAAATAAATCACAGGAGAATATTGAAGGTTAATATGTACAAAAACCACACGAGGAAATGGTAAAAGCAAGCGTTCCATGAAGCATACTGAAATTGAATTGAAGCAATGGATTTCTAGCGCCACGTATAAAAGACCACATGACACTAATTCAGTTACAGATGAATAGCCTAGACTAACACACGGACAGAAATGGAAAGAAGCACAAATGGGGTTGGCGTTGACGTGGTTTTGCGTCGACGTCGTTTTGGCCCTGACGTCGTCTTGGCGTTTACGTGGTTTTGGCGCTGACGTGGTTTTGGTGCTGAATTGGTGCTGGAGCTGAAGTGGTTTTGGCATTGAAGTTAGCTTGCGTTTAAGTGACTTGGTGATGAAGTGGCTTGTCTGATCAGTTGATTGAAAGATTTGACCCAGGAGGGGAGGAAGGGCAGACGTCAATGGGAGGCCATGAAACGAAAAGTGTAATTTGCTGTGAATAGAGTGAAAATAATGCATACTGAATGCAGTAAGTAAAAGAAGTGGTTAAGAAAAGGTGCCACTGTTGGGTTCTAGACCACTCTTACAACTTCCATACTGGATCGAAGTTTCATGAAATTCGAAGAGCCATAGTTCTGAAGTCGGAAAAAGTCTCCTTCGTTACAGGTTTAATCATTCCTCCAGTATATGTACACTTTGCCAACAACCGAGCTGACAGGTTTTAGAGATCTTTGTCAGAGTAAACCGACTAAGTAAAGCCTCCCAAGTTCACGAGAATACAGACGAAGGTGGCGCAGAGGGAAGCAACCCGCTGGATCCCCTCTCGCCACTACAGCAAATTTGGATCATCCTTACCCTCTGGGAGTCCGCCAGGAGAACTGCTAAAAGTCCCCTGATTCATTTACATTTATAAAGATAGGCCTCACTCCAGTCCTCCCCTCCTTCTCTCTCTCTCTCTCTCTCTCTCTCTCTCTCTCTCTCTCTCTCTCTCTCTCTCTCTCTCTCTCTCTCTCTCTCTCTCTGGTACTATCTTTTTCTTTTGCTACTTCAGTTGGTGCATATCTTTTTGTTAATGTTAAGGACTGATCACTTCGTTAGGAACAAAAACTGTGTCTTGTCCGTGTATCTGCGGAACACTCATTGCTTGTCTGTCTGTCTGTCTTTTCTTTGTTACAGTTTAGGAAAGACCTCATGTGCATATCAATAAGAACTATTAGCCTAGTAAGAACAAATTAGGATTGAACACAGCTTCGGGACATTACAGTAGAAGACACGAATGACACAACATGTCCACCTACAAACCTTTAAGGAAAATAATTATCCCTGGGAATGAGAAGTAAGTATCTTGGATGAGGGATGGTGAACGAGCCCTTAGATCATCGGACTTAGGCCATAAAGAGGAAAACGTGGGGAGGGGGAAGGGGGGGAGGTGAAAAGAGTGGGGGAAATAAGGGAAGGAGAGGGAGGGAAGGAGGCTTGCCACGAGGGTTAGGTGGGGAAGTACTCTAGTGGGATCGGGAGATTTCCAGGCATTTCTTACATTCCAGTTTACTTCTTTTAATCCATTTCTTTTCTCCTCCTTTGCTCATTTCACCAGGACAACAGTTATTGGGAACCAGGATATAAAACTACTACTGCGAGTCGTGTTCTAGGGGAAGATTATGATTCAGCAAAACTACACTGAGTACCATAACAATATTCAAACAGTCGATTGTAAAAAATCTAAACATTCTTCTTCGTCTTCGTCTTCGTCTTCTTTTTCTCCTTCACCTTCTTTTTCTTTTTGTTCTTGTTCTTCTTCATTACTTCATTACGAGAAGCCTTTCTTATGCTGAGAGAAATCTTTTGAAGTAGCAAGAACACGTTAAATAAGATTCCTGAGTTAATAAACATATCTGAAAGTCACAAGAGCAGATTAAATGAGGATTCTGAGTTGACCAAAATTATCTGAAAGTACCCTCAAAGTTAATTTCGCATCATCGTACTGTATAAAGAGGTGTTTAAAAAGTGAGGATGGGTGTGGGGTATGTTGATGGGCTTGAAGTTGCAAAAAATGCTCTATTTCTTTGATATTTTATTTTTGTTTAGGTATTTTGTTTTCATGTTGTGTTACTTTATGCAAACAATATCGGCACTACAAAAGATATATAATTTTTTATCGGTCCACCTAATTCCAACTAAGACAAGGGGGTAAGAAGGATACAAATATTGGAACAAAAGCCCAAAAATGTAGGATAACAATCAAAGGAGTGCCTTTATTATCATCATCATCACCATCTTTATCATCATCACCATCTTTTTCATCATCATCAACCTCAAACCAACCCCAGTTGCCTCTAATTCGTGGGGTGGGAGGTATTCAGAAACTGAAACACAAACTCACAAAAATAGGAGAAGTACCAGCTCACACCACTAATATCCCCCCCCCCCCAAACAACGGTAACTGTAACAACTCGCCCCATTTTTCACCCTTCAAGCGGCGGGTACCCTAGACTAGGCTACCCAGCTGCAGTATAATTTTGGGGGTTGATAAGCAGCCTTCATTCGTTGGTGGCGAAATATGATCAAAACACACACTTAGTAACTGAAGGGGATCACTGCAGACATTTATTCCGACTGTAACATTCTAATCACTGAACCACGACATCAAAACTTTGAAGATCAAAATATAGAGTAGAGGAACCGGATTTAATAAGCATGGCTAATTTCACACACACACACACACACACACACACACACACAAATAGAAGAGGACGACGAAAGAACAAGGAGGGAACGAGTACTTGATGAGGCCACTTCATACCGATTACACATTGAGTTTAGTGAGACTTTCGGTTACAAAAAGGAGAAAATGTATATGTAGTCAAGGTCTGGTTAGGGACAATTCTACAAATTCTCAAACCCCTCCAAATCCCCATTAACTGTTCTTACATACAGAGGTAAGGAGAAAGTACGTTTTGATAGAGGGAGAAAAATTACAAGGTCACCAGATTCAAGAGGGAACAGGCTTGGAGGCGAACACTCAAACCCTAATTTATAGAAAGGGTGACCTCTGAAAATAAGACTTTAAAACTGATCAAGCTTAAAGAATCAGTAAATGTGCCTGCTCGAATAGTCACACTCAGTTAATTCAAGCTCGTGACTTCAGAAACTTTAGAATATAGTACAACTTACATTCACATTTGGAGAATGTCCAGGAGCACTACTCTGGGTTAAAAGATAGAAAGTGTGGGTGAGGGTAACCAGGTAGGGAGGCAGTGTCACAGAGAGGACCGACGACCTGGTGACGCCGCAGAAAAGTGCTGGGCAGTCCCATGTCTGCCCATCATAAAAGCCAGGTCACGCCCACAATGCGATCCTTCCACTCATGGGCAATCAAGGAACAAGAAGACCAATCTGCCAGGGTCAGAGACGGTGTTTGCCTGCCGATTGGTAGCTTGTTTGAAGCAGGATCGGGATTGGTTAAATGGACAATCAAGCCACGTGAAGTTGACGACACTCCCACGCCCAAGCAAGGTGTGGCCCCATGTGGTTGGACAGCCGGCCTGGGATGGGAGTGGGTTCACATGACCCAGGACAATTAGTGGATTACCATCTCTCGCCTGGCCCAAAGGCAATCAGGTCAACTCCCCTGGCACATTAGCGTGGGGCACTTGTCACCTTCTCTCTTTTCTTCCACTTTCCCTTTCTCTCCCTCTTTTAATTTTCTTCCTTTTTCTGTTTCTCTTCCTCTTTCTCCTCCTGTCCTTTTCACTCTGTGGGAGTGTGTGTGTGTGTGTGTGTGTGTGTGTGTGTGTGTGTGTGTGTGTGTGTGTGTGTGTGTGTGTGTGTGTGTGTGTGTGTGTGTGAGAGAGAGAGAGAGAGAGAGAGAGAGAGAGAGAGAGAGAGAGATCAGAAGTACAGTGTACAACTTATGGGATTTCCTAATTTTCTTACACAAAACACGAAGTGCTGGATGAGTCCAAGATGTGCATAATTTTTCCGTCGCAATTGCGAAAGTAAGTTCTGTGATAACAAACAGTAGGAGCGGAAATAGTAGCGGAAGTAACAAGAGTAGCTGACTTTTTGAGAAGTCTGATAAGCAGGAGAAATGCTGGGCTCAGAAAAAAGGGTTGTTTAGCCTGTACCCAGAGCTGGACACATAAAAAAAAGTAGTAGTAGTAGTAGCAGTAGTAGATGAAGAAAAAGAAACAGAAAAAGAAGTTGTAGTAGTAGTAGGAGTAGTAATGATAGTAGTAGTAGTAGGAGTGGTAGTAGTAGTAGTAACAATAAGGGTGCACGAGAACCTGAAGACGAGAATACGAGCCGTGGGTTCGATACAGATTACAAAGAAGGTTGCCTGTATGAAGAGGGATTTGGTATAAAGGCCGAATGACTGAACATGATGTGCTAAATGTGTAAGAGTTTTTAATACTCTGACTGCAGATATTTTGTTATCAAAACCCTTCACTATGGGAGGGTTGTGCAGAGTAAAGTGAAATAATCAGAAGGTAGCAGGAATACGGAATAATAATCGCCACCGTACTGAGAGGTTGTTAATGGAGGTTATTTTTCTTCACTCCAGCATAAGAAATCATCGTTGAGCCGCATGGAAGAGCTTGGTGAAAGTAGGAATATTACAGAAAAATCATTATCTGAGTGAAGAGGCTAAAACATTCACTGCTGTAGAGGCCCTTTATGTATTTCATTTAGACAAATAATATTCTCCTGAGGGAAGATACAAGCATTCACAGTCAAAGAATGAATGAAGAATTGAAAGAAATAGAGTGGCAGCAACGGAGTGTGTCAGAAATACCAAGGGTGATGACTACTGATAGAACAGAAAATGTACAGATAAATCTATCTTTTCTACTATTTTGATGGTCATTACCAAAAGACTCTCACTGTGAACACAACTGTCCATTAATAGCCTCAAAAATGACGTCAAGAAAATATATGATCTGCAAAAAGCAATTAGATGACACAGAAAGATATCCGAATAGCAAAAGCAAAATGAACTTGTCGACCATCACAGAAAATAAGAACACACACACACACACACACACACATATATATATATATATATATATATATATATATATATATATATATATATATATATATATATATATTGTTACATAGCCTATGATTTCATCATCCTTTGTGTAATTTTAACGCACAGTTGCTGCATGTTTGATCACGAGCGTGTTCTGCCTCAGTCTCCCCCTTCTACCGTTATAGTAGAGTAAGTCGTTCTCTCTGTTATTCAAAGCGGGATTGTCAACTCTTTGTCCCCATGGCTTTATTTGCGCGTCCTTCTTACAAGTTGTATCAAGCTCTGCTGGCCCCTATATAATGAGCTCAGTCTCTGCATCATTGCCACTTAGATCTGCTCCTCATTTTGTTCACATCTCTGTCCTCCCCTGTACAGTTATTATTATTGTGAGTTTCTCAGGAAGTCTCCAACCATCTAGCAGCTGTGTAATTTGAGTATAAGTGTTATTGCACTTTGTTCTTGTACTGTATAGCATAAGTTTAATTTGTAGGTCTAGTGAAGTTTTTGTAATTCATGTAGGGATCTTTATGTCCATCATTTTTAATAATATTTTGTATCTGTAATAATTTATCTTGTATTAACTGAGCATTACCCAGTGTTTTCATTTTATCAGGGCTGACTTAGATAAATTTACTCTTGCTAATTTCGTGTTAATAGAGGCTATTGCAGTTAACCATATATTTAACCTGTTTTTTGCCATTACATTATCCTTAAGAGTCATGAATGTTTTTTTGTTAGTTTGAGCATTAAACTTTAACTTGTAATTTTACCTAACTATTTTGTTTTGAACCTGGAACTTTACGGGACAGTAGTGATTTTTATCATTCTCACTTAAAGTGTACATTATCTTTCTCTGTTCCGTAACATAAATTTGGCGACCTCTTATCAGGATATTCAGGATATTATCATAAGGATATTGCTTGATATTTTGTGACTGTGATTTATTCATGATGTCTACTATTACTACACTTGATGAAGCCAAAGATTTTTTGTCAAATGTGCAAACAGTGTGTGATGTAGAAAACAGAACAAAGAATGAATTTAAGCTTGTTGCTCAACAATTGGGAATTGTTGTTCGCTCTCATCATTCTAAAGATCAAATTGTTGACATGATTAATGAAAGCTTGTTTAATGTAACTCCTCCAAATGAGCAAACGCAGATTGAATTAGCTAAGTTACAGCTAGCCCTGCAGGAGGCCCGTGCTAAGGAGGCTGAGTTTCACGCACAAGTTGAACTTGCTAGGATTCAGGCAGACCATGAGTATCGGATGAAACAATGTGGAACTGGATCATCTAGCTCTGATGATTTTGATGTGGCTAAAAATGTTAAACTTGTCCCTCCTTTTAATGAATCTGATTTAACAAAGTATTTTCAGTTGTTTGAGAGGGTAGCTACAGGTTTTAATTGGCCTAAAAAGTATTGACCAGTACTCCTTCAAACTGTTCTCACCGGTAAAGCTCAAGTAACTTATGCATCTTTGCCTCAGGATCAATCTGATAATTATGATGTAGTTAAGAGCTTGATTCTTAAGGCCTATGAGCTTGTTCCTGAAGCCTATAGAGTAAAATTTAGGACAACTTACAAGCAAGATAAGCAATCCCATGTTGAGTATGCAAAAATCAAAGAAGATCTGTTAGAGCAGTGGTTAAATTCTAAGAATGTGGATTCTGATTTTGACAAATTTAAGCAGATGATTTTGCTGGAGGACTTCAAAAGGTGTATTAGTAAAGATGTAAGCCTATATCTTGATGAGAAAAGAATAGATAATTTGTCTGATGCAGCAGTTTTAGCTGATGAATATGTTCTCACTCACAAGAGATATTCTAGAGAAAAAAGGAAAGTTGAGAGTAAGTACGTTGCCTCTACTCAGAGTACAGGTAACAGGAAAGAGAATAAGGATGATGTTTCTCAGGAAGTAAATACCAGCTTCACCTCTAGATTTCAGAAAAGTAAATGTACTTATTGTAATAAGCTTGGTCATACTACGAAGAGATGTTTCAGGAGACAGCGTGATGCGAACAAAAAGGAGTCTTTAAATATTCACTCAATTGGTCTAGTGTCCACTCTTGAGAGTTCCCAGAATTCTTTAACTGAGTTAACTGAACCTGCTTTGAGGGGTAACTTAAATTCTCATGATGGAGCTCCTCTTTTGAGCAGTAACGTGGGTGACACTCTCAAGAGTTCATGTGCTAATTTCCTGTCTGATGGTTTTGTCAGTCCTCTGGACAGTAATGACAGGAAATCAGTTAAAATATATCGTGATACAGGTGCTTGCCAATCCCTTATGCTGACCAGTGTTCTAGGCTCTAATGTTAATTCCTCTGATGAAACTGTAATCTTACAAGTTGTAGGGAATAATTACTTCTCTGTCCCTCTGTGCAGAGTGAATTTAGAGTCTGGTTTTGTTAATGGTTCCGTTATGGTTGGGTTGGTTGAGACACTCCCAATGTCAGGTGTAACTTTCTTACTTGGAAATGATATTGGTGGAAGTCAAGTGTGTCCAGCTCCTCAGTTGTCTAGTGAGCCAGTGGCTGTGTCCCAAGATTGTGATGTCCCTGATGTGTTCCCTGCATGTGCTGTCACTAGGGCTAAGTCTAAAGTTACTGGTGATTTAGAGGATAATGATGATGATGATGTTATCCTAGCTGACACTTTTCTTGCTAATTTTTACCACTCACCAGATGAGGCAGTACCCCGTAGTGTTGATAATTTGTCTCGTCAAGAGTTGGTTGAGTTGCAGGTTGCTGACCCTGAGTTGAAAGGTCTAGCTAATTCTGCTTACAGTGAAGAAGAGTCAGCCGGTGCTTCCACTTGTTATTATGTAAAGTCAGGAGTACTTATGAGGAAGTGGAGACCCCCAACAGCATCAGCCGACTGTGAATGGGAGGTTGTACATCAAGTTGTCATCCCTCGTGTTTGTAGGCAGGATATCATTCGAGTGGCTCATGATACCAGTTTGGCAGGACACCTTGGAGTAAGGAAGACTGTGGCACGCATTTTGAAACACTTCTACTGGCCAGGTATCTTCAGGGATGTTTCCTGGTATTGTAAGTCTTGTCACACCTGTCAAGTTGTGGGGAAGTGTAATCAGACCGAAAAGGTTGCACCTCTAGTTCCCATTCCTCCTTTGGGGCGCCTTTCACCCATGTGTTGGTGGATATTGTGGGCCCTCTTCCTAAGACTTCTTCAGGATTTTCTTATGTGTTGACCCTGATTGATATGGCTACTCGTTATCCTGAAGCCATTCCACTTAGAAATATCTCAGCAAAGAACGTGGTTAAGGAAATGCTAGGGTTCTTCACAAAGTTTGGTCTGCCCAAGGAGGTACAGTCAGACCGGGGAAGTAATTTCATGTCAAACGTTTTCAAGCAGTCTCTGAAAGAGTTGGGCATCACCCAGATCACGTCTTCAGCTTACTATCCCCAGACCCAAGGAGCGTTGGAGAGATATCATCAAACACTCAAATCGATGCTCAAGAAATACTGTTTGGAACATCAGAAAGACTGGGATAAAGGTCTTCCATTCGTTGTGTTTGCCGCAAGAGAATCTCCAAATGAATCACTGGGCTTCTCACCTTTTGAACTACTGTTTGGCCATGAAGTAAGAGGACCCCTTAAGTTACTCAAGGAATGCTGGCTGTCGGAGGAAGATGACGTCAACCTGCTGGAGTATGTGATGAAGTTCAAAGAACGGCTGTCCACTGCTTTACAGCTGGTGAGAGAGAATTTAGGAGCTGCTCAGGAGAAGATGAAGACTTGGTATGATAAGAAGTTCAGGTTACGCCACTTTCAGCCAGGAGATCAGGTTTTGATTCTGCTACCAGTGCATGGGCAACCTCTTCAAGCCAAGTTTAGTGGTCCTTATTTCGTGCAGAAGAAACTCAGTGATGTCAACTATGTCATCGCCACACCAGATCGTAGAAAGAGCAAGCAACTATGTCACATCAACATGCTAAAGTTATATCACAGGCGGGACGAAAATAATCCAGTCTGCACTGTAGCTGTTCCACCCGAGTCTGCAAGTGAAGCTCTCCCATGCAGTATGAGCCTGAGTGATAGTTTGGGGAAGAATCCTGATATCATGAATGATCTCCAGACTAAGCTTTCTCATCTACCTCCCAAGGAAAGGCAGGAGTTTTCGGCATTACTGCAGGATTACCGTAAAGTGTTCCGTGCCACTCCAGGAAGAACCACTGTGTTGATGCATGATGTCGAGGTTGGAGACGCAAAGCCAATTAAATTGCCTCCTTACCGTGTGAACCCAGTGAAAGTTCCTCTCATCCAGAAGGAGCTTGGCTACCTGTTGGACCACAAGATGATTGAGCCCTGTCAGAGCGAGTGGAGTTCTCCTGTCACTCTGGTCCGTAAGCCAGGTGGGTCACAGCGGCTTTGCATTGACTACAGACATGTTAATCAGATAACCAAAACAGACACTTACCCTCTCCCTCGTGTGGAAGATTGCATAGACAAGATCGGAAAGGCTAGGTACATAAGTAAGTTTGATTTGTTAAAGGGATACTGACAAGTACCTATGACTGAACGTGCTTGGTAGATCTCATGTTTTGTAACATTAGGAAAGACATTTGCATGTTCTGTAATGCCATGTACAGATTGTTTTAGAGTAATAAGAAATTTCCTTTGTAAATTTCTTTTTTCTTTGTGGGGAGGTGTTACATAGCCTATGATTTCATCATCCTTTGTGTAATTTTAACGCACAGTTGCTGCATGTTTGATCACGAGCGTGTTCTGCCTCAGTCCCCCCCTTCTACCGTTATAGTAGAGTAAGTCGTTCTCTCTGTTATTCAAAGCGGGATGTCAACTCTTTGTCCCCATGGCTTTATTTGCGCGTCCTTCTTACAAGCTGTATCAAGCTCTGCTGGCCCCTATATAATGAGCTCAGTCTCTGGATCATTGCCACTTAGATCTGCTCCTCATTTTGTTCACATCTCTGTCCTCCCCTGTACAGTTATTATTATTGTGAGTTTCTCAGGAAGTCTCCAACCATCTAGCAGCTGTGTAATTTGAGTATAAGTGTTATTGCATTTTGTTCTTGTACTGTATAGCATAAGTTTAATTTGTAGGTCTAGTAAGTTTTTGTAATTCATGTAGGGATCTTTATGTCCATCATTTTTAATAATATTTTGTATCTGTAATAATTTATCTTGTATTAACTGAGCATTACCCAGTGTTTTCATTTTATCAGGGCTGACTTAGATAAATTTACTCTTGCTAATTTCGTGTTAATAGAGGCTATTGCAGTTAACCATATATTTAACCTGTTTTTTGCCATTACATTATCCTTATGAGTCCTGAATGTTTTTTTGTTAGTTTGAGGATTAAACTTTAACTTGTAATTTTACCTAACTCTTTTGTTTTGAACCTGGAACTTTACGGGACAGTAGTGATTTTTAGCATTCTCACTTAAAGTGTACATTATCTTTCTCTGTTCCGAAACAATATATATATATATATATATATATATATATATATATATATATATATATATATATAATCTCTCAAGGACAGAATAACTTAAGTAGAAACAACCAAGTAAACTCCTGGACTATAAGAGAGGAGCATCGGAGTAGAAAGCTTAGCGAAGAAATTTCCGTTCCTCTCTGTGAGAGCCATCGATAAAAACCGAAACATCCGTTCGAGGCCAAATATATCTCTCTTTCTTATGGGTTCTCTATAATTTAATGCCACCGTAAAGCTCTACCCAGAATAACGCATCATAGAGAAAGAGAGAGAGTTACACAAACACACAGACCGCATATTCCTTACAGTCCCTACTAGGCGGTCTGACATTGATGCCATTTATTATATAGTTAAAATGAGTGAGAGGTGTCACTTCGGAAAACTGACATTTTGAAGGAAATATCACAGACTTGGCAGAAAGTATAAGAAGGTTAATGGCAAAAGTCAGCATGTAGCCACATGATAATACTAAATTTGAGCGATAATATGTATTTTTTTCTTTTATCTTTTTAATATAAAGACTATGGCCTTCTCAAAACTTTTTTTAAATTGATAACATTTAAGATTCGCACACATACACAGATCCATGTTTATGTAATGTATGCATATGCTTACGCCAATGTATGCATAAGTTTACAGTTTATGCTTAAAGATTATGTATTCACATGTTGTACATACACATGCACATAAATTTCTTCAAAATCATACTTATATGCCAAAGAAAACTTGCAAAACTGCAGAGAACAGTTTGAAGTGATTGATGTAGTTTTGATGGCTGGGTCAGTTACCCATACCTGATGAATCAGATCAGATCAGGTCAAGTTAGGTCAGGAATGAGATTAGAGACTTTTGCTATACATTTAATCTCCCTTGTACATGCTTTTCCTTGAGCTTATTTAAATTGCCGGTCGGTGGAGAATCTAATCTGCTTTTAAAAGTATTCATGAAAGTACTTTCCACCACATGTCAGTTTGTTCCCTCAGGAGTCACTTTGGTGAAGAAATACTAAGTACTGCTGAGGCATATATGTGGCATTGAGCTTACTCCATTTGAGTCAACTCAGGAAACATGTGGCCTACCTCAAATGAGCAGGATTTTTAACAACGCACCATGAAGTTTCTCGTAGGAGCAGCGTCAAGCTTTTTTTTTTTTTTTTTTTCCGGATATTAGGTTTTCTGTCCTCACTCATCCCCACCCCCTAGGCTGAGCACCGATACGAGAACAAAGAAGCTGTAGCTACTATGAAAGATATTTATGAAATTCCTTAATCATTTAGCATGGCTTTAGTACTCGAGTAAGTCTCATAACTCTCCAGAAAAACTGATTTTTAATGTTAAAATCGAATGCAAGACCGACAGTAGCTGAGATAACAAAGGGAAAGATGAAATAATAGTTCAAAAGTAGCTCAGCATACTCATATTATGGCTTATTCGTCTAACTGGCAACTCGCCGAGCGAGTCACGCTTGTATAGCTGCCGGTTTCCCACCAACTAAGAAATTTCCGACTACAGTAACTCCAGTAACTCCATAGCTATGATGAGTTGAGCAGAAATATTTCACCGGAAAATGTGTGACATTTCTTAGACGAAGATGCATATTATAAATCATTTCGCAATAGTCGCTAAATTGGCTATAAAGCTGCATCACAGAGCCTGTTTTGCAGCCCACTTGCTGCAGCCCACCGTCCTTTGTGTCTGAAGCTGTTTCTACTTCTTGGCAAGCTTGAGGCAAAGGAATAAAATAAAACCTGCTACATTTTTGTTACCACATTTTTTTACAGTCTTAAAATACTCACCTCCCCTTTTAATCGGAGCTTCTTTAAGGTATACATATCTGGGACTCTTAATTTCTCATCATAGGGCTTCTTACAATATAAGAGCATTGATTTTGTGGTCCGGTTTTGTACAGAATCTACCTTAACAGTATCTTTTCAAAGGTAGGGGGAACCAAAACTATACTGCTTTTTTAAGATGCAGTCGTACCAGGCTCTTATAGAGTGGAATTCTGATATTCTCGTTTTTTAATCAGAACTTCTGTTAATGAATCTCAGCATCCTGTTTGCCTTCTTGGAGACTTAATGTACTGTTGTGGGAACCTTATCTTTTAATGGTATTATTTTTAAATAATTTACACTATTGTTCTCCCCTTTTTATTTTTTTTCGTCAAGAAATTTGAATCATTTTTATTACTTCAAACTGTATAACTGAACATTGGCTGTAATTATATATTTTCTTCGGTCAGAATAGCACCACCTATTTTAGTTTCTGCAGATTTACGTATAAGGTTACTGTTACCCACGTTGGTGTTACTAGTAGGCTATAATTATATTGTGAAGAGAATATGTCCCAGCACAGAACCTTGTGGCACTCCCCAGTTCACTGGTGACCAGGGAGATGATACATCAATTATCACTGCTCTCTATCATCTGTTATGCAGATAGTTCTCTAACCTTTTGAATATAATCTGTAACATTAAATGCTCATACTTTTCGGATTGGTTTACTTTTAGTCATCTTATCGATCTTTCTCGAGGCCCATGTATATGCAAATAATGTCTACGGATTCAATCTTGTCATATATATGGATTAGTTTAATGTAGAAATCTAATAAGCTTTTAGGGATGACTTTCTGCTCATTCTGTTCTGGGAATTTCTAATCAGGTTGTAGTTCCCCAAGTGATCAACATTACTTTTTTCTTACGATAGCTTCTAGTATCATACACACCACAAACGTTACACAAATCGGTCTTTTTTTTCTCTGGTAATTTATGAATGCCTCTCTTGATAATCAGGGTCACATTTGCCATCCTCTGATCCTCAGGCACTTCACTTGTGCTTAATGAAATGCTAAAGTTATGAGATAAAACCTCAGCTATAATACAGTACTGTATATTTCACTTCCTTCAGGACTCTGGAAAAAAAATGGCTTTGCTCAGGCCTTTCTTTACATTCATTTTATTGATGTGTTGTATAATATCGTTTTCACTAACAATGAATTTAGGCAAAGTGTGTGTGTGTGTGTGTGTGTGTGTGTTGAATATTTGCCCCACGGCAAAGGTGGGAACATGGTCAAACAGGACAGCCCCTCAGAGTTAGGCATTGAAACAGTATAACAAGGCAAAAAAAAAAAAAAAAAAAATCAGGAGAAATAGCCAGACAGAGTCCCAGGCAAGGGCAACAGGTAGGACAGAGGGCACAGCACAGATGGAATAGTGCAGCAAAGTTACGACAGCAGTCTGATGGCAATGTAGTTCACGAGTGCAGCACGAGGTGGATCAATCTCGATGCCCTCATGGATAGCGGCTTCCTCAGATGGAGAGAGGGAGTTGGAAATATATACCTCACAGATCCTATGATACCGGGTCTTATATACAAGAGGCAGTGTATCTTGATCGTCAATAGGATCCGTGAGGTCGTAATGAAGTTCTTCAATTTCCGTATCCGTGCGGTCGTCGAGGTCAGCAGTGCCTGAAAGCTGAGGAAGGAGGGCCTCAGTGCGGCGGGTGACGGTGGAGGGGTCGGCCTTTCATTTGTTACCCATTTTGTTCTTCTTCTTCTTTTTCTTCTCCGGAGGTGGTATGGGAGAAGACAAGCAAGAGACAGTGCCAGATGGTGAAGGTGGAGGCACCTCCACGACGTCAGGAGCAGATTGAAGAGGCAAAGAGGGGAGTTCCTCTACGTCCTGATGGATGGAAGGGACAGGAGAAGAGACCCGCTCCTCCTCGACTCATGATGGCAGGAGGTGAACCTCGGCGACAGTCTCAACGTGGTCGAAGTCCATGGCCTGTAACGGTGCCGAGTTGGTGATCTGAAATTCGGCGGGAGTAGAATTGGTGATACCAGTCGCCCTGTTGAGAGGGGCATCCAGCTGCATCTGTTTCCGTGGTGTTGTGCGGGGTGATGGTGGCTGCCGCTGTCGAGCCTGGCGCTCCTGATGAGGGGGGAGATGTGAATCACGGGCAAAGCTTCGAGGAATGGCATGGCATGGAAGGCCGTTCTCCTCAAAGATTTGAGGGAGGAGAACAGCCAGAACTGCCTTGTCACCCCCACTAAAAGCTTTAGCCGTCGCAATACACATCGCAACGAGTGTGTTTTTGTTGTCAGAACACCCAGGACCCCTAGGCCGGCTTCTCTGCGCTGGGGGGCGCCGCCGTGCATGGGCAGAGCCCTTTATAGCAACGCCACCCAGCCCAGTGGCATCCCTAGCCTAGGGGCCTGTGGGAGCCTGGACGACACGAAACTCCACCGTCTCCCCCTCACCGAGTGAGCGCTGGGAATGCCGTGGATTCGGTACAGTGATCCCCGAGACGTGTGCGTGTGTGTGTGTGTGTGTGTGTGTGTGTGTGTGTGTGTGTGTGTGCGCGTGTGTGTGACAGACAGAGAGAGATAGAGAGAGAGAGAGAGAGAGAGAGAGAGAGAGAGAGAGAGAGAGAGAGTGTGTGTGTGTGTGTGTGTGTGTGTGTGTTATTTAGTAGAAAAAATGTCCTATAATGATTCAGAAGTAGGAATGACACAAGTGCACAGATAAGAGATTACAAAAGCACAGAAACAAGAGAGCATTCAGGATGGGAGAATATTTGGAGACTTATTGCCATTATTATATTCCACCAGCTACAAGTTTGTTACTAAAATGTGGAATGTAGTAATGGGTATAAGTCTCTGAATCTCCTCTCAACCTGAATGTGCTCTTGTTTCTGTGATTTCTTCATCGCTTATCTGTGCACTTTTGCCATTCCTATTTCATAACAAACATTTTAGATTTTTTTTTTCTAGTTTATGATCTTTGTGTGGAAGTATAATTATGCATAAAGCAAGTGTTAGATTTGGATCGTTACATGCATAGCATACTGAAAAACTAAAACGAGGGTGCCTTCCACTGAAAAGAAGTGTTTTGGTATGTTCTTTAACCCGCGCCGTCCCGAGGACGTACTTCCACGTCCTCACGTTTTGTCACAGCTAATCCCGAGGACGTACTTCAACGTCCTGCAATTGCAAGGTTCATAATTTCCACAATTTTCAATTTTCGCGAGTCATTTTTGGTACGTATACACGGGACACCTGCCTCAACAAGATGCCAGGCAGAGACAATGCCTTACCCAGCATGACCTCCTCCCCCCCCTGCATGCCCTTTTCTCAGCAATTCACCTGTTATCAGTGACCTGGCCAGTATAGCCATGTCATGCCACGGTACGAAATTCAGGGCCAGAGTGATTCCCCAATCAATGACAATGTGGAGGACAAACTTTACATAGCATTAGAGGAAGAAACAGTTAGAAATGATGATCAGGTAATGTGGCAAAAAAAGGTCAGGTATTAGTGAGTGAAACAATGCTTATAATGCCTATATTACTGCTTGAAAACCAATATACTTTTGTACTACATATAAATTCGTAACAGTAAATAAATAAATACTGTTTATGAGTGGTGTGAAATAGTTATCCTCCCATAGAACTCGTTTTCTTTGGTGCCAGCCTGATAGAAAACCCAGTAAAGTAAGGAGGCTCTCCTACCTGTAATGAGTATTTTAAACCTCAGGTGAGCGATTTCTCTATGAATTTTCTTTGTTTCTCACCAAAAGCGAAAGTTTTAGCAAAAAAAAAAAGGTCGAAAATTGCCCGGGATTGGGGGGTACCAGTGGTCGAAAAGTGGCCGGGACGGGGCGGGTTAACAGTAGGTGAGGTTGGTTGGTTTGGTAAGATTTTCCTCCCGTAGGACGACTGGGCCATATAAGGGCCCGCCAGAGAAATGCTTGTGACTTAAGAGGGCTCTAAAAGAGCCGAGGCTCGCCAAACACCCCGCAGCAGATGGAGGAACCGAGGAGGGAGATCCAACAACGTCCAAGTCGACACTGAGGGAGGGAGGGCCCTCAACGTCCAGATAGGTGGGAGGGACGGAGAGCCATCAATGTCCAGATCGGCAGGAGAGACAGGAGAAGAAGCCCTTACCCCATCGGCTGCTGGCGGCGGAAAGTTGGTCACACAGAGTTGGGGGGTGGCGGTGTTGCCTCGGCGAGTTCTGGACGGCGAGTCTGCTGTAGATGAGCTGTAGCTAACTAATATTGCTCAACATTGCGTAGACAGCGATGCGGTTTTCAGACCGTAACTCGCGAACCATAGCCTGAATGCTTTTCTAAACATCAAAGAAAGATCTGCACTTGGCAAGCAGCATTTTGGTGTATAGTATGCTCGCATATGCTTTTTTTTTTTTTTTTTTTTAGTTATGGCTGATAAAGAAGAAAGAAAGAAAGAAAAAGAACAAAATCGGTATTTTTGCAGTTCGATTTTGCGACTCGTATGAAGGTTAGCAAGACTCTGCGAGTAGTTTTGCACTTGAATAGCGAAGGTCTTTTAGTTCATAAACTTAGAACTCAGCTTTGTGGCCGTTTTCCCTCGAATGTTAGTATACCCAATAAGAGAGGACGCCACTCTGAACCTGCTCCATTCCTACTTACCGAGTGCTAGTGTACTCTGTGATATCTGAAAATCTGGTAGGAGTGTAAAGCGAAAAATCAACACCAAATATTGCAACACCAAGTGGATCCTTATATATGCTCACCTTATGATCTCTATGACTGCAACTTTAAGCTCTTATGCGAGATGACATCGTTCTTACTTCATTCTTGTTACAATCAGTGGCTTTTATTCACCCCTTCAGTATGAGATACCTTTCCTAAATAGGATGAAATATTCTGTAGAGAGTCAGAATGAAATACAGAAAAGATGTAATCAAATGCATGGAGCTAAGCTATTATCCTATTTTGCTTTGGGAAACAGACAAACCGGATTTAAAATGACAGTCTGTCACACTTAAGACATCGATGATATATTTGAGATATATCATCATATAACGACAAGAGACAACCCAAAGCCCCTTTCGGAGTTACACGCGATAGAAAACCTCAGGCCACTTGAAAGATTTGAACTTTACTGCGGTAAACTTAAGCACTGTTCTCTGCGACCTCGGACTTCTACCATCAAAACACCAGGTATGGTAAATTCAGAGGCATTAACCAGCAATACGTAAGAGGTGAATGGTGGTCATCATCCCTGAAAGGTACAGTGCTATGAAGGGAGTAGCAGAAATGCGGTAGTTGACTCTATACTGCACTCCCAGGTGAGGTATTAGCCACGTTGTTAATGTCAAAGTTGAGTTTGAGAATCATTAGCCTTGTATGTCAGCTGGTGTAGGAGAAGAAAAGCTCCAAACTTTAACCCTAGGCCCTTGGTAAATGTTACTGACAGACAGATCAAGAATCTATTAAATAAAGTTATTCCAAGTTGTTTCATTGTGGCACACTGGTGGTGATGGTGCAATGTGTCCCCGAGCATCAATGTTAAATGCCATCAACAAGTAAAAAAAAAAACCTTACGTAAAAAAAAGTAACACCTGCATTCACCAATAGCTAAGGCTTTCAGAAACGTAAACAATAATTACCATTACTTTGCCGACGAATGATATGCCCTCCTCCATCTACAACTCCAAGGAGTCAACACCTCACTCAGTTATTTTACCCCAGGAACCTCTTCATGCACTGATCAATTTTCCAATTAAACCTATATTTCCACATTGACTTATTTCCCCTTAGGGACCTATTATCGAAACGGACCTTTTTACCCTCATTGGTCTGTTTGGCCCCTAAGGATTTATTTTCTCCATGGACTTTATTTCTTCATGAACTTATTTCCCCCATGGGTCAATTACTGCCATGAACCTGTTGTCTACCATGGATATATTTTCCATCTGGTCCTCTTCTTGTTGTCACCAATTTCTCTTACTGACCTCTTTTTTCCAAAGGGGAGGATCGAATTCCACCATGGACCTATATTTTCCCATGGACGTATTTCCCCCGTGGGCCTGTGTTTACCCATTGGATCTGTAATTCCCCTTGGGTTCAATACCCCAAGGACTTTTCCCATACATGAATCTATTTAAACATAGGTCTGTTGACCCCATGCATAATTACCACAATGAACCTGTTTTTCTTTTTCATCCACCAACCTACCCAGCCACCCACCACCCCACATAACTACCCATTCATCCAGTATAGTCTGGCTCAGTAGCAAGTGATGGTTCTGTAAGTTCTCACACACACACGCATACACACACCCACACACCCACCCACACACACACACACACACACACACACACACACACACACACACACACACACACACACACACACACACACACACAGGCGCACAACAGATTTTATACTATTGTTAAGAAGGAAACTGAGGGACTATGTAATACCACCTGGTTATATCAATACCACCGCGCAAAGGCGCTCCTTTCCAGCCCAGGACTCAAGGTAATATCGTTAAACACTGGTCTTGAAAGTGCTTTTATGTTCCTCTCAGGACTGCGTGACGCTGCATAAGCAGAGAGAGAGAGAGAGAGAGAGAGAGAGAGAGAGAGAAATACTCTCATCAGTTTCTCAACTCGAGTTTACATGCAAGGGAGGCCAGGAGGAGTAAGGCCTGTATTGTTGGCGGCGTAAGAGGTTTCACAGCACTTCATTTTTGGACATTTATCTTGTACATTACACCACAACTTTCTTCATGTTATTTATATAATTTAGTATCAACATACTTTGCAATAATAAAAGAGGGGATTTTGACAAGTATTGGGTGGAATAAATCACTTAGGAAAAGGCGTTAAGAAATGTCCAAAGCCACTTAGAATACCTGTCGGTGATTCTCAAACGGGGAGAAGAGGAGAGAAAGGTAAGGAAAATATGATGACAATACCTTGTTATATTTTCTAAGTTGATAATTGTCTGGAGGTAGCAGCAGAAAAATAAAGAAACACGATCTTCGACGGTGTACCTTCGTCATGCTGGCATAACGATCAACCAGCATAAATGTCGACCACCATAACTGTCAACTGGCATAACAGACAGCAAGAGTCGAAATGACCTTAGGTTTTCAGGCATGAGTCAGTTAAGAATAAGTTTGCCCAGGGGTTAGTTCAGCCAACGTCAGGAACCGGTTCTGTTTCATCCATTTATTAGGTCACAAGTCATATTCAAAGTCGCTTAGAGAAATCAAGGTTGATTTCATATCAGTTAAGGCTAAGTCTGCCCGATATACGTCTGTTAAGGTCTGTTCAGGGCCCATTCAGGTGCAATAATTCCCTTTTAATCGTTACCTGTTACCACAGCATCATCGATTCCATCACTATCTGTACCCATACTGTCATACCTTTACTACTAATACGCCTCGCTCACTATGCCACAGTTTCTCAATCAACCATCCCCATACCCTTTCTGCTTAAACCATTACTGTCCTTTCCCTCATTATTATACTGCCATTCCCCATACCTCTCTGTCTCTACCTTTACTGTCTTTCCCCTTAGATTTACTGTCCCCATCTTTACCTTCATTTTATTTCTGGTATTCTTTGCCCTTCTGGTATTCTTTGCCCTTCTGTCTCTACCCCCACTGTCTTTCCCTCTGTCATAACTCAGGCAGTGTCATCAGGCGGTGGAGGCGATGGCGAGAAAATGAGTCCGTTGCTACGTGCGTCGCTTGCCCTCACACACAAGCCATTTTTGAACGGAATTGTGGGAGGGCTTTTGTCAATGTGTGGGGGTACGGTTGTGTTAGTGGTGGCATTGCAGAGGTTTGGCAGTGGTGAGATTTTGGTGTGGGGGTTTAGTTGTGATGACAACACAACTGCAATAGTGGTGCTGAGTGTGGTTGTGGAGGGACTGATGACTCTTTATAACGATTGTAAAAAATGTCGTAGTGGTGGCAGACTGGCTGTTGCAGTATTTTTACAGTGGAGAGTTGGAAGAGGTGATGGCGTGTTGATTTATTGTGGAGTGTGGTGATGGTCATGTGAGCCTGTGGTTATGTTTGTGGTGCTGGATTTTTGTTCGGTTTGTATTACTGTGTGGGTGTGTTGTGTTGGTGGTGGCTGTGTGGATGCTTTGTGTGTTGATATTTGTTATGGCAGAATTGTGTGCTGCTTACTTCCTGGTCTTGTGTGGTGGTGAGATGCGGTTGTGGAGGGGTTTAAGACACATGGAAAGGAAGTATTTAGAAGTTTGTTGTTGTGGGTTGATGTAGGAGCTTGGTTGTGGCGGTGGAGGGGTTGATGGTACCTGGAATAGGACATAATATTTTAGCAGTAAAAAGTGGTGGAAATGTCAATGAAAGTTATGCAGAGGCCTAGGTAAGGTGGTAGTTCGAAGATCTGTTGCGTAAGGATATATTTTATATGGAAAGAGAAAGAGAAAAGTTTTTGTAATAGGAAGAAGTTGGTGAGTGAAGTTGTGGTGATGGCGTGCTTGTGGTGATGTGAACAGATCTAAAGCAAACTCCATTACTTCCTTTGCTACTGAGATGCTCCTCTTACGTGAATATATTCGCCTGGCAGCAGCCATCCGGCTTAGCTGATCCAAACTACAGTATCCAAGCCTCTGATTTTCCTACACCTTCAGCTCTCTATGACCCGTAAAAAGTACTGTTGGTTGACTGTTACTCCCTAGTTCACAATAATCAGACGCAGGAAATACTGCACTGGCAAACCTTCCCTCAGGAGCGGAGAGAACTAAAGGCTGCTTCAGTTACGGTACCAGTACTTTAGAGTTATAGGCAAGTGCTCGTTTTAGTCTTTACGTATTAAAAATGCACTCGTTTGAAACGTTGTGGAGCTATACAGAGAAAATCCTATAGACAAGAGTCAAGAGCAAGGGCGTGAAATGTGGCTATTCTTGGGCCACTTTTGCGGGAAAAGCGAGGCTGCCCTGACAGTGTGCACAGTCAGATAAGAGGGTGAGAGTAGCCATTGAGACCTGGAGAGGTACTTGGAAAGGATCTTTAGTACTTGTTACGTTACACATTTCTCCTTCGAAAAGTGAACTGCTATCAGAAACCGTTCCAGAAACAGCTTTGTGTCGTAATAATATCCAGGCTGCTGTTAATGGCACACACACACACATCTCGCTCCGAGCTAAACACTCGATACGCCTGGCTATACCTAAAGAGTATCTTTATATGAGTCAAGCTTTGTCCAGGGTTTATCTAAATGGTATTATAAAATATTAGAGCAAGATTAAGCAAAGTGTTGCCCAAATAACAGAACATAACTGGTTAGTGCACGAATGTGTTGATCAAGTCACAGCTGTTTCGACTACCGTATGGCGTCACAGGCGAGTTAAGATGCACGACTGTAAGTAAAAAATTTTCTTTTCTTATTATTAACATTAAATGACCACCATATAAAGTGAAGTGAATACGGAAGTTGCTGGGAAGAGAGAAAGTGTTAGAAAACAGGATGATTTCTACTAGGAACTGGTTGAAATGGAAACATTCAACACATTAGTAGAAAGGGTGAACAGATTGAAAAGGGCATTTCAAAGTGAAATGGATGGTATTAAGAAGCAGCTGCACATGCACAAGGAAGAAAGTGAAAAAAATAGTAGAGTAATTAAACAGGAAAGAGACAACAATAGATGAACTGACAGTTGAGGTAGGTTCACTTAAAAGGAAGATCAGTGAAATGGCAAGTATGGTTGTTAACCATGAGAGTATTATGGAGGATTTCAGAAATGATACAGAGACTGTTAGGCAAGCAAGTAGTCTGATAGACAAAATAATGATATTGAAGAGAAGTTAACCCAGGTGAATGAAGTGATGCAAAGTTATAAAGATGATGTGGAAAATACGTATGCTGAAATGGTGAAAGTTAGTAAAGACTTAGAAACAAGAGTCGAAGAAAAAAACATTAGAAAGGAAGTGAAAAAAAAATCCAAAATAACCCCAAATTGGTCAAAGGTTCTGCAGATATAAATAAATCTATAGTAATCACCGGCATAGAGAAGGAAGAAATAAAAAACAAAATTTCAAGAGACAAAAAGGAGATGGTAAATATAATAAGCATATTGAAGGAAGTATCAGGAAATCTGCAATAAAGACATCGAGGAACACAAAAGGCTAGGGAGATATGAGAGAAATAAGACAAGGCCACTGAAAGTAACGTTCCAGAGTGTGAACACTGTGGGGACAATACTAAAAAATGCAAATAAACTCATGGAAAAAGAATTTTAAAAGGTATGGATAAAACGGTGCCTAACTCGGAGGAATTGGGAATTTTAAAAGAGAAGAAGGCAAAAACACAGAACGAGGGAAGATCAGAAGAAGAGAAAAGTACTTTTATTTTCTTTACGGAGTAATTGGACTGCAGGTAAGAAAGTGGTTAGGCTGATGTACTCAAATGTAGATGGAATGGTGTCTAAATTATTAGAGACAGAAGACTATATCAAAGAAAAGGAACCACACATTATATGCCTAACTGAAACAAAATTAGCCCTAATTATATCAAACGATACCCTAAAATTCGAGAAATACAATATATGGAGAGAGAGACAGAAATTTAAGAAAAAGTGGAGGAACTATAATCTTAACAAAGAAAAATCTGCAAGTCAAAGAAATAAAAATAGATATACCCTGACGAGTAGAACTGATTGCATTGGAAATTAACACATATGAAGGGAACTTAATTGTGGGAAATTTATACGTGCCACCTGTGACCTAAAACAAACACCTGGGAAAGAGGTGTATATGAAGACCTGGCAGAAAGTATAGTTCAGAGTTTAAGAACATTATTACATAGAACGGAAGAGAAATCTGAAAGAATTGCATTAACTGGAGACTTCATTTCAAATATTAATTGGAATACTCTACATGTAAAAAGCCATGAAAGCACCTGGGATCAAAAGCTTTTAGATCTTGTGCAGTTCTTCCTAACACAGCATGTAAAGGAAAACAACAGAAAAAGAGGACTTGATGATCCATCCGACTAGATCTAATATTTACCAGTCAAGAAAATGAAACTGACAACATATCACCCCCCATTCAGCAAAACGACCATGTAGTATTATATTGTGCCTTCTGGACTACATATGACGTTACCAACAATGAGAGTTAGAAAAAGAGTCTAAATTACAAAAACGGCAATTATCATGACCTGAAGAAGGACTTCTTAGAAACAGATTGGGAAAACGAATTAAGAGGACAAGATTCAATATTATGTGTAGAAAATTCTGTGATCTTTATGAAACAGGGGTCCAAAATTACATCCCACAGCACAAAAACAACAGAAATGAAAATAAAGAAATGGTTTAACACAGAGTGTAAAAAAGCACAAGAAAAAAGAGACTTGCTGTGGACTAGATACAGAAGATACAATAGTGAGAGGGCATATAACAACTATAAACAGGCAAGAAATGTTTATACAAAGATAAGGAGGAAGGCTCAGAGAAAGTTTGAGAAGGACATTGTAAGTAAAAGTAGTGATCAACCTAACATCCGAAGTAAAACCAAAGTTAAAGATAAAATATAGTCCATTACGGATAAGGGGATCATCGATACACAAGAAAAAGATATTTGTGAAGTGCTTAATAAAAACTTTCAAATGTTTTTTACAAAAGAAAGAAATTTTGAGAGAGATGATGTGGAATATGCATGCCAACATGTATTACTAGCTATGCAAATATCAGAAAAAGAAGTACAGGAAGAGTTACATAAATTGGACAAAGGAAAAGCAAATGGTCCTGACGGAATTTCAAGTTGGGTGTTGCATGAATGTGGAGAAGAGCTAATCAGACCATTGTATTTAATATTTAAGGAATCCTTAGGTCAAGGTAAACTACCTGACATTTAGAATAAAGCAAACATTGTTCCTCTGTTCAAGAAAGGGAATAGACAGGATCCACTCAACTACCGACCAGTATCACTGACCAGTATTGTAAGTAAGACACTAGAAAAGTTGATAAAGGAAGTTTGGGTAAAACATCTAGAAGAACACAGTATGATAACAAAGAGGCAGTTTGGTTCTAGGAAGGGAAAATCATGTATTACTAATCTTTTAAGCTATTATGATAGAGTTACAGAAACATTACAGAAAAGAGAAGGATGGGTGGGCAGTATCTACTTAGATTTTAAGAAAGCATTTGACAGAATACCTTACCAAAGACTTTTATGGAAACTGTACCATCAAGGAGGTATCCAAGGCAATCTCCACTGTTGGATGCAGGATTTTCTCAGAAAAAGGGAAATGAGAACAATTTTAATGGGACATTACACATCATGGAAGGAAAAGACCAGCGGAGTGCCACAGGGCTCAGTGATGGCACCAGTTATATTTTTAGTATATATAAATGACATAGACAGTAACACTGGAAATGGAAGCTATCTAAATATGTTTGCAAATGATGCAAAAATTCAAAGGGAGAGCTGGAGCTCCTGTTTCACTAGCTATCTAACCATCTCCCTTTGATGACCTTTTCAGTGTGACAGTAACATGGAGAGTAGACCAGCACACTCTCCCAAACATTTCCTCTAACTATCTATGCACTACACCACATGCACTTTACATTTCACACAACGTATCCCACTACGTTACAGGGGTTGGCGCCAGCAAGGGCATGCGGCCAGAAAACTTTGCCCCCGCTACCTAGTGGCGGACTTCTGGGGGGAGGCGTGGTGGGGGTTCCGCCGGCATAGATCATGGGTCCAGGGCGAGATGGGGCTCGGGCCTGTGCTAGAGGGTACAGGGCATTGCAGTTCCCAGGCTGCCACTTCCGCCCAATAGAGAGGGGCCCGAACCTGGGAGTACTGCCCCAGGAGGCTGCCCTATCAGTGGTGTATAATGGCGGGATAGTTGCAGTGCCAAGATGCGCTTGGAGGGTGTCCCTGCAGCTGTCCTGGCAGGGTGCCCCGAGGCCACTACCACAGCCACTGGTAAGCTGGTGGGCTAGGGGTCCCAGATCCATTGCCTGGACCTGGGAGTGTGCAGTGAGTGGGACCTGTGCTGTGTCTGTCCCCATTTATTAATACTGAAGATGACAAAACAAAATAAGTTTCAAAGCAAGCCTGAGGACAGTAAATCACCCATGGGGATGAGGATGGGTTCATGGAATGTGGGAAGTTTGAGGGGAAGAGCAGGGGAAGTCGTTGAGGCATTCAGTAGGAGGTGGGTGGATGTGGCGTGTTTGCAGGAAGTCCGGTACAGGGGTGGATCAGCCAGAAAGATTGTTGGGAAGGACTGTTGCTATAAGTTGTTTTGGCAGGGGAGGACAGACGGATATGGAGGTGTTGGTGTGATGGTTGCGGAGAAATGGGTGGAATATGTTATAAATGTTTTGAGAGTAAGCGATAGGATATTGGTAGTGAAAATTCTGTTGGGAAGAAAGATAGCTGTGATTATATCGGCATATG
This sequence comes from Coenobita brevimanus, assembly GCF_032717465.1. Lineage (NCBI taxonomy): Eukaryota > Metazoa > Arthropoda > Malacostraca > Decapoda > Coenobitidae > Coenobita > Coenobita brevimanus. The sequence goes on from NC_136978.1 coordinate 40,473,439, forward strand.
CTCCACAGGCAGGATTGGATGAATCAGAGAAAGATAGATTTTGGGATGATTTAATACGTGTAGTGGGTGGTATACAGGATGATGAGATAGTGATTTTGAGAGGGGACTTAAATGGTCATGTAGGTAAAGCAGCACAAGGTTATGAAGGAGTACATGGGAGATGTGCATATGGTCTAAGGAATGCAGAAGGGGAAAGGATACTCGAGTTTGGGGAGGCAACGGACATGATTGTGTGCAACACATATTTTAGGAAAAGAGACAGTAGGTTAATTACGTATGAGTCTGGGGGAAATAGCAGTCAGATAGATTATTTTGTGGTTAGGAGGGCCGATAGGAGGTTAGTGATGGATGTTAAAGTTATAGGAAGTGAGGAGTGTGTGCAGCAGCACAAACTATTGATTTGTGATATGGTGCTTAAAGAACAAGTGATGAAAAAGAGGACTTGTGTACCTAGGAGGAAAATATGGAAGCTGAAAAACCAAGTAGTAAGGGATGCCTTCTATAGCGAGTTGAGGAGAGTGGTGGCTGAACAGGGAGCTGTAGACAGAGGTGTTAATGAACAGTACAGAGCCCTCAAGAACAATTTCTTGAGAGTTACTGATGTAACATGCGGCTGGACAAGAGGACCACCAAGACATAAAGTAACTTGGTGGTGGGATGAGGGTGTAGAAGCTGCAATTAAGGCGAAAAGAAGGCTTTTCCGGGAATGGAAGAAGGGTGGTAGCAAAGAGGAATATTTGGCTGCCAAGCGTAGGGCTATGAGAGAGGTATACAGGGCAAAGTCTGAGTCACAGAGACAATTACTTGATAACCTAAATCATGGGGAAAGGAAAAATATATTTAGGGTGGCAGGTCAGGTGAAGAGGGATAATCGGGATATCATAGGTGAGCAGTGTGTGAAGAATGATGAAGGAAGGGTAGTGGTGAACAGTGAGGATATTAAAGATGCATGGAGAGAGCATTATAACCGGTTGTTGAATGAGGAGTTTGACTGGGACAGGGAAGGTTTGGAGCCAGCAGATCCAGTGTCTGGCCCTTGGCCTTTGATTGATACTGCTACTGTGAGTGAGGCAATAGGCAGGATGAGGGTGGGGAAGGCAGTAGGTGTGCCTGGGTTGACTGCCGAAATGTTGAAGGCCTCAGGCAATATAGGGGTGAGTCTAGTCACTGACCTGATAAATAGGATTATTTATGAGTGTGTTGTCCCTGATGATTGGCTGAAGAGTGTAATTGTAAATGTATATAAAGGGAAGGGTGATGCCCTGGAAAGAGGAAATTATAGAGGTATAAAGCTTTTAGATCAGATAATGAAGGTAATGGAGAGAGTTTTAGAAGGTATGATTAGAGAAAGAGTGAATATTGATGAGATGCAGTTTGGGTTTATGCCAGGTAGGGGAACCACTGATGCCATATTCATTGTTCGACAGCTTCAGGAAAAATATATTGGTAGGAGAAGGGATCTTTATTATGTTTTTGTTGATTTGGAAAAGGCCTTTGACAGAGTCCCTAGAGAGGTGGTGAAGTGGGCAATGGGGAAAGCTTGGCTTGGAGGAGTGGCTGGTTAGGGTGGTTATGGCCATGTATGTGGGTGCTTACACCCAGGTGAGAGTGAATGGAGATTTGAGTGATGAGTTTTCCGTGAATGTTGGTGTGCGTCAGGGGTCATTCTTGAGTCCCATGTTGTTTATCATGGTACTTGAAGCCCTTTCACGTGACTTTAGAAACGGACTCCCGTGGGAGTTGTTGTATGCTGATGATTTGGTGTTGATTGCAGAGAATGAAAGGGAGGCGGAGGAAAGGTTTAGGAAGTGGAGAGATGGTATGGGGCACAAGGGTTTAAGGGTAAATGCAGATAAAACAAAAGTGATGATATCTAGGGTTGGTGGCGGTACTGTCAAAGACGAGGGAGAGTGGCCATGTGCAGTTTGCCACAAGGGCGTGGGAAGTAATTCCATCTTGTGCGGTGTGTGTGATAAATGGGTGCATAAGAGATGTGGTGTTATCAGAGATAGACTGCGAGATAATGCTGATTTTATGTGTACGGCGTGCCGGGGTGAGCAGATGGAGATCGTCAGACGTGAAAGGATTGAACTTGCTGGTGAATCTCTTGAGTGTGTGGAAGAGTTTTGTTATTTGGGAGACATGTTGTGTGCTGGAGGTGTGGCTAGGGTGAGAAGTGGTTGGAAGAAGTTCAGGGAGCTCTTGCCTCTCCTGACATTGAGAGGGCTCTCCCTACGTGCTAAGGGGTCTTTGTATGCAGCATGTGTTAGGAGTGTAATGCTGTATGGCAGTGAGACCTGGGCAGTGAAGGAGGAAGACATTCGCCGGCTCAGACGTACAGAAATGACAATGATTAGGTGGATGTGCAGTGCGTCCCTGCGTCCAAGGCCTGGAGGGGCTGGGTTTACAATGGAAGAGTTGAGAGGTAGGATGGGACTGGAATGTATTGGTGCTGTGATGAGGAGAAGTAGATTGAGGTGGTTTGGACATGTGGAGAGGATGGGGGATGATAATTGGGTGAGGAAGGTCAGAAGTGTTAATATTGGGGGTGGGGTTATGAGGGGTAGACCGAGAAAGACATGGGACGAGGTCATTAAGTGTGACCTTAGGGTTAAGGGACTGAACAGGGAGGCTGCAATGGATCGTGCAATGTGGAGAGCCGCCATTAGGTGACCAAGGCCGACACATGCAAGCATGTTGGAGCCTTTAAAAACGAAAAGGAAAACGATTCTTGCAAAGAGCTGCAGGAGGAATTGAACAAGCTTCATGAATGGAGCAATGAATGGCAAATGGAATTTAATGTGGACAAGTGTCATGTAATTAAATGCGGCAAAAGTAAAAAAAGACCCGATTGGGATTATAAGTTATGAAGATCAACCCTACACATATTAGAAAAGGAGAAGGAGCTATGAGTAGTTATCAATAATAGACTATCTAAAGATGATCACATCAGTGAGAAGATACGAAACATGTATACATTGCTTGCTAATATGAGAATAGCATTCACATATATTAATGAAGATATGCTGAGAAAGATAATATCATTCATCAGACCAACCCTGGAGTATGCATCAGTAGTCTGGAATCCCCATCTCAAAAAACACATGGATAAGATTGAAAAAGTACAAGGGGCAACTACAAGATGGGTGCCAAACTTAAGGGATCTAAGTTATGGAGAAGGACTGGAAAGATTGAATCTCCCAACGCTGCAGGATAGAAGGAGAAAAGGAGACATGATTATGTTATATAAATGCATCCCAGGGAAAGAGAAAATAGATATAAATGAATATATATTATATGGTGAAGCATCAGCAAGAGAACATTGCAAAAAACTGCATAAAATGAGAGGTGATAAAGAAGTAAGGAAATTAAGTTTCCCAAATAGGGCAAATGGTCAGTGGAATGCACTACCGAATGAAGTAGTGTGTACCAAACCTATTCATGAATTCAAGGATATGTATGATAAAAATGGTTTAATACACGGGACAGTACGAGCTTGTCTCATTCCTGTAAGATACAATTAGGTAAGAACACACTGTCAAGGGTGTGGTGGAACAGAGTATTATTTATCATCCGGTCATAAAAGAGTCAATTTCCACTTTAATCTGGTTGTGAAGTGTTATGCTGCTGCAAGAGAGAAGGTATAAGAAACAAACCTTACTTATAACTCAGGTTCAAGAAAGTTTATAAATATGCCACTGGATCATATCAAGACACATGGGCATGACCAAAATCATCAGGAAAAAGGGCATCTGTGTTTTTGTACAGCTGAACAAAGTGGGTGAAGATCATATTGATCTGTGATCCAGGTGTGCCCAAAAGCAGAGTGTGGGTGCAAGAACGAAGAGTGTATGGCTTAAGGATGCCAGTTCGAACATACACGTTTGGTTATGGAGGCGATCAAGGAGTTTGTAGTGCTTACTAATGTTCAGTCTGTAGCATCTTTCTGGTCTCAATACTATGGTGGAAACCACACCGTATTTGCTCAGCTTCTTTCGCCTTTTTACTTTCTTTCAAACTGTTTTCAATCTGGTGCCATTGCATTGTATCTTTACCAGTTCACTTCAAACTCGGCACAATTGCTCTTTGGGCAAATAAACCAGACACCATCTCAATCATATATTATTTATTCAGTCTTTACTCTGATAATTTTAAAGGGTCCACTCACTCGATGTAGTGCTGCTCTCGGGTGACTGCACTTTCCTCTCTTCCTTCCTTCTTTCCTTCCGTCCTCTTCTGCTTTTCTTTCCTTCATTCTTTCCTCTTCCTTATGCCTACGGTTGACTCTACACTGAATGACATGGCAAATGGTTTCCTGTACACCAGGAAACCATTTACTACGCCGGATGGAAATCATAACCAAATTACGACGCCTGGTGGTTTTGTGGGTATTTAAGGCGCTCAAATCGGATTGAACCTGTGCAGGTGTATACCCAAGGGGATTGCTCACCTAATGCCACTCAGGGATGAGTGAAGCCGGTCACTCTCATCTTAAATGTCAGGACCAACTGCCTAGCCCCAGACTCCTACGCTTCTCATGGGGAAACACAGGATTAAATGAATATGGTGATAATGATCATGATGATGAAAGGGCTTAGTTGGGGGAAGGTTAAACGAAACGTACATAATATTTAACGGCAACACAAGTTCGTGTAGGTAACCAACATTGCGAAGGAGAGCTTAGAAAAATAATATTTGAGAGTGCTAGATTCGTTTAGACTACCCTACATTCCCATGGGAAAGTCTGTAGTCATTAATTATAGTTCTGCCACCTCATGGCAATTACTTTTTCAGAACGTGAGAAATCTTGCAGTGAAGGGGTTAACCCCGACTACACATGTCACCAATACCGTTCAAAAAGTCTCTCATAAACAAAATACGGTTGTGCGAGTGTAACTAGGATAATACACCAAAAAAATGTCTTTGGATTTAGGAGACTGCATTAAAAAAAAAAAAAAAAAAAAAAAAAGGCCATAGAAACGCCAAAGAGCAGCATGTGATGGAAGAATACGAGTATACAAACAGCTGTTCGATCTTTAAGAGGTTTCTGTGTTGCAGTTTAAGATGTAATTTATTCCTAATTTTCATTCCTTTATTATAATATCTTTTAAAGCTTCTCTGCTGCCATGAATGATTTAATCCCTTTACGACGAGAGGTCCTTCCTAAGCTAGTTAAATTAATCTGCAACAACATGAATGTAATGAAAAGAAAATATATTTGATAGTGAATAGCTTATTGTAGTCAAAAAAAAAAAAAAGTCCTTTGAGTAAGAGGTCGTTCTTAGGATAAATATAATCATCCTGAGAAACACGGACCAGCCGTGAAACTATATACCATCAAACTGAACGGATTACAGAAAAACAACTATAAAACACCCGAAGAGTGCATACTTCCACACGCCATTATGCTAGTAAGATTTTCATGAATCACAAATGCCTGAATTTTTAAATGAATTTCTGAGCATCAGCCTTATAGACACTGAAAACATCCGCAAAATATGCCCCGTCTCGCAATATTAACAAAAGAAGAAAAAAATGGATCCGCATCTCGATCCGTATCTGTTTTAAAATCTTATCAGCTTTTTCTTGGCCAATAGGCTACCCCCTCCCCCTTCAGATAATTCTCATTACCATCGCCAACTTCGTTAGCGGTGGTAACAAGATTGCTGGGGCATCATGGACTCGTTATACAAGTATCGTCCTCGGGGTAAAACGGTACGGTGAGTCTCTGAACAAGAGATGAATGGTCGCAAATATTAAAACAGAGAAGCCTAAGGTTTAAGCAAGACCCTAATTTCTAACAGTTGTTTAGAGTACACTTGCAACTGTTGGATGTGATCAGCCTGTATTCCACGTTAACGTGTGGTCTGCAACGACACATAAAGCTTCATTCAAATTCTATTAATAAAATATTCGGGGCTTTTTCACAATTTTGCCTCACACTTTACTCACTAGAACCATGATCTTGAAACTGATGTCCCATGGGTTTTTACAGCAAAACCATTATCTCAACGTGTTCGTAGTCAGCACCATTATGATGATAATCAATGCGGCCATGTTAACACTTGATAATATCTAAGATAATTAGAATCTGTTGAGGTAACAATGCTTACCTAAGGTAAGAATTCCCATACTGTAGAGATTACAGAATATCAGCACTTCCTCATGGTCACAGTTATCATTTTCATTATCTTCGGTGCCATTATGTTCGCAGGAGATAAAAAGACATCAAAGTAAACGCATCTCCATCCTAACAGCTCTCTTATCTGTGGTGCTGAAGATGGGACGTTGGATCTCATGTACTGTTATCTGCTGCAACACTATTACCCCCCTCCCCACCCTCTCTCTCTGACGTATTTGGATCTGTAGTAACACTCTCAGCTCGGTGATTAGGCGATGTCTCATTTACTCTTGGATCCGGGAGAAAAGGTTGCAGATAGCTTTATTCTAATTTTATTTCCTCTAAGCATCGTTCGTACGATACCATCTTGGTCAGCTAAAGATATCTGGTCGCCCCCATTAACTCACTGGATACCGTGCTACCTACAAGGACTCCATGCTGTCGCTCCCTGTACTCCAAGAAACTGTTTACTACGTTGGTTGATAACTATAGAGCCCCACTCCCTCAAGAAATGGATGTCTAGTGAGTATTGACTCAGTGGATTAAGGCTCCCCAACCGGAGAGCTCCATAAAACTCTAGTTCCAATCAATAGATGTAATATCTCGCTTGTTTGATGCCTGCCTCTGTTGAAACCTAAAGTAGGTTCAGGTCGGGCTGAAATTATTGCATAAAAAAAAATCCATTCTTCCACTTCAGTAATTCATAATTCATGGTACTGTGATACCAAAATACTATAATTACTATAGATTCCTTTTTTATGTAAGTCTAATTCAAGATGTTTTTTACGTAAACTGGGAAAGAGTCATATTCTTAAAAAAAAAAAAAGTATGTTTACTGTGAGAGTACAACCTTATCTGGTTGATTTGCATCCTCTAAGGTACAAGCTATTTGTTTTTTACCTGAAGAGGCTCAGAGTCAGGCTGAGATTTCTATATTAACACGAAACACGGTGGAAAGAAGGCGTAGGACCGCTGGAAGATAAGGAATGATTAATACTGAACTATCTCTAGATCAGGGAGACTCCAGTATTTCATTCCAGTTTACGATACGACTTTGTTTAGCTTGGGCTGAGTCATAAGATTCTCAGATAGTTAATACTGCCACCATTTGCCCATATATAGGCATGAAAGCTCTAGTATTCAACTCCAGCTGACTCCAGATGATTTGTTTGATTTCATTACTGAGAAAACTGGAAAGAAGGCATGGAAGGGCTGGAAATCTAGATAAGAATCATAGTTAATCTGTGGCTTCAGGAAAATATAGTGAAGAATTACTGAAATGTGAGGTAGATGGAGAGGACGCTTGAAGAAACCAGACGCAAGACGGCTATGTAATGAAACGAGATATTCCAATACCCTACCTGGTAGAGGCAGCTCTGGATTAGGTCCATGGAAAACCTAGGAAAAAATGAATGTGTAACGATGGAAACACGGAGTTAAGAGAGAGAGAGAGAGAGAGAGAGAGAGACAGACAGACAGACAGACAGACAGACAAACAAACAGATAGACAGACAGACAGACAGATGCAAACCGACACAGAAAGATGGACAGACAGACAGACAGGCAGACAGGCAGAGAAAAAGAGAAAGAGAATGAGTATGTTTGGGGAAATCCACTAGGTTTAATCATTAGAATGAGATAAAAAAAAAAAAAGATCGGAGGTGAAATGATAACATCTAGCAGCGACACGACTTCCCCAGGAGGCAACAGCAGAGGGTTAAATGTAGCGTACGAGGTGTCCGTACTATGTGGGCGCAAGTCCCAGGTAGCCGCGCACCCCTAATCCTCAGAACTGACCCAACCCGTACACCTCAGCCCGCATGCACAACCCTGTCGCCAGCCCGTCCTGCATCAGGATGGGGTTGGAGCTGAACCTAATGCCCCATACAGCCCCATGGAGATGGCCTCAAGCTGCTCCACGCTAGAGATGGCCTCCAGCCACTCCACTCTAGAGTTGGAGGTTCCACCAAAGAGACAGCCTCAAGCTGCTCCACCAAAGAGACGGCCTCAAGCCGCACAACCAAAGAGACAGCCTGAAGCCGCTCCTCCTAAGAGATGGCCTCAAGCCACTCCACCAAAGAGACGGCCTTTAGCCGCTCCATTTCTGAGAGGGCCTCCAGCCGCTCCCTCTGGACTACCCAGAGGGTCGGTGGCAGTCCTGAGGACATGACACAGGTGATGGCCTCCTGCCGCACCCACGGACGAGAGACGGCCTCCAGCTGCTCTACGCCCGCACGTCGCCCTCCCGCATCCACCTGCCATAGTACAAGTCCCCGGCCAGGGAGTCCACTGCTAGCAGCCTGGTGGCAAGGCCCTGTACTGTCCCCGGGGCTGTTCTCCCTGCGTCCGGCCCCTGAGGAGGACCTGCCCCTGATGGACCCCTCCCCGGAATGACGCCACAGTCCCCTCCTGACGGCGGAGCACCCTGGAGAGGACCGCAGCCCCTGGGTCCCTGACGGCACCCCCAGCTCCCCGGGGCAAGGCCTTACTCACCCCCAGCCGAGGCAATGTGGATCTTCCACCCAGCAACTCTGGAGGCGTCTGGAGAAGTTGTTTGGCCCCTGCCCCGCCAGTCAGACCTCTGCCCCCAGCCCCCAGCAGCTAGGGCCCTTCATCACGCCCATGGAGGACGACACCAACCTACCTGGACTTTAAGTGACTCACGTGTGGTTCAGTGCATTGACATATAGGAAGTGTCAAAAGTGGATTCATGAAGTGGCCGTGCCTAGAAAGTGACTTAAAGAGCAGTGCTATAGAAGTAGTGATCGTTTTTATTCAGCACGCCCCCCCCCCTTCTCCCCTTTGCACCTGTGTCAACCTAAATTCTCTTCTCCCCCTCCACTTTTTCCCAGCAACAAGATCAAGTCAGTGCACCCCTCAGTGATCGTGACAATGGTGACCATAAGGACTCTTATGTGACCCGGAAATCCTAGAGACTGTATAAAAATTATAATCCCGAGGCACCCAGATTTATATTGTAAACTTTTTTTTAATTTTTTTTTGGTTTTATGCCAGGTATCCCCA
>NC_136978.1:40487583-40712583 GCF_032717465.1 Coenobita brevimanus
ATATTCACCTGAGCTTAGAAGTGGTCTAAACAGGTGACCCTTTAAACACCTGGTACCATGTTCTCTGGAGCCACACTGTGGCTGTCGCATTTCTATGTAATGGTAACTATTGCAGACCACTCAGAATAGGTAGATATTTGTTCATTTGGTACGAAATTAAATGTAGTACAAGAATATATTGGTTTTCACACAATAATATAGGTGATACAAGTTTTGTTTCCACTCCCTGAACACATCAACATACTGCACCTTCCTTGGCGATGTTACCTCCTCATCATTTTTGTTCGTTCCTCCTCTAGCGCCACATAATCCTTGTCCTCCACATCGTCATCGACTGGGGAACCACTCTCGCCTTGAATTTCGTACCGTGGTGCGACATGTCTTTACTGACCAGGTCACTGGGAACAGGTGAATTACTGAGACAATGGAGTCTGTGGGGGGGGGGGAGGTCACATTGGGTAAGTCAGTGTCCCCGCCTGGCGGCAGGTAGAGGAAGGCGTCCCATATCTACGCATCAAAAATCTTGCACGAAATCTGAAAATTGTGGAAATGACTGACCTTGCAATTGCAAAATGTATGGATACATTATCGGGATTCACTGTGACAAAACACTGCAATGTATCCATACGTTATCTGGATGCCTTGGGTTAATCCTGCTCCTTCTAGACGACTTTAATGGTATCAACTAATATACTTTTCGAATGGAAGAAGTCAGATAGAACTTTCATAAACTTCTTCATAACATGAGGTATTTCCCAAGTTGAATGAAATTGTGTGAGAGAAACAGGAATAATGCAGAGAAATCATCTTACTGGAGTGATTGAGCTTTTGACGAATTATCAAGGAAAGACTTAAAGTGTTATTGGCCTTGCAAGTAATCGGAATGGTTTTCGTGGACAAAAGCTGGTGTAAATTGCTTTTACAAATGAGGCTTCAACCCTTCCAGCTCAAATACTAAGGAAAAATTTAAATTTTATTCTTGCTGCCACAAGAGATTTTTATTTGGTTAGAAACAAATAATGGATAGTTAGTTATACAGGAAGATTTCCATGATTCCTTCACTAATATGGGCTCCCATAGTCTGATAAAATCGTCAAAAGCAGTAAAAGAGAAAACAGGTCATCATGGAGAAGTCTAGAGTTGGTACTCGTAAGGGAAGAAAATCTAATGATTTTTGTGGATAATGTTTGTTGCTTATTTCTTGGACAAACAAGGTGCTGAGTGGAGCAGTAACACAGCATTTATAACTTTACTTATGGACGTGATAATAGACAAGTCCTTTGACTGTGTGGGGGCGTGTTTTACGAATCTGTCATATGCTTAAACAGAAAAAAGAAAAAAGAAAAAAAGAAAACTACATCACGAAACGGTTACAAGCCTGTTTCTTTCTTTCTTTACACACACACACACACACACACATTATATATATATATATATATATATATATATATATATATATATATATATATATATATATATATATATATATATATATATATATATACAGAACTGAGAGACTGCAGAAGAGTACTCCAAAGAAAACCGAATAAAATCCCCTACAGATAGTGAGAATAAAGTATGGACTTTTGAATACTTCATTAGAAGTGCTGTATATAAGTACCTGGCAAATGAGTCAGTAGGAAACAAAACACTAACTGTTAATTGTTAGGAACTGTGAAGTGGTTGACGAAAAACTATTATTTACGTCGTATAACAAACTGTGTTCACTAAGACCGATGGCAAAAAGTGGTTTCCATCTTCTTTATAAGGAGGAAAAGGAGATTAAGATATGATGCGATGAACAAGGAAGCAGTTAAAATCAAATGCAAAATTCTATGTTGATCAAAGAATGCTTCCCTACCCTCTCTCTCTCTCTCTCTCTTTCTCGTCAAAAAAAAAAGAAAAAAAGAAAAGAAAAGGCCCATTTGTTGTCAGCAGTCAGAAGTACGAGAAAGCTCAGGCCATCCCCCTCTTCCTATTGTCAAAAAAGACCAGAAAGTACACTTTCTTGTCAGGAGCCAGAACTACGAAAAAACTCGGGCCATACTGAGTGAATGCGTGTATATGATTTTATAATAACAGAACAGAGGAAGGAAAAACATGTGAATAAAACAAAAATAATCCATACACCAGATTACAAGTGTCCTCCACTTGTTCAAATAATCTGTAACTTGGACTTGAACAGCTTTAGGCTGATGTTTGGAGGGAAACCACCCTGGGGAAGAGAGTTCCAAAGAGATGCAGTTCGGGGAATAAAAGAATTCTGATAGGCAGAAGTTCTGCAATATGGCAGTGTGACCGTCCAGTCATGAGTGCTACCAGATGCCAGTGTAAGGCGGGGGAAAGCGTGGAGTGGTGACACAATGGATGCAACTTCATCTTAGCATTTGTCATAAAATTTGCCGTGTTGCGTACGAGTACATGGTGGAGATGGAATAAGATGTAATTTTGTAAACCTAGTGACGATACAAATTTTAATGGCATTATTATGTTCTACATTCCAGGCAGGCGATTTTAATCACATTAGGTGTGAACCTTTCGTCTATAAACAGAAAATCAAGCCTCCAGTGACCCTCTTTATGACGAAAAAAAACTTTTTTTTTGTTCATACAAAATACTCTATTTACCTTGTGACTGACCTTGTCTCATCTAAAGGATAATATGTACTATACAATAGACCTGTGTGTATCTAGTATCGACTGAACAACAACACCCATAATCAATTTTTCCGATTGTACAAAAAGTGGTGTAATTGGCAATGTGGAATAAAAAGGTAGAACATTGAGAGAGAGAGAGAGAGAGAGAGAGAGAGAGAGAGAGAGAGCAAGGACCCTCGCAACATGGGTCGACACAGAAATATGGAGTCAATAAGAGAGAGTTGCCGGGTAATATCTCTTTTATTGCCTACAAATTGCTGGGTGTCGCTGCTTATCCCTGTTTTCCTTCTCTCAGCAGACCTCGCTCGCATGTTTGTGCTCGTTTCTACAACTGAGGCAATACTTCCATTGGTTAATGAATCCTATCATCTCCTTATCGATTAATTTTGCATTGCACACCTAAATATTCTCGTGCAGGCAATACTTTGTGCTCCTCTGATTTATAAATGGATTACAAATGCAGTAAACATAAAAAAAAAAAAATACTAATGTGCCATGTGCGGGAATAAACAGGTAAGATGGAGGTGCTACACTGCTGCCTATGTCGACGAGATTACGAACCCGAGAGTCTAACACGTCAGTATCAAAGCTGCGGATATAATGATCCATAATTCAGTCGTAAATGCAACGCCTTTCACACACAAGGTTGTATTCCAAATGGTCTCGGAGATTCTGTAGCACCTGTTCCTCGGCTGTTTACTTTCCAGGCGTTACAATTATATCATGTTTGATTGAGCCGGTGAAGGTTTATATCCAAGGGATTGTTGGGGATTATTGCTCATGTAATACCACTCAGGGATGAGTGAAGCTGGTCACTTTCAAATGTCAGGACCAAACTGCCTAGCCCCGGGCTCCTACGCTCCTAATGGGGCAATGTGGGATTGGATGGATGGATGGAATGATCTTGACACATAGTACATTGATATTTTATCCCTATAGATAACACACGAGAGACTGTTAAGATGGAGGAAGCAAAATAAATAGATAAGGACCTGGTGCGACGATTCCTCATAAGCTCAGAATGACAATGTGACGTCATCCAGGTTCGGTGTTCTATAGTATCGAAATATTGAAAAAGGAACAAAATTAACGCCGTACCGTACTTTGATTTCACAATATAGAAGTTTTTTTATACCTATGAAATTATTATGGTCAATGATAATTTGTCACTATTATACTTCCAGGAGTAACATTTTAACGACTGTTGATCTGGAAGCAAGACAGAGCCTTGTTTGAAGGCTGAGGAATCAGTTCATTCTTTTTTTGCCCTAAAATATGTTTAAATTTGTACCTGCCGACTGCGTGAAGGTAATGAAGAGTAACGAGTATCATTTCCTTAATCTCAGTCATTCACTGCATCATAACCAACAGCGGCCGTTTTACACCTGGGTTCCCAGTTGGACTGCTGAGTGCATAAGAAGGAAACAAATTGAGTCCACTACTCTGATCAGTCGTAGAATCAAATTCGGTGAGAAAATTGTAGAGAGAAATGGAAGAGAAGGAAAGACTGGAGGGGAATAGAGGGAAGGGAAGGCTGGAGGGAGAACGGGAAGGAAGAGAGAACTGTGAGCGTATGTGGCAGGAAACAATGGTAAGCCTGTGGGTGTCGGAGGATATGAGACGAGAGGAGGAAAAGGGAGAGTGAAGGAAAGACTGGAGGAAGACATGGGAGGGAAGAGATGGCTGTAGAAGATGGGAAGAAAGTTAAGATTGGAGGAAGAAAGAAATGGAGAGGGAAAGCTGAGGATGAGAACTCTGGGCGTATACGGAAGGAAATGCTGTCTATGTGATGGAGGCGAGGGGGAGAGGAAATACAAAGGGAAGGAGGGATGCTGGGAAACTCAAAAGGGAGTTCGGACTGGAGGGGGAGAAGGCAGGAAAGTCAAGGATGGAAAGTGAGTTGGGAAAGACGAAAATGCCTGGAATAAAAAAATAAAAAAATTGAAAAAAGAAAAAAGAAGGGAAGCTGAAGCGAAGGCGAGGGCAGGAGAGAGCAATGGAGTGGACGGGAAGGGAAAGAAAGTGGAGGGCCGGACAGAGAAAGCAGAAGGACGGGAAGGGAATATTGTGATCGTTGCAAGGAGTGATAATATTGTTCTGAGTTTGGATAAGCCAGGGGGGGTTGCGGTGTGTGTGTGTGTGTGTGTGTGTGTGTGTGTGTGTGTGTGTGTGTGTGTGTGTGTGTGTGTGTGTGTGTGTGTGTGTGTGTGTGTGTGTGTGTGTGTGTGTGTCTGAGAGACAGACAGACAGGCAGAGACAGAATGTGTGCAAGCGCGTGCCAGATATTTGGTTTGTGAGGTCATTCGTCGAATGGCTGACTTTTGCGGGCTCAGGGACGGAGCTGCAGTGTAGTACTACTGGATAGGAAGCTCGTTCGTCTACCGTGTACCTGCGTCATGCCCGTATACCCGTCAGCCGGCATAATCTTCAGCTTGTATAGCCGCCAGGGGAAAGGCACAGCACAGCTGATGGGCATAAATTTCTGGTATAGAAAGGGGGATGGAGATGAGAATGGGCTAGCTGGTGAAGAGATGTGGGGAGATGGGTGGAGAGATGGTGATGGGTGGTGTGGCGGGGCGGGGGTAAGTTGACAAGTGGAAGATGGCACTGTCAGTAATTTTTAGTGTGGTTTTTAGTTAAAATATTCAAGAACAAGAAGCAGGAGAAGTGCTGACTAAGTCTTTCATTATGAAGACTTCTATCTATCTATAGCCCGCCGCCCTAATCCCGCAAAGGGTGGCCGCAGACAAAACGCCTCCAAGTCGCTCTGTCACCCACCATTTGACTACCCTCCCCCTAACTAACCCCCCCCCTCCCTCATATACCTCTCAACTCCATTATGAAGACTTGCTTTTCTATTTTATTCTTGCTAGACGAGGAGTAGACTGTAGCACCAGTCGAACAGGGCTGTACTCCCAAGGAAATGGAAAGCTTATGACTGGGAGAGCTGGAGCTCCCATTTCATCAGCCTTCGGGACAGCTTCTTACCGTCCCCCTTTGCTGAACTTTTTCAGTGTTTCATTAACACAAAGAGTTGGCCATCATGCTCTCCATTACATGTTCCTGTAACTGTCAACACCAAACTACATTCACATTACACACTGAACTTCCTATCCAAAATTTTACCAAAATGGCATCCTATCACAAGTCTCCGAGTCCCCAAGGAAAGGGGGACCACCAAAGCCCCCACCATCTGCCCCTCTCCCGGTGACGACCAAGCGAGTTGCCTGGAACAACTGTCTGACTCACTTCTTCATTTCTGCAACATTCGTGGCCTTGCCTCTAGATTTCTCTCTGTTGAACTCCACCTCTCCTCCTCTAAATTTATATTCTCTTCCGCAGTGAGGATCAGCTGTCTGAGGCGACTAATAGCAAACCCTTCTCTATATCCTCCTACTTTCTCTATGCACATTTCAAAGCCAAAGGTGGCTCCTGTGTACAGTAAATGTACGTGACAACTTATCTTGTTCTCGTGTTCCTGAACTTTCTGAATCCGCTACTCTCTGGCTTCGGCTATCCTGTCATTCTCTGGACCAAATATATCTGTGCTATTTACTTATTCCTTAATTCTACTGACCGTGAAAAATTCTTTGACTATCTTATTTCTACAATGGAACACATCCTATCATTTTTTCCTTTCTCAGATATCTCCATTCCAGATGGTTTCAATGTTCCCAACTACTTTGGCTCTCTTCTTGTTTTACTGATCCATCCGGTGAACAAGCCTACATCTTTTCTATCCTTAATGATTTAGATCAACTTGTTCAGTTCCCTCCCCGTATCCCCGACCACCTTGGAGAGAGTTCTAACATAATTGAGCTTTTCCTTGTAACTAATTTTTCTGCTTATCCTGTTAATCTTCTCACTCCATTGGGCTCATCTGATCTCAGATTTATCATCGTAACCCGTCCTACCACTCCAGTAAAGCCTATGGACTCTCCCAGGAAGCAGCAGCATCCTTTTCAGGTAGTTTCTTTAATTTTCCCTGAAATAATTTATTGCATCCATGGCCGTGAGCCATCTGAGTGTGCCTTGCGTATTGCAGAGGTTATTCTTTCGGGCATGGAAGCATACATTCTTTTCTCATATCCTGTTATTGATGAAAAAAAAAAAAATGCTTGGCTTAATCACGATTGTTCCAATGCTGTCCACAAAAAGGAAAAAGCCTACAAAAGTTACTGCAGTGAACCCACCCGTGAATCTCATTTGTTTTATGTTCCTGCCTGGAATCGTGCTAAGTCTGTTCTTCACTCTGCTTCAAATAATTTCATTCGTACTGAATGCTCTGAACTCTCCAACTCGAATTCTTCCCGCTCCTTCTGGCACCTTACCAAAAACCTTTCTAACAACTTCATCCTTCCCTCCTCTTTTCTACTCTGGTGGCTTTGTAGTTATTTCTTCTGCTGATAAGGCAGAACATTTTGCTCAGTTTCTCTCCTCGAATTCCGGTGCTGTTCCTCCATCACTTCCCCCCTCTGACTTCCTCATGGCTGACATTGAAATTACTTCAATTGATGTAGTTTATGCCATCACTGGCCTCAATACTAACAAGGAATATGGGCCTTATAGCGTCCCTCCTGTTATCCCCAAGAACTATGCTTCGGTGCTTACACCCTGCCTAGGTAAACTCTTTCAGCTCTGTCTGTCAGTTAGCACCTATCCATCTTGCTGGAAGATTGTTCTCATTCAGCATCTCCCAAAGAATGGTGACTATTCCCAGCCCTATAACTATAGCCCATTTGCTTAAATATCCTGTATTTCAAAAGTATTTAAGTCTATTCTTAGCACAAAAAATTTAAAGTATCTTTCCTATTACATGCTTCTTTCCGACTGCCAGTATGGGTTATGCCAGGGACGCTTCACTGGCGATCTTCTCACCTATCTTTCAGATTCCTGGTCATCCTCCTTTCGGGACTTTGGCGAAAGCTTTGCCATTGCACGTGACATCTGAAATGCTTTCGATCGAATCTGGCATAAATCTTTAATTTCCAAACTGTCCTCTAACTGTTTCTACCTTTCTATCTGTGCCTTCATCTCTAGCGTCCTTTCTGGTTCTGTAGCTGCTGTTGTAGATGGCCACCGTTCTTCTCCTAGTGCTATCAATAGTGGTGCTCCTCAGGGCCCTGTCCTATTACCAGCACTCTTCTTTCTATTTATCAGTGACCTTCGAAGCTATACATGTAACTCTATCCACTCATAGGCTGATGATTCCACCCTTCACGTTTCCATTCACTTCCCACAGCATCCATCTCAGCAGTTACTTCAACAAACAAGGGATGAGGCTATGCCACACCTAATGTCTGACTTGGCTCATATCTCTGATTAGGAAAAAAGTAATCTTGTTGTTTTTACTGCATCAAAAACTCAGTTCTTATATCTATCAACCCAAAAAAATCTTCCACAGGAGTATCCTCTATGTTATAACAATATCCAACTCAGTCCTGGGTCATCTTTAGATATACTTGTGGTTTCAGAGTCTCTGGATTCATCTTGGAAAGATCATATTACCTCTCTTATAAAATATGATTCCAAGAGATTAAGTGTGCTAAGCCGACTTCGTGCCTTCTTTATCCCTGCACAGTTGTTGATTTTATACACGGGTTTTATTCTCCCTTGTGTAGAGTACAACTCTCATGTGTGGGGAGGCTCCCTACACACAGCTCTTCTCAACAAGGTGGTGTCAAAGTTCTTTCGCCTCATTAACTCTCCTCCTCTTACTGGCTTCCTTCAACCATTGTCTCTTTGCCGCACTGTTGCATCTTTATCTCTTTTCTATCACTACCTCTATGGGCTCTGCATCTCTGAACTGTCTGCTTGCATCCTTCCACCATTACCGTGGGCGCGTAGCACCCATTTAGCAGCAAACTCTCATCACTTTTCTGTCGAACTTTCTAATGCAAGAGTCAACCGTTACTTCCTGTCCTTCATCTATGCAACTGGTCACCCATGGAGCTGTCTCCCTCTGTCTGTAATTCCTACGGATCTTGAATTTGACTCTTTGTTATCTTGTTTTTGTTTTTCCTTGGGGGAATCAATCTTGTGAGCCCCTAGTCTTTTGTTCCTTCCTTTTTGCATTAAAAAAATATGGATAAGGACAGCATCCTAGTAGTGATGTGGTTTAGTTAAGACTTGAACGCTCTCCTGAGCTGATTAAATCGTCTGTTAACAGGAAGATTGGAGTACGAATAACGTATCTGGGTTGAAAGTGATAAACGCACGCCGTTTTTTTGTACCTGGTCCATAAACGGATGATTGTGTGATGGAGCTAGGATTTGGAAATTTAGATGATAGTTATATGAATGAGTGTCGTCCATTTCAGTGGCCATTCTTAATATATAGTTCTTGTATTATTGTGTTTTCTCTTGCCCTTGTTTCTGGATCCTGTTTCACCCGGTTTCTTCTCACATGCACCGCTGACACAGACTAATACAGTACTGTGGGCTATCATTTTGAAAAAAAAAAAAAAATTATATATATATATATATATATATATATATATATATATATATATATATATATATATATATATATATATATATATATAACGTGATTCTGCGTATTTCATTCTTCGATCCATTTCATTTCCTTGTGAAATTCTAAGCTTCTCCAATTCCCCTAATAAGCTTTACTGCGAACTTATTTACAATATCGAGCCACCATGGCTTCCCATGCCTCCCTTCACTCTCAAACGTATGGTATACTCGCTTCACTGTTCAATTTATATCCAATCTCTCTTTATGAACATAGCATCCAAATATGTTCACATTCCCCCTTCCATCAACAGATTTCCATAGTCACTATGTTTCACTGATATCTATACTTCTTATTCTATACAGTTTACGTAACACTCAGATATTCCTTAAGTTTCATTTTACTGGTCTCACTTCTGACTTTCACAATCTTGACAAACCAGCCTTACAAACTTACGTTAATGTTTGCACTGGTCTTCTAATCAAGATAAATAGTCTTTTGTTTAAGACCTTCTTACCACTAGACTCTTCCCTTCCTTTTCGCTTTATTCAGTTTAACTGACAAGGAAAGCACCTAAAATGTCTTGAGGCTTGCCACTTGTATGAAGGAACAGAGGAAGAATTAAATGTTATGGAAGCGAGTTATAGAAGGAACAATAATTGAGAGAACCCAAAATGCCTGTCTACTAATTTTCGAGTAGCGGATAGTCAGAAACACATACATATGCAGTGATAGGAAGCCACCCAACAAATATTCCCTCAGGCTGCC
Source organism: Coenobita brevimanus (assembly GCF_032717465.1). NCBI lineage: Eukaryota > Metazoa > Arthropoda > Malacostraca > Decapoda > Coenobitidae > Coenobita > Coenobita brevimanus. The sequence continues at coordinate 40,497,480 of NC_136978.1, forward strand.
ACACGCAACCGTTGAAATACACATTAAATCCCCATTTCAGTCCTAGGTGCTAACAGAATGGGATAGAGACCCGAGTGAAAGATCTCGTTGTCGTCCCAGAATCCAGCTCGCTACCACGTCCCCAGTTCGGTTGGGGACGTAGTTTGCTTGTGATTACACCACCGCCACACCCATAAATTCACCGTCCTCGCCCCCTGTCATTGTACTGTATGTCTTAAAAACCTTCCCCCATTTCAAATATCTAAATTCATAACACATAGAACATCATTTGTAAAAAGGGCCAAATGTAATAACTGTTCAGAATATACCCAATATCATTACCATCCAGACAAATATAATGGATAATTCCAGAGCGTGAGGAAGTTGTGTGGCCGTGTGAGCCGCGTACGAGCCCCGGCCGGAAGCTAAGCGGCTAATGACCCAGAATCTGGTAAATAAAGCCCATTCCATTCCGTTCTAATTCTCCGATATCTAATTAGCGGTTTTCATTATAATATTATTTCCAATGGGTTTATTTGCTTTTTCTGAATGTATTTATAGTTATTATTACCACTGACTTGTGGTAGGTGGGGGCGCTCACAATCCACTCACTCGATGTAGTGCTGCTCTCGGGTGTCTGCCCTTTCCTCTCCATCCTTCTTTTCTTCCATTCTCTCTGTCTTTCTTTCCTTCATTCTTTCCTTGTCCTTCTTCCTACGGGTGACTTTACACTCCCTCTTCTTTCTTTCTTTCCTTCATTTTTTCCACTTCCTTCAGCCTGTGGGTGACTCTACACTGAGTGACAAGCCAAATGGTTTCCTGTGCACCAGGAAACCATTTACTACGCTGGGTGGTAACCATATAACCAAATTTTGGCGCCTGGTGGTTTAGTGGGTAATTATTGCGCTCAATCGGAGTGAGCAGGTGAAGGTTTATATCCAAGGGGTGGTTGGGGTTGATTGCTCATGTAATGCCACTCAGGGATAAGTGAGGCTAGTCACTCTCATCTTAAATATCGGGACCAACTGCCTAGCCCCGGGCTCGTACGCTCCTCATGGGGTAATGTAGGATTGGATGATGGATGGATGGATGGATTACCACTTTCTTTTTCAGCATCACCATCACAATGCTTATAATTATCATTATTATTATAATAATAATAATAATAATAATAATTATTATTATTATTATTATTACTGTAGTAGTAGTAGTAGTTGTTGTTGTTATTGTTGTTGTTTTCTTCTTTTTTTTCTTCTTCATCTTCTTCATCTTCATCTTCTTCATCTTCATCTTCATCTTCTTCTTCATCTTCTTCATCTTCATCTTCATCTTCATCTTCATCTTCTTCTTCTTCATCTTCTTCATCTTCTTCTTCTTCATCTTCTTCATCATCTTCTTCATCTTCTTCTTCTTCATCTTCTTCTTCTTCATCTTCTTCTTCTTCATCTTCTTCTTCATCTTCTTCATCTTCTTCTTCTTCATCTTCTTCTTCTTCATCTTCTTCTTCATCTTCTTCTTCTTCATCTTCTTCTTCTTCATCTTCTTCTTCATCTTCATCTTCTTCATCTTCTTCTTCATCTTCTTCTTCTTCATCTTCTTCTTCTTCATCTTCTTCTTCTTCATCTTCTTCTTCATCTTCATCTTCTTCATCTTCTTCTTCATCTTCTTCTTCTTCATCTTCATCTTCTTCTTCATCTTCTTCTTCTTCATCTTCTTCTTCTTCATCTTCTTCTTCATCTTCATCTTCTTCATCTTCTTCTTCATCTTCTTCTTCTTCATCTTCTTCTTCTTCATCTTCTTCTTCATCTTCTTCTTCTTCATCTTCTTCTTCTTCATCTTCTTCTTCTTCTTCATCTTCTTCTTCTTCATCTTCTTCTTCATCTTCATCTTCTTCATCTTCTTCTTCATCTTCTTCTTCTTCATCTTCTTCTTCTTCATCTTCTTCTTCTTCATCTTCTTCTTCTTCATCTTCTTCTTCTTCATCTTCTTCTTCTTCATCTTCTTCTTCATCTTCTTCTTCTTCATCTTCTTCTTCTTCATCTTCTTCTTCTTCTTCTTCATCTTCTTCTTCTTCATCTTCTTCTTCATCTTCTTCTTCATCTTCTTCTTCATCTTCTTCATCTTCTTCTTCTTCATCTTCTTCTTCATCTTCTTCTTCTTCTTCATCTTCTTCTTCATCTTCTTCTTCTTCATCTTCTTCTTCTTCATCTTCTTCTTCATCTTCTTCTTCTTCATCTTCTTCTTCTTCTTCATCTTCTTCTTCTTCTTCTTCATCTTCTTCTTCTTCATCTTCTTCTTCTTCATCTTCTTCTTCTTCATCTTCTTCTTCATCTTCTTCTTCTTCATCTTCTTCTTCTTCTTCTTCTTCTTCTTCTTCTTCTTCTTCTCCTCCTTCTTCTTCTTTTTCTTCTTCAAGTCACTTTATCTTCATCGAGGTAACTGACAAAATTTATATATGGATTTAGTTTTAAGGAAAGGATGTTTTTTTAAAGCTTTTTTTTTTTTAACCAAAGATATTTTTATTTGTAATCTTTTAAAATTAAGGTAGAGATATCTGGCTAATGCTGACAAGTCGCATATGATGTTACTGTAGTCATAAGGACAAGACACTGATACTTTAAGTTTCTGTAGCTCCCAATGAAACTGTAACGTTCCTTCACTTGGTTAAGGTTAGGATAACGTTTGGGTAATCATGAAATTTTGTTATGTCATTTACATATGGTATTAGCTCTGAGAACAATGGACTTCCTTTTTCTTACCTCATACTTAAAATCTATCTATCTATCTATTTCTCTCTCTCTCTCTGAGAGAGAGAGAGAGAGAGAGAGAGAGAGAGAGAGTATTTGTGGTATAATGGTGGGGACTGGCTTTTTTTCTTCGATTTTACTTCATTCAGACAAGGTCACAATATATTAGTGAAATTTTTATTCTTTTCAGAAAGACTTCACTCTATTACTCGGCCGTTTTCCAAGTGTCAAAGGAGACTCTCTAACACTTCCTAAAAGTTCTATAGTGAGTATTACATCTCTATATTCTCTTTTATGATTTTCATATATATTTTCAGTGACGAAACGGATTGTTTTAGTGACGTACAAGGGAATTTAATGTTTAATGTGCTAAATAAATCGCTATGCAAGAGGTGCGATGAATTCTCCCACGGTATCCAGCATGACGTTCTGTCATAATCATAAGGGAAGGATGTGTTCCAAAATGTGACGTTTTGACCAACAGTTCTACTATAAATAAAAGAAAAGAAGCGAGTTAGCTTTACAGACTGACAGTCAGAGTAATAGTTATGCCGGTAGGATTAGGGTAGTGTTTTACATCTGGAGATGTGGGGAACCTTCTAGAAAGTAAGTATTCTCTTGTTGTTTAGGCTAATCTTTTACATCTGGAGATGTGAGGAACATTCTGGAGATTTCGCCATGGGTTTTATTTTCTTTTTATCTTCCTTTAAGAATTAGTTCTTGTCATTATCGTTATTGTGCACTGTTAATTTTTGCGCATTACTGCGTTCATTATTAGAGAGTAGACTGTAGCACTAGTTGAACAGGACGGTATTCACAAGATGGATGGAAGCTGATGACAGGGAAAGCTGGAGCTCCCTTTTCATCAGCCCTTGCCACTACCTTCTGACCATCTCTCTCTGCTGAACTTTTTCGGTGTTTCGGTAACACTGAGGATAGGTCAGCATGCTTTCCAATACAAGCTGTTCTAACTATCACCATCAAACTGCGTGTACATTAAACATTACACTTCCTATTCAAAATTTAAGAAAAATAACATCTCAACACCAAGCCTCGGAGTCTCCAGGGGTGGGGGGAAAGGGAACCATCAAAGCCCCACCATTCGTCCCTCTCCCAGTGATGACCAAGTGAGATGCCTGGAACAACTCTCTGACTCACTCCATATTCATTTCTGCAGAATTCACTGCTTCTCCTCTAACTTTCTCTCTGTTGAACACCGCCTCTCCTCCTCAAAACCTCACTTCTCTTCCTTAGTGAGACTCAGCTGTCTGAGGCAACTGGTAACAAACTCTTCTCCGTATCCTCCTACTTTTCTTAAACTCACTTCAAAGCCAAAGGTGGCTGTTGTGTATACATATGAAACAACATATTCTGCTCTCGTGTTCCTGAACTTGAATCTTCTGAATTCCCTACTCTTTGGCTTCGGCTATTCTGTCATTCTCGAGTAAATTTATCTCTTCCTTTTGCTCGTTCCATAATTCTTCTGACGGCAAAAAACTCTTCGCCTATTTCACATTTAAGATGGAACATATGCTAACAGTTTCTCCTTTTTCTGAAATCCCAATCGGAATGTTCACCACCATCTTTGGCTCTCCTCTCCTCTCACTGGTTCAACTGGTAAACAAGCCTACATCTATTCTATCCTTAATGATCTAGAGCAGATTGTACAGCACCCTAACCATATTCTTGACCATTCTGGAGAGAGTTACAACATACTTGACCTTTTCCTTACAACTAATCCTTCTGCTTACTCTGTTAGGCCTTTCTCTCCATTGGGCTCCTCCAGTCACAACTTTATCGACATAATCTGTCCCATTGCTCCAGTAAAGAGTGTGGACCTTCCCATGAAGCGGCAGCTGTGGCACTTGGAGGTCCTCAGGTAGTACTTCTCCGATTTTTTTTTTTTCCTGGAATGATAATTGCCACCATGTCTGAGAGCCACCTGAGTGTGTCTCGCGCATTACGAAGGTTATTCTCTTGGGCAAGGACGCATATATTCTTTTATCTTGTGACTAATAAAAAAAAATTGCTTTAATTACGCTTCTTCTAATCCTGCCCACAACAAGAAGGCCTGCAAAAGGTACAGAAGTCAATCCACCTCTGAATCTGGTCTCTTATGGTTCTGCCTGGATTTGTACCAAGTCTGTACTTTGCCCTGCTAAGAATAATTTCATTGGTACTAAATGCTCTGAACGCTTCAACTCAAAATAGTCCAACTCCTTCTGGCACCTTGCCAAAAACTTTTCTAACTTTTCTTTTCTGTACTTCATCATCCTTCCCTCCTTCATTTCGACTGTGATGGCTCTGTAACTGTTTCTTCTGCTGATAAAGCAGAACTCTTTGCTCATACTTTCTCCTAGAATTCCATTTAAGACAATTCCAGTGCTATTCCTCCATCCTTGCCCCTCTCTGACTTTCCCATGGTTGACATTAAAATGTCTTCAATTGATGTGATTTTTGACATCAAAGGTCTCAATACTAACAAGGTATATGGACCTGGTGGGGTCCCTCCTGTTATCCTTAAGAAATCTGCTTCATTACTTACACCTTACCGAGGTAAACTCTTTTGCCTTTGACTTGTACCTTTCCTTCTGGCTGGAAGTTTCCTCTCATTCAGTCTGTTCCAGAGAAAGGTGATCATCCCCAGTCTTCTAACTATCGCCTAATAGCTTTAACATCCTGAAGCATTCGCCAAGCCACTTGCTACTTTGGCGGACAGAAGGGGTGCTGTGGTTGAACCAGTGTTGCATACTAGTATGCTTGCACCCAATCGGCTTAAGGCTGGCCAATTACACTTGGTTCACAGACTACATACACATGCAAAGCCACTACAACACTACAATCACACTCAAAAGCACTTCTCACCCTACACTACATACAGTCTCTACCAGACAGCCTAAGCCACTCGGTAGAGATACATTGGCTGTATCGTTCCTGCTTCGGTAGGGATAGGCCGGTCCTGCAGTGGACATCAACGGCTGTTGATGATGATGATGATGATTTCAAAAGTTATTCAAGTAAATTGTTAACAAAAAGAATTTTGAATGAATCTTTCCTATCACACCCCTCTTTCAGATCGTCAGTATGGGTTCCGCCAGGGACGCTCCACTGGCGATCTTCTCACATTCTTTTCAGACTCCTGGTTATCCTCCTTTCAAGACTTCAGCAAAAGCTTTGCCATTGCACTTGACATCTCAATGGCTTTCGATCAAGTCTGGCATAAATTATAAATTTTTAAACTGTTCTCTTCCCTTTTATATCCTTCTATCTGTTCCTTCATCTCTAGCTTCCTGTATGGTCATTCTGTGGCTGTTGTTATAGGCAGCCACCGTTCTTCTAGAGCAGTGTTTCTTAACCTGGGGAGCTAGCACCCTAGGGGTGCTGAAGTAAATTTTAAGAGGTGCTGGAAAATGCAACATATATTGGTTTTGCTTGGTATTGGCATCGTTGATATTTTATTTTGGGAGAATGTATAAAATAAATTGTCAAGGAGTACTTCACTTTATCCTTGTAGTTGTGTAGTAACTGTAGCAGTGTAGCAACTGTAGTCCCAGTAACCAGTGCCAGGGGGTGCTGGCCTGTGGGGCCTTACTTCAGGGGGTGCTGAGGTCGAAAAAGGATAAGAATCGCTGTTCTAGAGCTATCAACAGTGGCGTTCCTCAGGGTTCAGTCCCAATCACCAACTCTCTTCAATGACCCTCTAAGATGTACAGCTACCCTTATCCACTCATGCACTGATGACGCCACCCTTCACCTTTCCATTCACTTTTAGCAGCATCCATCTCAGCGAGTACTTCAACAAACAAGGGGCGAGATTTACTTGGCTCATGTATCTGATTGGGGTAAAATAAATCTCTCTGTTTTTATGCATCAAAAACTCAGTTTGTATATCTTTAGACCCATCAAAATCTTCCGCAGGAATATCCTCTAATTTGTAAAAGTTTCAAACTCAATCATGCATCACTTTTGTATGTACTTGGGGTTTCATTCTCTAGGGATTTACCTTGGAAAGATCACATTATTTCTATTGTAAAATCTGCTTCCAAGAGGTTAGGAGTGCAAAGACGACCCTGTATCTTGTTTACCCCTGCACAGTTGTCGACTTTATACACGGGCTTTATTCGCCCTTGTGTAGAGTACAACTCTCATGTGTGGGGATGCTCCCCACATGCAGCTCTTCTCAGCGAGGTGGTGTCAAAGGTTTTGCGTCTCATTTACTCTCCTCTTACTGGCTCCCTCCAACCTCTGTCTCATCGCCGAGCTGTTGCCTCATTATCTCTCTTCTATCGCTACCTCGGTGGTCACTGCTTCTCTGATGTGTCTCCTTGCATCCCTCCATCACTACGAAGGGCGCGTAGCACCCGTCTAGCAGCAAACTCTCATCCCTTTACTGTCCAGTTGTCTAACGCAAGAGTTAACCGTTATCCCCAGTCCTTGATGTTTGAAACAGGTAATCTGTGGAAACTCTCTTCATGTGTCTGTATTTCCTACTTCCTATGACCTCCAGTCTTTCATTCGCAGTGTGTCAAGGCAACTCGAGATGAACGGATCTTGAATAGGGCTCTGTTTTTTTTTTTTTTTCTACAAGGGAACAATATTACTGGCTTCTAGGCTTTGGTTCCTTTTTCCTTGAATAAAGAAAGAGAGAGAGAGAGAGAGAGAGAGAGAGAGAGAGAGAGAGAGAGAGAGAGAGAGAGAGAGAGAGAGAGAGAGAGAGAGAGAATGGAGCAGACCATTTCATCTTCAATGTTATCATCTGTATCATCATTGTAAAGATCATTTTGTCCACGTAAAAATAATATAAATAATAGAAAAAGAATATATGAAGTAAGAGGAGAGAGAGAGGGAGAGAGAGAGAGAGAGAAGACAGGAAGACAATGGGGAGGAGAGAAAGAGGAAGGAGTAAGGAGTAAAAGAGCCTCAGAGGATTGGAAGTTGGGGCTTCCATGAGACTGGACTTGTTCCTTCCCAAGTGTGGTGGTGACGTGCCAGGGATGGAGAGAGGCAATGGAAGAGAGAGAGAGAGAGAGAGAGAGAGAGAGAGAGAGAGAGAGAGAGAGAGAGAGAGAGAGAGAGAAAGAGAGAGAGAGAGAGAGAGAGAGAGAGAGAGAGAGAGAGAGAGAGAGAGAGAGGCGAGGAAAAAGTAAAAAAGAATGTAAGCGACAGAAACTGAGTAGGAGAATTTTGTATAAGAACAGGAGGATGGAGAGAAGCGATAATAGGGAAAGAAGGGGGAGAGGAGAGGAAAGAGAAAAGGGAAAGGTGAGGAAAAAAAGGAAAGGAATATAAGAGATAGAAATTGGATAGGAGAAAGATGTATAAGAAAGGAAGGGATGGACAGAATTATTAGTAGGGGTAAAGAAGGGAGAGGAGGAGGAAAGATGAGGAGATAAGGAAGGGAAAGGTTAGAATATAATGAAAGGAGTGAAAGAGATATAATTAGATAGGAGAAAGATGTGTATATGAAGAAAAGGGAAGGGGAGAGGCCATTGACGGGGTGGAGAAGTGGGAGAAATGGCCAGAAGAAAAAGGAAAGAAAAACGAGGCTGAATGGTTGAGGAAGAGGTGCAAGAGAACCAAATATACAGAGACAGTGATCGAGGAGGTAAGGCGAGTATAAAAGGGGGAAGGGAGGAGAAAAGTGGACGGGGAAAAGAAGGGACAGGATGAAGAGAGACAGTCAGAGAGAATGGAAAGGGATTGGAGAAAATTGGAGATATTGAAACTGGGAACTGATCAGATAGGGAGAGGAGAGTAAAGAAGATGCTGATAAAGCAATGAAAGAGAGCTGGGATGAGGAAAGACGTGAGGGAATCGAGAGAATAAACAGAAGAAATAAAAAAGAACAAGCAAGAGATCAGAATGGGAGGGAATGAAGGAAGCTGAGGAGGAGAAGAAGCAGAGAAACACTGAAGCAAATGAAAATAGTGAGCTGAAGATACTGAGACTGAGTGGCTGAGCAGAGGAAAGAGACAACGGAAAGGATAACGGAAGAGGAAAATGGATAGAAAGGAACAGAAAGATGAAAACAAAAGGCTGGTGTGGAGGTAAAATGAAGAGACAGAGAAGAACAAAAGCAGGCTAAACAGAAGAGATTAAGTGGAATGAGGCAATGGAAGAGACTAGTAAGGGCAATGAGGAGAGAAATGGACAAAAAAAAAATGAAGAGAAAAAGAATCAATGAAAAGAAAGATGCTTCAAGAATGGCTGAGAAGTGAATGACTGAATATAGACAGTGGAGGATAAAAGGAAAGGGAAGGAGGAGTGAAGGTGAGAGAGAGAGAGAGAGAGAGAGAGAGAGAGAGAGAGAGAGAGAGAGAGAGCAGAGGAAGCCTGAAAAGAAGTGCAGGCGAAAAGACATCTGTAGATGAGGGAAAAGCACGAGAAGGAATTGTGAATAGCGTAGATCAAGAAGCCCAGGAATCACTGGGGAAAATGGAGATACTGGTAAATGAAAGGACGAGGGTGAAGGAGAACCAGAGATCAGAAAAATCCAAAAGGAAATACAGGTATACCTGCTCTTGCAGAAAACATGAGAGTATGTTGTTAATTTTCTTCTACATATATATCAGAATGTCTATGCATTTCTTTCTTCGTGTACTGTATTTTTCTTTCTGTCTGTCGATCTGCAGTGGTATCTGTCTATCTGATTAGCTATCTACCTCTATCTAGCTGTCTGTTTATTTGTTTATCTATCTATCCAACTATAAATCAATGAAACAGTTAGTCTGTCTGTCTGTCAATGTATTTATCTATCCACGTATCTATCTACCTATATATTTATCTTTCTATCCAAATATAAAGCCAGTCAGTCAATCATTCAGTCTGTCTAAGCCCATGTCTATCTCTTTATCTACCAATCACCCACTCAATCGGTATATTTATCTATCTGCCTCTGTCTGAGAAGAAAGTAAAGGAGGAGCGTCGTTCAGGGTGCGTCAAAAGAAAGGAATTCAGTGTTTACAGAACACACCAACACCTCTCTTTCTGTATCTATCTATCGATCGATAAAGCGATGAGTCTTTCCACACTCTGACAGCTGACGCTGTAAAGGGTGGCCTTAACAAGAACATGGTATGTCTGTCCCTATTTACACACCGCAAGTCTTTATCGAGATTTTAGGTGAACGTAGGACGATAAACAATTAAATTCCCCAGCTAAGAAGATTACTTACCGTAAGAAGTGCATACCTTTGCTGATGCAGAGTCATTCCCTTTTTTGGCATTAACCTTTGAACTTTTGCTTCCAAAATTTATTCAATTCCTACGCTGATAATTCCCAGTAATTATTCAGATTTGTTGAAATACCACGCGCTATTTTTTTTCCGCCAGACAGACAGACAAATCGAGTCAAAGAACCAAGTGGAGGTGATAGTACAGGACCAGTAATTCTTTATGGCTATTTAATTCCCGCAGTGCATGAAGGTTTTGCTTAGCTCTCCTTTTGAAAATCTAATCAAGCCTGTCTGCTCTAGAAAAAAAAGTAAATAAATACAAATGAACGAGAATGCTGAAATGTTAATTAATCAAACCCACTGATCGCGTAAATCATTAATATAATCGCATAGCTACAACAAGGAAAAAAAAAATAAAAGAGAGAGAGAGAGAGAGAGAGAGAGAGAGAGAGATATTAGTATGGTTGATAGGGATAATTGTGAATCACGATGTAACTGAATTTATTTTGTACGTGGCACAACCAGACGATATCATTTTGCATACAGGGGACTTGTGTTATGTAGTAACGCTTATATTTTGATGGTGAATGCATGAAGCAACAACAATAACAACATCAACAACAACATCAACAACAACGACAACAACAACAATAATAATAATAATAATAATAAAAATAATAATTAAAAAAAAAAATAATAATAATAATAAGAGCAGCTGCCTTACTGTTCCAAATAACTTGCAATCTTAAAATCTTTTCATTTTCTTCTTCTCTCACTTTTCACTCCTTTACTTCATGTTCTCAACTCATACACGTTTCTCTATTAATTTCGCACGTTCTTACTGATTTCCTCGCTTTCTTTCTCTCTTTTTGCGACCTAATCATACACGGAGAGGAGGTGAGGCGCATTACTCACTTCCTCTATCTTATTTTATGTCTTCTTTCCACATTTTTGCCATCATTTCTTCTCATACAGTTCTCGCTTTTCACTTTCTGCCCTTTTCCTTTCTCCTTCTCATTTCACTGTCGTTGTCTTCGTATATTCATACTGTTCTCTTTCTCACTCACAGTTATTTCAGCAGTCACTGCTCTTCTGTACTTTGTTCGTATTCTTAGCCCACTGAAGAAATAGCTGTCTTCTCTCTCTCTCTCTCTCTCTCTCTCTCTCTCGTCTACGGCCAGCAGCCTCTCAACAGGATAGTTTCCAGGCATCTCAAAATGTACGGATCTTTCTTGATGGCTTTCCTTTGTTCATATTTCTTTAAAAGAACACGTTCTAATGGTTGTCAGCCTTTATTTTTCTTTTTCACATAAAACAGATGCTAAATATACTGAAACCAGTTTTCACTATTACACAGGCGACTTCCATCCTTTGCACTCTTATCTGTTATTCAGCTCCCCTGCCTTACCTCCTTTCACACCAATTTTCTCCTCAGTCTAGTTTATCCTACGAAGTATCCTGTCACACGAGGCTCGGAGCTGACTTCCTACAGTACATCGAAACACGGCACAGAATGATGCTTGTGGTTACCCATGCACAAACCTCATTACTAGGCTGAGGAAAATACTCTATTATTCATTTATTCAGTGCACTCACTTTTAAAATCTACTTCCGCTACTGCCATGCAACCGGACGTGGTGAAAGTAGCAAATATACAGTACAACGAGTGAGGTGGCAAAATATAAAACCTGTTTCTCCTCCTTCTCCTCTTCCTCCTCCTCGTCCGCATCATCGTCATCATCCTCATCATCATCATCATTATCATCATCATCATCATCATCATCATCATCATCATCATTATTCTGACTCCATATTCGCTTACAGACAGCACGATGTAGGCTCAAGGAGCAAGGCAATATGACGTACAAAATAGAAAAATTATCACCATCATGGCCACTAGCATGGGCCTGTCCACATCCACACATCGTTCAAACCCCCGGAATCATCACTCTGTCCTAATGGCCTATCCACCATCAGCAGCAAAAATAAAACAAAAAAGACATCCTCGAGCTGGAAGCAGGGAAAAAGACGACAGAAATACGGCACTGATTTCTCGCTTCCTGGCAGTCAAAAATATGGTCTTCTCTCCTGCTCTCCGACGTTTCCACTTTCCCCCTGAGGTCTTGCCTTGGAGCCCAGTTTCCAAAGCTAATTATGTGGGTTCTCTGGCAGCCTCACCCAGCGGAAAATAGCAAGCTGCGGAAAAGGTTGGCTTGGGTAAACAGTTGCGTCGCTGAGCACATGTGTTGGGTCGGTGATTACAAGATGGTTTGCTTTTTACGGTCAACGAGGAAAAGCGAGAATAGACAAAGAGCCGTTTGAAGGCCGAATTACATGCCTTGGTAACACCTCACAACGATGGGAAGATCCGCCTTCTGTATAAGGATTTCATGCATGAGCTAGAAAAAGAAATCACGCATGCATACATACCCTTGGTTATACTGAGCCATACATAACATCTGATATTTTGCACATTTTTTTTTTCATTACAGTGACAAAAACTCATGTATGGAGGATGGTCAGTATATAGCACTCTACTAGAAACTCACATAGCGGTATCTTAAGTAATGCTGGAACAGCTCAGTCTGCTGGTATGGGTGTGGCAGTTGTAGTAGGATGTAAACAAATGACTTTCCATTGACAATGACAATACTTAGGGCCGTATCAAGAGTTCAGGCGGTCCAAAGGCGACGTTTCAGTCCTCAGACGTTGCTGAACGTCAGTCATCCCTATTATATAAAATCTTGGCGAAACCCAGTTCAGGAGTTTGAATGCCGCGACAGACGCTAGATTCACTGGGCGACAATGTAATGGATGAGCGCTTACAGCTTGCAAACTTTAAATGTTTCTTTTGATTAATAAGCCAGACTTTCGCAAACCCATTCTCAAGTGATATTTTTATGTAGGAAATATGTATATGCGTTAGAACTGGTAACAAATTACAGCAAAACAGATAAAGAGGAAGCATTTAGGAGCAAGATACGGTATACTGTACAGGCTGATCATGAATTATAATTTATCTTTCGTTGCGTTTATTTGCATGAAATAATTGTCAAAGATATTATCTAGATTTGAATTTAAACGAGCGAGTAAATGTATTATTGTATACTTCACAGACTTCCATGGTATGTTTCTTGCCAGCTGACCAGTCAGGAACTATATACTGCAGCATATACAGATTATGTAAATCTCTACTCATGTAGCAGTAATTATTATGTTCCTGAACTTACATTACAAGACGTAAATATATAATTATTAAAAAATTATTTCTAGCATGCAGGCTGCTTTGCTTCTGTACAAGCTGGTTGAATGGTGACATGCATTGCAGCACCAGCACATGAGGGATGTACAGTCGTGGCCTTAAATAATTACCTATTATCCTGTACCCCGTGCCTCAGCCTTGCTCCCTTACGCGCGGCAAGTCACACTTGAGTAAGGGGCTGAGAGGGAGGGGCAAGAGAAGGGAAGGTGGGCGGGGGGAAGAGCGATGGTGCTTATGAGGGAGGGGAAGGAGGGTAGGTAGGGGAGGGAGAATGGAATGCGAAGTTGTGGCCAGAGAACTTGTCTATTTCTTTAATTCAGGGCATCATATAAAGGAGTTACTATTCGGTAGATGAAGCTGCATTACACCTTGTATAGCGGCGTCAAATAACAACCTTTAGATAGGTGGTGATGTCAAGGACTGGATCGTGAGAGACATATACTGACGTGACATTAAACATTTGTGCGGAGCCATATATTTGTGTTTATCCATGTTTTTTAACTTTAGACGCAGAATGGAATCTGGATGGCTTTGACTTCCGTAATGTGTGTGTAAGAAACTTCCTCTACCCTTAAATGTAACTAATTTTTGGAACTAAATATTATATGCAACCTCTGACATGGCTGTGTCCACAGTAAATATGATCACCCTCGCGGTAGACACTCCTTCTAAACTGTCACCATCATGTACTACACTATATATGCATGGTGCAGGCCATTTCCTGATGTCTGCAGCTATTTACAGGTAAGAAAATCTCTTGGGATGAAGTTGCATCAGGATTTTTTTTTTTTTTTTTTTTTTTTTTGTGAATCATGAAATAATTTGCATCGTTTTACTAACAAGTTTTGTGCTGAAGCCAAAACACCTATGCCAAAATCTGAGTGCTTGATTGAAGTAGGTAAATATTTTAACCAGCATCCTAACTAACGAATTCTCTCTTATCTGTTAACTTTATGTAACTTTATCTGAACTAAATCAGCTTATAGATTTATTTTGGTGCAAAAACTAATTACACATTTCAATAAAGAACCTAAATGATTGCATTTAGTTGTTGGTACTAATTAAGAATTTATGTACTCTATTTTTTTACCCATTCTGTAAATTAACAATGAAAGGGAACGGTATAGCTATTAAAAAATACAAACCTGGCTGACCATTTACCAACGCAAACCTGACTCTGATATCTGTAATTTCTGGCTTGTAATATTATGTTGTATACAGTATACAGTCTTTTTTACAAGCTATATTCTTTTTCTCCCACAAATATGGGGGAAAAGTGGCAAAGTACCCGGCAATGTAATGTGACTCATTATATTAGCAACCACTACAGCTGCTGCTGAATCAAGTACAGTATATACTTGAACTGCATGTGATGTACTGTACTTCAAAATGCACCCCATTAACAAACAAATGTCCCTTATTTAATTACGCTCCAGTGCCAAGACTGTCACACCACTAGACTGAGGCAGAAGCTCATAGGCTTCTCCTTAAATGTTATAACTACAGCACTGAGCTGGCGAACACAAACTCTGATATTGTTGCTGTTTCAAAAATCTATTGAGAAATTCTACCGGTAGTCTGAAATTCACTTGAGAGCACAATGTATTATCATATTTCCAAATATTATCGGACACGTCGCCACCACTGAGCTCTATAATACAGAGGGGCTTTCACATGGGTAGCGCTGCGTCTTTTGTGTGTCCGCCGCTAGAGTGGCACATGTTCTGGCAGCCATATTTATGCACCTCGCCTGACACCCGTGCCTTTTGAAATCAGCTGATGAATCCGGAAAATATAGTGCCATGGTCCACTGCGCAGCTTACTGATGCAAAAATGGGCACAGGAATTCATCAGAGATGGCATTACATTTCGCAGGTAAGAAATATATCTTGTTGCTAACACTACAAGATTACTGGATATGTTAAATGGCCGAGAAAGGATTCTTCCTTCTCAAAAAGCACTAAATGCTATAGTAATTTGAGCACTTTTATTGGCAAGACAGACAGGAGAGGCCTCCTCTGTGCAAGTGAGAGTGTAGTTAAAATTTGTTATGAAACTGAGAAATGCATTCAAATTTTGCAGACACACTCATGTGTTTGACACCTCCAGTGAGGACAACCATGTTCACAAATTAATAAAACTGGTATCACAGTGATACAGAATTTTTAGCTATCACAGTAAGATATTTATTACAGAGGAAGCTATTGGTACTAAAGTAAGAAAGCTGCTGGCTAGGTTGATTGTATTTAAAAATCAGTAAGAAATAATTATGCACGTGTGTTTATGCACATGAAGATGTGTACGTAGTTTTGTTAATAGCTAATATAATAGCAATTTTTTACTGAATATAATATGCTTATATACTTTATAATTGCAAAATACATTATGTGCTCTTCCCATCGACTTCAATTATATCTTTACTGCCTTAATTAAACAGACATAGGTTAAGACGGTCATAAAGAGAAACAAACAGAAAAAAAGTATGTTCTACACTGCAGCAACCAATGACGTTCTTTTATTCATAATCTTGGCTAAATGTATCATCTAAATCGTAGAACTAGGCAGAAAAAAAAATTTATATTAATTTTATATTATGATGATTATGTATACATAGAAGCAATGGTGAAACAGAGACAGCAAACTAAGAACAATGTTCCAATTGCATTACAATGGTACAGACGACGAATGTAGGTGTTTCAACATGGAGGCCAAAGTCACACGCACGCTTCAGCCCCTCCATATTATAGAGCTGAGTGGTCGCCACCCCACCACACCGGATATTTTATTTACCCGTGTTCGCTACAGAAATGTTTAGTCATGTAAAATTTTCTGAACAGTCCTGGATATCTCATACATTTCATCACGCCAAGGAAAATTGTATTCCCGAATTATTTAGCATTTATAAATGGAAGAAAAGAGCTATTGTATTTATGTATAATTAAGTCTGTTACACAAAAGGGGGGATTCCTGGTGGCGTTTATCCTCCTGTCAAATTCCAATATTATTTCATGGCACAACCTGGTGACGAACGCCTGGCCTGAACGGCAAATTTATTTATGATACGGGACACGGGAACGGCAGACAATCCTGTACTGCAATACTGGCATTTAGTTTTTATAGTACGACCTATAGTGAACCGTCCCAGATACACAAAGGAACTTACACGACAGAGTGAGCGTGAAGGTGACGTATGGACCACTCTCTTTCTCTACACACACACACACACACACACACACACAAACACACTGATGAAGACTGTGACGACATTACGCACTGTAACGATAAGTACGACGTTAAAAATGATGATAATTAGGCAAGTTCGGCCGATTCCCGAGTTAGTCACAATGGATTAGAAAACTGCACCTTTTTCTCCTCCAAGGAATATTAATAAAATGTGGCTGTCGAACTGAAGGCTATTATTAGTCCCTTGACGTCAGGACCTCCGGCCTTGAACACCGGGTGACAAATTTTTAGCTCACCTTTTCACTACGATGAAGTCTTTTGTTAAACTTTTACTACAACTCGACGATGCTTTCCGGCTTGGGAGAGTCCCATGATAAAAGAAGATAATGGAAGCCGTATGTAACTCCGCTAATTTGAAAAGTCTCCACTAGGCTGAAAAAAAAAATCGTCTGTTGGCAGACAATATGAAAGAAAGACTCACGATAATTTTATTCTTGTTCCTGTCGAACTATATTGTCACAGTTAAGAAGATTGTTTTGGAACTGAAGGACTAGATGTAGCAGAATCCACTCACTACAAGAGACCTTCCTCAAACTAAAATTGTGTGGGGGAGGCATTATAGTAGGTAAATCTCGCGCTGAAGGGATTACTCACCATGGGAAACAGTTCAAGGCGCCACAAGTGCTATTTTCTATTAACCCCGATATCGTCCTTGCATGTCTTCCTACCTGCTACCTGACAGTATTATTCATCTTAAGACGGACCTCAGTTAAAGGGTTAATGAAGATCTATGCAACTTCCCTTGTATGAAAAGTTTACCCTACGCTGAGGAAAAGCTGAATGTGATAACTTTCCGTCTCGGCCTGCAATGTATAAAAAATTTTCGTATCAGTAAAATATTGTCATAAATTAGTACATTTGGCAACACCGTTTTAGTTATATTCTAAGTACGACTGTAAAGGTGACCGGTAATCATAGTTTTGTATATAATAACATAACTGAACAATCTTTTCCAGATCTAATTCTCCAGACAGTTCACCAATACTGTATCACATACTTTAATCGTTTTAACCCTTATCAGTGCAACGAGGACGTCAAGCATCGAAAGGGGTAAGGTACCTGCAGTTACAACCTGTTCGCTTCGCACCAGTGACCCTGTAGGCGATGGTCAGTGCGCTAATTACCTTCCCAGCAACACCCAAGTCACATAAGTCTTGGGCACTAATAGGTAAATATTCATCATAGTTTGGCAATGAGGTGCGTGAACGCTGTACGAACGAAGATATAAACAAATGTTGAATCACTTTTTATTAAGGTAGACATGCTAGAAAGTCTCCATACTCGACTAGGATATATGCCTGGTGTCGTGTGTGTGTGTGTGTGTGTGTGTGTGTGTTTAGATTCGTCCATCTTACTAATAAGAGTGGACACGGGCAGATGGTGGAAGCCCGTCAGAGATTTATGTATGAATGGGGAATCGTGAAGACAACGTGGTTAGGGGAAGGAAGGTAGGAGTGCAGAAGGTGAGAGGAATGGTGGAATGAGAGGGTTGATGGATGAGGTGAGGGCAGAGAGGGTGCAGAGATATGGCGATGAGTTAGCAGAGGAGTGGAGAGCTAGTAAGGGGGGGGGGGTAGGAGGACACAAGTTGGAGGAGAGAGGAAGAGGGAAGTAGGGGTTTTATATCTGCGGCCGTGTGGGGCCGTGATATTCTGGGAATGAGGACAGTTGAGATGGTTGTGCGAAGGGAGGCTGTGGCAGGCCAGTCGAGGATGTAGTGCATTAGAGAAGATTCATCAGAGAGCTGGCAGTGCGCACATGGCTTTGGGTCAGAGTGATTTGCGAGAAGGTTGGGAAGCCAAGGCGTAGTCGGTGAATATACCTTTCTAGTGAGTTGGGGGTGCGAGGCGGAATGTCAAATGGCTTGTATGCTGTGGCTCTGGCAAGCCAGGAGGCAGAGAAAGATCCATCAGCAGCGAGAGTGACGTGATTATTTATGGTGTGATCATGGATGGCCTTGTTGGTGAGAAATTTAATACAAGACTGACTGGCGAGGAGGGGGAAAGTGGGGTGTGGGAGGGTAGTTGCAGCTCATGTAGCGGCATCTGCGAGCTCGTTGCTCTCTATGCCTACATGTCCAGGCAGCCAGTGTAGGAGAATTTCACCCCCGTCTCGACTGATGGAGTCAGCTACAGCATGAATTGAGGAAAGCTGTTTAGCATTGTCTCTGAAGTCCCTTGATTGGACACTGTACAGAGATGACAGCGAGTCAGTATGAATGACAATACGGTGTTTATGGAGCTCATAGGCATGACGTAGTGCACATAAGATGGCTACAAGCTCTGTCTCGCCGCCAGTTCCCGACAAGGCCTTCAGTGACAAATGCAGAGCCTGCTAGCCCCTCTTGTGTAACAGATCCATCAGTGTAGTATTCAGCAGTGTCAGGCGTTTGGAGGGATGAAATTCTCCTGAGGCTGTTTTGGTGGAGAGCGGGGATGGATGCTCTGGGGGAGTGGGAATTGGGAAGCATGAAGGTGATGGGTGGTGACTGCCATGGAGGGAGAGAAGAGTATTCGGGGTGAAGGGAATCAGGACCCTCGCGAAGTGTGGGTGCGAGGCCAATGTTGTGAGTGATGTTGATGAGGGAATGTACCCAATCCCTTCCTGGTCGGGGGTGAGGGGTCCATTCAACAGTGCGATGGAGAGTGGTGGCGATGGGGAGATGAGATCTGTGCCTGCACAGTTGAGCAACAATGGCTATTGATCAACTCCAGATTAGATTCTGAGCTTGAGAGAGGGAAGACCACTCTCAACCCTTAGGTACTCCAGCCGAGTCCAGCTGGGCGTCCCTAGTATGACTCTGAGAACTTCGTTTTGCAGAGTTTCTAGAGCCCGGACTTGAGTTCCAGAAAGCCCAACAAGACAAATGGCACAGTAGTCAACTAAGAAGCAGATGGAGTGAGTGTAAAATATTCTTAGGACACGGCTGGAGGCACCGAGGGAGTGGCACGCTATAGTCTTAAGAGCTGTGATTCTAGGGGTGGCTCTCTCTCGCAGATAGCGGATGTGAGGTGCGAAAGACAGACTGCTATCGAACCACACCCCCAGATATTGGTGCCTGTGAACACGGTCCAATCGATGTCCCACGAGAATAGCCTGGTGGCGTGGTTCCCAACCTCTTCGGTTCTGTGGCCTCACACACAAGATAATATAACCTCTGTGAACCCCATCCACATATCCCTTTGCGGGAGCAAATCGCGCATTCTTGTTTGAATGGGGACATGTTAGAATATGAATTTTTAACGTAGGAGGCACGTACCATAATTCCAGCAAAACAGTATACTGTATACTGGTAAAAGAACGTGCAGAAAGTAAGGCTAAAACTTCATTGTTAAGATGCATAGGAGTACACAGGAAGTACATTAAAAAGAGGCCTGTTGGCCCACGACGATGTTCTCTGCAGAAGAAATGGCTAATTCCACTAAGATCTAACCAAAGTGTAAGCGAAAAGGATAGAAGACAGGAAGGCTGTCCCTTAGCCACCACACCATACGGTTAAACCGGCAGGAAAAAGACAGGAAAAAACACCATACTTTTTAGAAAGAACAAGCATGGAAATTTTTTAGAAGAGGCAAAAGGGGAACGACTATGCACTAAGTATTTTTGTTACCAGTTTGATAATTATTTGTCGAGTCAAAATCAGAGAAATGCAGACATCATTTTTCATGTGAATATCACTACCCTGATGTGATATGGTGCACAGCAACATGGAGAACTTTGTTTCGAAGTGATAGATAGACGAGAATAGCATAACCAACCAGGCTGCTAGTTGCTGAAGACAGAATGGCAACCTATTCACACCGAAATGTCCCCATGCATTGTTCTTCAGATGTCTTTGTCAAATTAATCACATAGAAATTTATGAATTTATATGACAGTGTTAGCAGGAAGGCTATCTGTGATGCATAGAACAGAAACAGGATACTTCAGAATACTTGTCCCTGAAAAATGAGTATGAAATTTTGTTTTCAGTGACAATATACGTAAGATTTTTTTACAATAACATAACAGAGGAAGGAAAAAACAAATGAATAAGAAAAATATATAATCCATACACCAGATTATAGGTGTCCTTGAACCAATAAAAAAAAAAAAAAAAAAGAGTAATAGTTGGATTATAACAGCTGTAGGTTGAGGTTTGGGGGGAAACCATCCGGGAAGAGAGTTTCCAAGAGATGCATTTCGAGGAATATATGAATTTTGATAGGCACAAGTTCTACAATATGGCAGGGTGACAGTCCAGCCACGAGGGCTACCAGATGTTGGTGTAGCGTGGGAGAAGACGTGGAGATTTGGCACAATGGATGCAACTTTTTCTGAGGAATTGCCATTAAAATATTTGTAAAATAATGCAAGGGAGGAAACATTCCTTCTTACATGTATGACCCTCCCCAGAAGTACACTACAGCTTCCATGGGGATCATGGCCCCTAGGTTGCGAATCGCTGGCCTAGAGTGTCAAGTGTTTTTAGCGTCTGTAAGCTTTATGTCTTTGCAGTCAGGTACTGAGATTTTTTGTATTTTTATACTATATTAACCCATAATCCTTCATCTCTCAGTTACTCCAGAGTGAAGCAATTAATTTCTCTTGTGGAGGTGCAACACTGTGTCGAGGTTATTCACCGGGAAACTATACTGACTGGCCAAACATGGTTACAGAGACTCTGATGGATCTGCTGGCTCAGTTTCCTTCTGAATTTTATATTCGCTATAAATATCTATTAACCACGTTCTTAGATGTTCTGTAGAAAAGCTTTGACGTCCTAGTCTCCCCTTCATCATGCATTAAACGGTCATGGTGAAGTATGGTGTCGGACATAAATATTGAGCCATTTCCTTGCAATGAACAGCAATACAGTGAGCTATGACTTCCAAACCTAGCCAGGAGATTTGCTGATTCTAAGAAACCTTACAAATTATTATGTAAGTTTCACAACTGCTTGAATAAAGAGGGTAGTGATATTATAATGCACAATAATACATCACTAAAGAAGCATCAACCAATAACAGAATGATAAATGCAAGCTATAATGGAAATGTTAGGTTAAAAAAAAGGGCAGAAAGTAGCACAAAGGAATATTCTGATTACCATCTCCGACATTTTACATTCTCCTGGGAACCCACCGAAAGGGGATGACCTTGAAAGAACTGCCTCCAGGCTACTTGTCCTTACAATGCCCTCTCATATCTATGGTACACTTCATCCTTAAAAAAAAGAAAGAAAGAAAAAAAAAAAGCGAAAACTAGTAAGGCAACTTAACCTTTAACTTACCCGTAGGTTAAGTGTTATGGTAGGTTTAGATTCGTTAAAGTTAGATTAGGCAACATAATTAGTCCAGGTTACGTAGCTCACATGGTTACGGTTAAAGTTTGGTTAGTTTCATCCATCCATCCATCATCCAATCATCTATCAATTTGTCTACCAGTCATTCAATCTCTTTATCTGTATCTCTCTATCTGTCTATCTGTCTGTCTATCTACATCTCTACCAATCCGTTAGTTTTGTTGTTGCATGTACTGTCAGTTAAAATCATACTTCTTTTTATTTTTTTTTTTATTTTTATTTTTTTACTGTAAAGGGAATCCCAAAATTTCTTAGTCCCACTGGTGTAGTTTCCCCTATTTTCTTGGGAGGATTACTTGCAGATGTGTACCATATGGATTATTAATTACCACATGAACGATCTAAAACTCAACTAAATACAACATAAACTCGATAAAAAAAAGATCACATTCTTCGGCCCATACTAAATCTGAGCTAAAATACCAGTAATTCTGGCCTTATTTGGCCATTAAGCATATGATTATCTTTCTGCAGAAGGTGGGGATTTGTGGGTGTTAGAAAGACTGAGATAGGGCTTGTTTTAGAACTGCTAGGATAGACAAGTACCAAAGTAGTGAAAGAATGTTCGGTTAGGGATCAGAAGTTTAAGAAAAGGGAGATCTGAATCACTGGATGAGAGCACCAGAAGACCTGACAGTGTCTCGATAAGGACGAACTTGAGCGGACGAACATAAGAAGTCTGGAGACAATGGATATAAGAACAGTGGGTCTAATAGTACTGTAATGTAACTGACCCTGTTTTAGATGGACGATGAGTGAAACGATACGTCTGAATGCACTGGATTTAAGAACGCTTATCAAACAATACTGCAAAAAAAAAAAAAAAAAATGTGGGAGTCTGTGTCTGTGAGGAATCATAGGTGAACGAACACAGGAATCCTTTAAGTACTGAATCATATAACAATGGATCTGTAAGTACTGGAAACAAAGTGAGAATCTGTGTCGTGGAGAATAATAAATGGACGAACAAGAGAGGTTAGAAAGCATTAGTTTTCAGAGTATTGGAGAAAGTGACATATTTGTCGATAAGTATGTATAAGTAAACCAATAGGAGAAAGTCTGAAAGAACTGCCAATGTAACCTCTGGATCTAAGCGTACTGGAAAATTTTTGAGTTCGGTTTGATAAAAGAACAAGGAGGAGTGAAGGCAGGGAACCTGATGGCACCGGATTGTAGAATATTTGATCTAAAAGATATGTAAAACATGTAAATATCTCTCGTTTTGGGACCGTAAGCATATTAAAATAAAAGATTGGATAGCACTGAATTTGATAGCCCTGTTTCTGAGAATACAGTAGTTTGTGCATACCCAAGGTGAGCTAAGACGCTTTGCGTGGGAAAATGACAGTTGACTCACCTTAAAAAATATGGAAACAAACAAACAAAAAACAGTATGAGCTGAAAAATTCCAAAATTTGGCCCCATCTGCAACGACATTTGTACAGTACAGTAAATCTCGTAAGTTAATACATGCCAACGTGGCCGCTAAACGTGGCTATTGCGCTTGCACACCGTGCACCCTCCTCTCTATCCCTCTTCCCCGTGTCTCTGCTAGCCGACCTTAACCCCTGGTTTCCCCGTTTATGTAAAAATCCCGTGTAAAAACTTTTTTTTTTCTTTATGTTTCATGGCTTTCCACATTTCTGTTGCGCCCACCAGTAAGAGGGCTCGTCGCTTGCCTTTGTTGTTCGAGAAAAAAAAATTCTCTGTCGGCTCGCCGCATGCGTGGTGGATATTGCCAAGTATTTTAAGATAAATGGTTGACACTGTACACAGTGTGAAAGTGCTATGAAATGAAAAGATTGAGTGTGCAGTGGAACAAGGAGGTGAACAAGATGCAACAAGGCGTTCGTATGCGAAAAATGATGTGCTGATGAAGAATGAGAAAGTGCTTTTTAAGTTTGTCTGTGGCCACAGGGATTTGAACATTATTATGGACACTAACATCATTCAGCAAAGTACTATTGGAACTGATGGAATAGTTGCTCTTGTGATCAAGGTGAAAATCCTCCACCCTTCTCTGCTAGCAAGGGCTGGTTTGCAAGATTCAGTGAATGCAAAGAATTGCGCCAAGTGAGAGTGTTGGGTGAGGCAAGGGTTACAGACATGACCATGGCAGTGGTTTTTCTTGTCTCCTTTAGGAAGGAGGTAAAGGACGGTTGATAAAGTAGACCAGGTATTCAGTATGGATGCAAATCGTCTATTTTGGAAATACCTCCCCTCTTCTGCCTTCGTGACGATGAAGGAACATCAGCACCTGGGTACAAGGCCTCCAAAGAGCGTCTTATTTTACCGTTTGCCTGTAATGCCATAGGCGAATGAAAGGTAAAACTTTTGGCTATTCATAATTTCACACAGCCCAGTGCGCTGCAGTATGAAAATGTGGTGCAGTTATGTGTTCAGTAGTCTCATAATTCAAGGGGTGAGTGATGTTGTAGTTAGTACTGGGGTGGTTTGACAAGATTTTTGTCTGCATAGTGGAAAGGCACTGCAGCGAGAAAAATCCTTCTTTGAAAGAGGTCTTGGTTCTGGATAATTTTCGGGCCACCCAAAACATCTCGTTGGCCGTCACCCCGCCGTAGAGGTTATTATCCTGCCGCCTAACACCACTAGTGTTATACGATCTTTTGACCAGAAAATCATTGCGACCTTTAAGGAGTTGTACCATTCACACACCTATGAAGCTATAGAAGGCTACTAACAGAGGGACTGACTTGGGAGTAATGGCATCTGAGGCCATGAGGTTGAATTACCAATACCTTCAGCAGCAAACCCTCAAGTAGTAGCAACACAGTTTTAGAATGCGCTTAATATTTTGGATGCAATAATGAAAGTCATTGCTACCTGGACTGACATTACCAAGGATGCTATTAGGCAAGGGTGGCAAAAGCTGCTGCCCCATGGCTATCCCATTGTGTCGAAAACATTGGTCACTGATGCACCACACAAAGTTGCAGAAATGGCCCAGAAAGTGCCAGAGGAGGGTTTCACTTCCATCACTTGTGGGAACATCCTTTACTTAATGATGCTGCTCAAGAAATAATGATCAACGATCTCATCGAATAGACCTATATATATATATATATATATATATATATATATATATATATATATATATAGATATATATATATATATATATATATATATATATATATATATATATATATATCATCACCATCATCAGCCGTTTGAGTATCCACTGCAGGACCGGCCTATCCCGACCTAAGTCGGGACGATACAGCCAATAAATCCTTACCAAATGGCTTAGGCTATCTGGTAGAGATTGTACGAGTATGTACGGTAAGATGTGCTTGTAAGTGTAATCGTAGTTTTAGAGTGGCTTTGGATGTGTGTGTAGTCTATGAACCAAGTGTAATCAGCCCGCGCAAGCCGACTAGGTGCAAGCATACTTTATAGTAAGTGACACTAGTTCAAACACAGCACCCCTTGTATCCGCCAATGCAGTACGTGGCCGGGTGAACACTCCCAAAGTTTATTACCTTGGCGGGGTACGAACCATGGCTCACCCGTGTAAGAAATGCACACTCTACCACCGTACCACAGAGGTGTATATATATATATATATATATATATATATATATATATATATATATATATATATATCATCAGCCATTACAAGTCACAGATCTACCTGGTAAACAAGCCTACACCTTTTCTATCCTTAATGACCTAGAGCAGCTTGTACAGCACCCTACTCGTATCCCTGACCGCCTTGGAGAGACCTCCAACATACATGACCTCTTCCATACAAGTAATCCTTCTGCTTACACTGTTAATCTTTTCTTTCCGTAGGGCTCCTCCGATCACAACCTCATCACCTTAACCTGTCCTATCACTCCGATACAGCCTGTGGACCCTCCAGAGAAAGGTTGTCCATGGCATTTTGGAGCAACGGATTGGGAGGCCTTCAGGCAGTACTTCTTCGATTTTCCCTGTAATGATTATTGCTTCCATGGTCGGGAGCCATCTGAGTGTGCCTTGCACATTACGGAGGTTATTCTCTCGGGCATGGAAGCATACATTCCTTTCTCATATCCTTTGACTAATGCAAGAAAGCCTTGGTTTAATCACGCTTGTTCTAATGCTGTCCGTAACAAGGAGAGGGCCTATAAAAGGTACAGGAACCAGTTAACCCGTGAATCACATCTTTTATACGTTTCTGCCCGGAATCGTCCTAAGTCTGTTCTTCGCTCTGCTAAAAATAATTTCATCCATACTAAATGCTCTCAACTCTCTAACTCGAATTCTTCCCACTCCTTCAGGCACCTTGCCAAAACGTTTCTAACTACTTTACCTCATCATCCTTCCCTCCTCTTTTCTACTCTGATGGCTCTGTTGCTATTACTTCTACTAATAAAGCAGATCTCTTCACTCAGACTTTCTCCTCCAATTCCAAAATAGACAATTCCGGTGCTGTTTCTCCATCACTTTCCCCTCTGACTTCCTCGTGGCTGACATTAAAATTTCTTCAGTTGATGTATTTTCTGCCATCACAGGCCTCTATACTTATAAGGCATATGGGCATGATGGAGTCCCTCCTGTTGTTCTCAAGAACTGTGCTTCTGTGCTTACACCCTGCCTAGGGAAGCTCTTTCGCCTTTGTCAACTGGCACCTATCCTTCTTGATGGAAGTTTGCTCTCATTCTGCCAGTCCCAGAGAAGGGTTACCATTCCCAGCCCTCTATCGTCCAATTGCTTTAACATCCGTATGCCAAAGTTTTCAAGTCAATTTTTAATAGAAAAATTTTAAAGCATCTTTCTTATCACAACCATCTTTCTGATCGTCAGTATGGGTTCCGTCAGGGACGCTCCACTGGCTATCTCCTCACCTACCTTACAGACTCCTGGTCATCCTCCTTTCGGGACTTTGGTGAAAGCTTTGCCATTGCACTTGACATCTCAAAAGCTTTCGATCGAGTCTGGCATAAATCTTTAAATTCCAAACTGCCATCTTACGGTTTCTATCCTTCTATCTGTGCCTTTATCTCTAGCTTCCTTTCTGGTCGTTCTATAGTCGCTGTTGTAGACGGCAATCGTTCTTCCCCTAGATATATTAACAGTGGTGTGTCTCAGGGTTCTGTCCTATCACCAACTCTCTTCCTTTTATTCATCAATGACCTTCTAAGCTGTACATCTAACCCTATCCACTCATACACTGATGACTCCACCCTTCACCTTTCCATTCAGTTCCCACAACGTCCATCTCAGCAGTTACTTCAGCAAACAAGGGATGAGGCTATGGAACACCTAATGTTTGACTTGGCTCGTATCTCTGTCTAGGGTAAAAATAATCTTGTTGTTAATGCATCAAAGACTCAGTTCTTACACCTATCATCCCAACAAAATCTTCCACAGGTATACCCACTAATGTATATTAATATTCATCTTAATCCTGCATCATCCTTGAACATGCTTGGGGTTTCATTTACTCGGGACTTATCTTGGAAAGATCATATTGCATCTCTTGTAAAATCTGCTTCCAAGAGATTAGGTGCACAAAGTCGACTCCGTTCCTTCTTTACCCCTGCACAATTGTTGACTCTATACTGAGGTTTTATCCGCCCCTGTGTGGAGTACATCTCCCATGTGTGGGGAGGGTCCCCACATACAGCTCTTCTCAATAGGGTGGAGTCAAAGGCTTTTCATCTCATTAACTCTCCTCCTCTTACTGACTCCCTTCAACCTCTGTCTCTTCTTCGCACTTTTGCATCTTTATCTCTTTTCTATCGCTACTTCCATGGTAACTGCTCCTCTGAACTGTCTGCATGCATTCCTCCGTCTCTATGACAGGTGCATAGCACCGGTCTAGCAGCAAACTCTCATCCCTTTTCTGTCCAACTTTTTAATGCAACAATTAACCGTTACTCCCAGTCCTTCATTTATGCAACAGGTCAGCTCTGGAACTGTCTCCCTCTGTCTGTATTTCCTGCTTCCTATGATCTCAAGTCTTTCAAACAGTGTGTCCAGGCACCTTAACCTGCCCTATCGCTCCGGTACAGCCTGTGGACCCTCCAAAAAAAAGTCGTCTCTAGCACTTTGGGGCTGCGGATTGGGAGGCTCTCAGGCAGTACTTCTTTGATTTTCCATGGAATGATTATTGCTTTCATGGCCGGGAGCCATCTGGGTGTGCCTTGCACATTACGGAGGTTATTCTCTCGGCATGGAAGCATACATTCTTTTCTCATATCCTTTGACTAACGCAAGAAAGCCTTGGTTTAATCACGCTTGTTCTAATGCTGTCCGCAACAAGGAGAGGGCCTGTAAAAGGTACCGGAGCCAACCCTCCCCTGAATCACAACTTTTATACATTTCTGCCCAGAATCGTGCTGAGTCTGTTCTTCGCTCTGCTAAAAATAATTTCATCCGTACAAGATGCTCTCAACTCTCCAACTCGAACTCTTCCCGCTCCTTCTGGCACCTTGCCAAAAACCTTTCTAACAACTTTACCTCATCATCCTTCCCTCCTCTTTTCTACTCTGATGGCTCTGTAGCTATTTCTTCTACTGATAAAGCAGATCTCTTCGCTCAGACTCTCTCCTCCAATTCCATCTTAGACGATTCCGTGCTGTTACTCCATCACTTCCCCCCTCTGACTTCCTCATGGCTAACATTAAAATTTCTTCAGCTGATGTATTTTCTGCCATTGCTGGCCTCAGTACTAATAAGGCATATGGGCCTGATGGAGTCCCTCCTGTTGTTCTCAAGAACTGTGCTTCTGTGCTTACACCCTGCCTAGGCAAACTCTTTCGCCTTTGTCTGTCAACTTGTACCTTTCCTTCTTGCTGGAAGTTTTCTCTCATTCAGCCAGTCCCAAGGAAGGGTGACCATTCCCAACCCTCTAACTATCGCCCAATTGCTTTAACATCCTGTATCTCAAAAGTTTTTGAGTCTATTCTTAATAGAAAAATTTTAAAGCATCTTTCCTATTACAACCTTCTTTCTGATCGTCAGTATGGGTTCCGTCAGGGACGCTCCACAGGCGACCTTCTCACCTACCTTTCAGTCTTCTGGTCATCCTCCTTTCGGGACTTTGGCGAAAGCTTTGCCATTGCACGTGACATCTCAAAGGCTTTCGATCGAGTCTGGCATAAATCATTAATTTCCAAAGTGCCCTCTTACAGTTTCCATCCTTCTTTCTGTGCCTTCATCTCTAGCTTCCTTTCTGGTCGTTCTATAGCCGCTGTTGTAGACGGCTATCGTTCTTCTCCTAGATCTATTAACAGTGGTGTTCCTCAGGGCTCTGCCCTATCACCAACTCTCTTCCTTTTATTCATCAATGACCTTCTAAGCTGTACATCTAACCCTATCCACTCATACGCTGATGACTCCACCCTTCACATTTCCATTCGATTCCCACAACGTCCATCTCAGCAGTTACTTCAACAGGCAAGGGATGAGGCTATGGCACACCTAATGTCTGACTTGGCTCGTATCTCTTACTGGGGTAAAAATAATCTGGTTGTTTTTAATGCATCAAAGACTCACTTTTTGCACCTATCAACCCAACAAAATCTTCCACAGGTATACCCACTTATGTTTAATAATTCTCAACTTAATCCTGCATCATCCTTGAACATGCTTGGGGTTTCCTTTGCTCGGGACTTGTCTTGGAAAGATCATATTACATCTCTTGTAAAATCTGCTTCCAAGCGATTGGGTGTGCTAAGCCGACTCCATTCCTTCTTTGCCCCTGCACAGTTGTTGACTCTATACAGGGTTTTATCCGCCCCTGTGTGGAGTACAACTCTCATGTGTGGGGAGGCTCCCCACATACAGCTCTTCTCAATTGGATGGAGTCAAAGGCTTTTCGTCTTATTAACTCTCCCCCTCTTACTAACTCCCTTCAACCTCTGTCTCTTTGCTGCAGTGTTGCATCTTTATCTCTTTTCTATCGCTACTTCAATGGTCACTATTCCTCTGAACTGTCTGCATGTATTCCTCCACTTCAATGACGGGCGCGTAGCACCCATCTAGCAGCAAACTCTCACCCCTTTTCTGTCCAACTCTCTAATGCAAGAGTTAACCGTTACTCCCAGTCCTTCATTTATACAACAGGTCAACTCTGGAACTGTCTCCCTCTGCCTGTATTTCCTGCTTCCTATGATTTCCAGTCTTTCAAACGCAGTGTGTCCAGGCATCTCGAAATGAATGGATCTTGTATTTGGCTCTCTTGTATTTTGTTTTTCTCTTGGAAGGAAGTTTTGTGGGCTCATGGTCTTTGGTTCCTTCTTCACATAAAACAAAAATAATCTCGAAATGATCGGATCTTGAATTTGGCTCTCTCTTGTATTTTGTTTTTCTCTTGGAAGGAACAATAATTGCGGGCTTGTGGCCTTTGGTTCCTTCTTCCTCACATAATATATATATATATATATATATATATATATATATATATATATATATATATATATAATCATCATCAGCCATTACAAGTCCAGATATGACCTCCAGTCTTTTAAACGGTGTGTCCAGGAATCTCGAAATGATCGGATCTTGAATTTGTCTCTCTCTTGTATCTTGTTTTTCTCTTGGAAGGAACAATAATTGCAGGCTCGCGGCCTTTGGTTCCTTCTTCCTAGCATGAAAAAATATATATATATATATATATATATATATATATATATATATATATATATATATATATATATATATCTATATATGGAGCCTCTGTGGTTCAATGGTAAAGTATGCATTTTTGTACACTGAATAACGAAGGTTCGCGCCTCGCTAGGGTAATAAACTTTGGGAGCGTTCTTCCAGCCACGTACTGCATTGGCGGACACAAGGCTGTGGATGAACCAGTGTCGTATGCTGTAAAATATGCTTGCACCTAGTCGGCTTGCGTGGGCCGATTTCACTTGGTTGACAGACTGCACACACATCCAAAGCCACTCCAACAGAACAGTAACACTTACAAGCACTTCTCACCCTGCATACAATCTCTACCAGACAGCCTAAGCCACTTGGTAGAGATACATTGGCTGTATTGTCCCCACTTCGGTCGGGATATGCCGGTCCTGTAGTGGACACTCAAAACGGCTGATGAGATTATATATATATATATATATATATATATATATATATATATATATGTCAGTTATTACAAGTCCACTGCTTAACAAAGGCCGCCCCCAACCTTCTCCACGAATTCCTTGACTAAGTCAATCTTTACCACGTTTTCCCTGGAAATTTCTCTATCTCCTCTCTCCACCTCTTGTCTGGCCTTTTTCTGCTACATTTACAATCTCTTGGTGTCCAGTCAGTCAGCCCCTTGCTGCATCGGTTATCCCTTATTCTTGCTAAGTGGCCTGCCCCCCTCGATTTCATTTTTTTTTTTTTTATAACTTCTGTATTATCTTTGACTTTAGTCTGCTCTCACACTCAAGTCGATCTATTCATGTCTCTTAAAGTTATTCCCAACATTTACCTTTCCAGTCCTCTCTGAGAACGGATTAATTTATTTTCCATCGATTTTTGGAGTGGCCCTGGTGAGAGAGGATAGTGTTTGGAAACTCCCTGTACTGTTGTTTGCAGATGATACCGTGTTGTTGAGTGAAGACGAAGGAGAGCTGCAAGGCTTGGTGGATGAGTTTGAGAGAGTGTGTAGGAAACGGAATCTAAAGGTGAATGTAGGGAAGAGTAAAGTGATGGTCTTTGAGAGAGGTGAAGTCAGTGAATGTACAGCGAGGTTGGATGGTGAGGAATTGGAAAATGTGAGTACGTTTAAGTACTTGGGTAGTGTGATGAGTAAGGATGGAGGTTTGGAGGGTGAAGTGCTTGAAAGGGTACAGCAGGGAAGAAAGGTTGCTGGTTCTTTGAAAGCAGTGATAAGAAACAGGGAAGTGAGCATGGAAGTGAAAAAGTTACTACATGACAGTATTGTGATACCAACTCTAACGTACGGAAGTGAAGCGTGGACGTTGTTGGAAGGACACAAGTCAAGAGTGAGAGCCGTGGAAATGAGTTATTTAAGAGGAGCCTGTGGAGTCACATGGAGAGACAGGCTGACGAATGAGGATATAAAGGAGCGTTGTGGTGTTGATGTGGATGTGATAGGAAGCGTTATGAGGAACACACTGAGGTGGTTTGGCCATGTGGAGAGGATGGAGGGTGAAAGACTGACGAAGAGAGTGTATGTGAGTGAGGTGGAGGGGGAAAGAGGGAGGGGGAGGCCGAGGATGAGATGGAGAGATGGGGTGGAGAGGTATATGAGAGAGGGGGGTGTGAGTTGGGAGCAGGGGAGTGAAATGGCGGGGGACAGGGCGACATGGAGGCGATTTGTTTGTGGCCACCCCAAACGGGATTGAGGCGTCTGGCAATAGATAGATAGATAGATAGATTTTGTCAGTTTCCAGGTCTCACAACCGTTCGTCATAGCTGGAATTATGGATTCGTTATATACTTTTTGTTTCATACAAATTGGCAAGCTACTTTTCATAATGTCTTCTTTTTTACCGGAAGCTTTCCATCAAATTGTAATGTGTCTATTTATTTCACTATCATGATCTTTCGTTAATTTTAGCATTTGCCCCAAGTAATTGTACTCCTCTACTTCTTCACGGATTTCTTCGCTTATTCTGATGACGCTGTTTGGTGTATGTAGATTAAAAATCAGTTTTACTCTGGTTCATCCTTAGCCCTACTTTGAGACATTCTCTGTTCAGGTCATTTAACATGCCTCTGTTTCTTCTGAGATTAGGACAATGTCATTTTCAAATTTTAAATGACTTAGCTTTTCTCTATGTATGTTCACTCCTTTGTTTTCCCAGTCTAGCTTTCTGATAATACTTTCTAGGCATGCTGTAAATAATTTTGGTGAAATTGTATCTCCCTGACGCATGCCCTTCTCAATCTTAATTTTTTCCGAGTTCTTATGTATTTTAATTGTAGCAGTTCCCTCTTTATATATGTTCTCGAGCAGTTTTACAATGTTCTCAGTCACTCCTTGTTCTCGCAGTGAATTATAATTGTTATTTGTTTCACTGAGTCGAAAGCCTTTACTTAATCAAGAAAGCCTATGCACAGCGGTTTATTATATTTTATAGTTTTCTCTGTTAGCTGATTCATTGTGTGTAGATGATCAGTGGTCGAATAACCACTTCAGAATCCTGCCTGTTCACGAGGTTGGTTTTCCTCCAAACTTGTTATTCTGTTCATAAGGACTTTAATGAACAGTTTGTAAATGACTGATCATAAGCTAATGGGTCGATAGTAAGATCTTTTGAGTCACCCTTTTTGTAAAGTAAAATAACTATTACATTACACTATGTTTTGGAAAAATTCTTCTTTTTTATACATTAACCCACCGCATCCTGTTGATGTATATATACTTCCAAACGTTTTGTCACTGTGACTCCCGTTGACGTATATAAATGCGCAGCAATTGCAAGTTCTGTCATTTGCACATTTTTCAAATTTCGCGCGTGATTTTTCGTACGTTTACAAGGGACACCTTCCTCAACAAGATGCCAGGCAGGGACAGTGCCTTACCCTGCATGACCTCGCCCTCCCTGCACGCCATTGTCTTGGCAGTTCACCTGTTACCAGTGACCTGGCCAGTAAAGACATTTCGTGCTATGGTACGAAATTCAAGGCCAGAGTGATTCCCCAATTGATGACAATGTGGAGGACAAAGTTTACACAGCATTACAGGAAGAAACAGTCAGAAATGATGATCAGGTAATGTCGCCAAAAAAGGTCAGGTATGTTGATGTATTTGGTGAGTGAAAAATTGCTTATATTGCTATATTACTGTGTGAAACCAATATACTCTCGTACTACATATAAATTCGTACCAAATAAATAAATAAGTACCGTTTATGAGTGGTGTGGAATAGTTACCCTCCCATAGAATTTGTTTTCTTTGGAGCCAGCCTGATAGAAAACCCAGTAAGATAAGGAGTACTGCTACCTGTATCCAGTATTTTAAACCTCAGGTGAGCGAGTTCTCTATGAATTTTCGATGTTTCTCACCAAAAGCGGAGGTTTGAGCCAATTTTTTTTTTTCTCCCAAATGGTTGGGATTGGGGGGTCAGTGGTGGAAAATCGGTCGGGACAGGGCGGGTTAAATAAATAAATGAGCAAGCCTATTTTGTACTACTCCTGGTAGAAAAACCTAATATCTGTATCAGTATCTATATCTATCTATCTATCTATCTATCTATTTATTTACTGATCCTCTTGATGAAGTCAGACGGAAACTGCTATTATCTTCACAAGAAATAGCATCAGTAATCACTAAAATTCTTCCTCTGGAGTTATTCATGGCTTTGAGGCAGGAGGTGGTTACTTAGTGGGCTGCTAACCGAAAATATGTGAGACCACTTCCGTGCTGGGTCAAGGAACAATTTATGACACAGAATTTAATGCAGTTTTCACCCCTGTCATAAAAACATCCTTGCCAATACCATCACACGAGTTCTGAATATGACAGTATGAGTGAACGTTTTTATATATTGCACAGGTCTTCGTTCGCTGCACTCGCCGATGCTTAGCCTGCTAGGGGCATGGCAGTGAACTCGGCAGTTGAAATCTGCTGTTCCAGAGCACCGCAACTCACTTACTCTGGCCAGTTGGTGGGCAGTGGCCAATACACCACTTCAGTGGACATCAGTTTGCACCGTACCCAGAATGTTCCGTACTGGATCCCTAACTGGAGTGTGTGCAAAGTTTTACTAAAATGCAGTTGTCAGGGTTAGCAGGTTCGTTACAAACATGCCCATGCATATGAAGTAAAACTCGCTGGGAATAAGCCCAGTGAAATACCAAGCATTCGTCGATTAAGGCATCTTCAGGGTAATACAGGAGTGAGAGGTGAGCTCATATATATATACATACAACTCATATTAATGGTACAATTGATATTCTTGCGAACACAGGACGCCTTTACTCCATTTATTAACGTCCCTGTCAGCTGTCAATAGCACCCAAACACTGAATGATGAAGGATTTTCCCCAGTCTGCGTCTGAGAATGACACGTGGCCGTATAAGCCTATTTCTGGCTAACATGCGACAATTTTAATCTCGCCTATATTCGGTTTTAGTTAGCACTAGGGCAACTTTGTCCTCTAAAATATTCCTAAATTATTACCATTGTATTTTCTTTACCATTTCTCCTACAAGGGCTTGATTAAGTATTTTATTCCGGCTTACACAAGGCCACTGTAGCTCCTTCAAATTGATGACATTTTCTCATGTAGTATTGCTATCTTCAGACAGTTTATTTACCTTATGATAATTTTTTTCCAAAATGGAAAAGGCAGATATGTCCTTTACTAAACTCTCTGGAACTAACATTCCTTGGTACAGTAAATTAAATAATCTGGAAGTAGCAAGAAACGTAATACGTTGTGAAGCTGAAGGGGTTATTAAATCTTAATAAATGACTAAATATTATGTTCTAGTAATTTTAACCTACCTAGCCATTTTCCCTGTATTCCGGCTAACACTGAAGCATTACTCAGTGTATCAACACTGAAACCGCTGTCAGTAATTCAGAGCACAGACCAAGTAATGTAATCAGCTATTTCATATTGACTGATTTTATTTTGGTTAGAAGGTTGCCTTTATTCTTGCTAATGCAGAGCAGCTTCATCATATTTATCATCGTCCAAAGAGTTCTAAATATTACTTAACACAGACGAATGAAGGATATGAAGTGTTTGTAAGTAGTGCAGTGATTGAGTGAGCCTACTCGTTTCACTTTGAATATTATGCTAACTTATTCAATTCTAGCTGATACAAGACAATTTTAGCCAATTTCTCGACACTCAAACAGCAGCATGTCAATAATTCAGAACCCTGACCGATGGAGGATTTGCCCAGAGTCTGAGTCTGAGTAAGACTAGTGAGTTTCCCTCAGGCCCCGGACAGATGGGCTGTGAGGCCTCGGTGCATCAAACACCTGACTCCAGCCGTCATCCACAACAGAAGGCATGTGTTAGTCAAGGGTCAATACTGGTGGATAAGGACGCCCACGGCCGAGTTAGGGACATCTCTCACTACGTAGGGAAGTATGTTATTGATTCTGGATATGCAACACTGACTACTATAAGTCAGGGACATGAAGAGTATAGAGAGGGAACGTCTAATCACTGAAGTGGAGACGTCTTTTACAGGTCAGGAACGTCTACCATTCACTGTGGGAGTCTGGTAACTTCCGCATTATGATGCATCGGTGCTTCGAATACCTAACTCAAATCGATCATTGTCCAACAGGTGAGTGTCGGTCAATGTGCAGGTTAGGAACGTCAGTACGGAAGGTCAGTGAGTTCCACTGCGCACTACTACAGGTTATGGGGTGCGAGGCTTCTGTACCTCGAACACCTGATTCGTGCATGTCATTTACATTGGTGGCCTTCCTGATGACAAACAGGTTATCGGGGTCCATTATTAAATGTTGCATGTTGGGGACGTCAGTCACTACGGCAGGGGCTTTTATCAACGGTTATGGGCGTCCATCATACAAACATACATACCCATATAAATGAATGGATAGACAAATAGACAGATAGATAAATGGATGTCCTTCTCACAATCATACTCATACAATCTCTCTCTCTGTTCACACCATCACAGGTCTATTTTGCACACTTTGATGAAAAGATTTCCTTTATCCACAATTGTCCATATCATTTTATTTTATTCACTTTAGGAAAATTGCATACGTTCTTTAGAGGCTCATTTATACTGTTCTCAAGGAAACTGCTCACTAGAAAATAAATTTAGGAAATTACTATATATTTCTGGTCATGTAAGCTTAGTGAAAAGTTGCAACAATTCAGTTTCAGTGTCACAGTGAGGGAGGAGGTGGCAGAATCGGTAGAGAGGCGGCCTGCAGTTCCAAGGGACCCAGGTTCGAATCCCGGCTGGGTCAGGGAACAGTTTAAGGATTCGAATTTCACGAAAAAGCAGACTTTTCTGATCTACCAAATGACCCTCCGACATGTCATAAAAGTACCCCCGCTAATACTAGTACACTAGTCCTGTATATGACAGCCCTAGCATCTATTCAATATGGATGGTGGGTGTTATCGCCGAAGTGGTGACATGTGGAGGTGTAGGAGGACTACTGGGCCCCAGGGAGGACTTGGGAATATGCAATGAAGCCTTTGCCCAGAGTTGGACACACACACACACACACACACACACAAACTGTCGCAATGTGGACGTTGAGAGACTCAAAACAATATAAATTACAGTAATTATTATTTCTCCCTTTTTAAATAATGTGGATTGTGAGGGCGTCCATTTCAACTCACATGATGTTGCACAACCTTTAGGCGAGTACACTGTGTGACAAGCCAAATGGCATCATGTATTCCAGGAAGCCATATAGAACCTAATGTTGTGACCATACAACCATCAAGTGATCGCCTGGTGGTATAGTGGGTTTAGTCACTGCAAGCGAATGAGGATCGCAAGAGTTATCCAAGAAGGCTATTTGGAATTTTTAGCTAACATAATGTCACTAACGGAAAGAGAGCTGATCACCTTTATCTTAAAATCATGGACTGAGCAACCTTGCCCCGAACCCATTTGCTCCTGACAGGGCGACAAAACTGAAAGGAAAATCGTCTGTGAGCAGCAACAATTAAGTTGTATATGTGTGTGCTTGAATGGTCTCACCTTTGACCCCCAACAAAACATTTAAAAGGCCTAAATCTATAGCAGGAGGAAGATGGCTGGACGTATTTGCCAAGGAACAATAACACCTTGTCCGAAGCGAACTGATAGAAAAATGAAAGAACGATACCAAATCGAAACGTGTTAGAAAGAAAGGAAGGAAGAAGAAGAAGAAGAAGAAGAAAAAAAAAAAGAAGAAGAAGAAGGAGAAGAAGAAAAAGAAGAAGAAGAAGGAGAAAGAGAAGAAGAAGAGAATTTGAGCCAAATGATCCCCATAGTGTGGAAACAACAATGTCATCAGTGTGGCAGTGCTAACGTTTTCATTGCGATGACCTTTGTATGTATTTATTCTTCCCGACACAACGATATAAATAAGTCGTCATCGTACTGAAGGTTTTAAAGGAGAATGAAACACACACACACACACACACACACACACACACACACACACACACACACACACCTAACTGCACGCCCCAAATGACCATCCCTTTAAGCAGGTAATGCACTGAATGAAATGAACTATTATCTGATTTGCATTACTGAAAAAGCTCTTTACGACAATGGTGAAAATGATCTTCCTGTCTTTTTTTTCGCTCTTCTTTATTTCGGCGCAGCCCCGACAGGAAGCCATTGTTACAGTTCATATTTTTTTAACATTACCTCCACCCCGCTCTCTCAAATATATATATATATATATATATATATATATATATACTCTGTCTGTCTGTGTCTGTCTCTCTCTCTCTCTCTCTCTCTCTCTCTCTCTCTATATATATATATATATATATATATATATATATATATATATATATATATATATTTATCTATTTATTATCAGCCCTTAGAGTGTCCACTGCAGGACCGATCTATCCCTACCGAAGTGGGGACGATACAGCCAATGTATCTCTAACTAGTGGCTTAGGCTGTCTGGTAGAGACTGTATGCAGGATGAGAAGTGCTTGTAAGTGTAACTGTCGTGTTGGAGTGGCTTTGGATGTGTGTGTAGTTTATGAACCAAGCGTAATTGGCCTGCGCAAGCCGACTGGGTGCAAGCATTCTTTATAGTATGCGACACTGGTTCAACCACAGCACCCCTTATGTCCGCCAAAGCAATTTGTGGCCGGAAGAACGCTGCCAAAGTTTATTAACTTGGCGGGGAGCGAACCCTCGTTCTAACATGTACGAAAACGCACACTTTACCACTGTACCACAGTATCTCTCTCTCTCTCTCTCTCTCTCTCTCTCTCTCTCTCTCTCTCTATATATATATATATATATATATATGTGTGTGTGTGTGTGTGTGTGTGTGTGTGTGTGTGTGTGAGGAATGAAGAGGTGAGACAGGCTGTGACACAAAAATTGAAAGCATATAGTGAGTGGATGAGAAAAGCGGCGTGGAAGAAGTTAAGAGACTGAAGAGAGAGTTATATGCAGAGAGGAAAAGAGAAGTGAAATGATTAGTAAGAGAGAGTAAGAAGAGAGTGGATGAGGAATTTGGAAGGAATTTGAGTGAATGCAAGAAAATTGTTTGGAAAGAGGTAAAGAGAGTTAGACAGGGGGCAAAGGAGTTAGTTGGGGAGTGAAAGATAAAAATGGTAGATTGCTAGTGGACAAGGGAGAAAAGCGAACAGATGGAGAGAACACTTTAAGGAACTGTTGAACATAGAGAATGAAAATAATGCGAGTGTAAGTGGCTGGGGAATGGCTGGGAGACGGTGGGATATGAGAAAAGAGGAAGATATCAGTAGAATGGAAGTTGTGGAAGCAATGAAGAAAGATAAAATGGGGAAAGCCCCAGGAAATGATGGAGTGTGTGGTGAAATGCTGAAGCATGGGGGAGAGATAGTAGTAGAATGGATGTGGAAGATGTGCAGATTGGCCTGCGAGGAAGGTAAAGTCCCGGATGATTGGAGGTCAGGTATAATTATTCCCCTGTACAAAGGAAAAGGGAAAAAGAAGTATGTGGTAATCACACGGTGGAGATGAGTTATTTGAAAGGAGCTCATGGAGTCACATGGAGAGACAGACTGACAAAGGAGGAAGTGAAGGAGCATTGTGGTGTGGAAGTGGATGTGATGGGAAGCGTTAGGAGAAACACACTGAGGTGGTTTGACCATGTAGAGGGGATGGAGAGCGAGAGACTGACGAGGAGAGTGTATGTGAGTGAGGTAGAGGAGGAGAGAGGGAGGGGGAGACCAAGGATGAGGTGGAGGGATGAGTGGATGGGTATATCAGTAACATGGGTGGGAGCTGGGAGCAGGGCAGTGAAATGGCGGGGGACAGGGCGACATGGAGGCGATTTGTTTGTGGCCACCCTTTACGGGATTAAGGCGTCTGGCAATAGATAGATAAACAGATGTAATTAGAGAGCTGTCCAACATTTTGCCATCGTCACGTTGCCCGTTACGAATCTACGAGGGAATCTGTCGTGTGGGCAGTTCAGGGGAAAATGGAAGTGATGTGATGGCTATGTTTGTGTCCCAGCGTGTATGTCACCTGTATAAACCAACTGAGTGTTGTATTTGCCAGAATCATAAAGAACACACTACCAACACCTACATAAACGAACACCATGGCTGGATTTGACCCCAGACGAAGGGAACTGAAGATCGGGGCTCGTATTCTCGAGGTGTAAAGAAGCTCCCGAATACCGCTTCCTGCTATATATTTTTGCACACCGATGAGTAATGCCCTAGTGCAGGTTATTCATCCAAAATATGCTGGCGGTATTGGAAGGCTGTATGTAACAGAGAAGAGAACAATAAAGTGTCTTAAACAAAATAAATCACTTAGGAAAAGGTATCAGGGAGCTTCCTCAACCGACGAGAATAAGGGCCCGGGAAGCGAACGCAATAAACACCGAGTCACCTTGGCATCCAATGCATCAGTATTGTTAGGGCTGTAGCTAAGGGGAAAGTAGTGTATTGAGAGCACCCACCCTGCTGTCATTTGAATGTTACGACCATTGCCAGAGCTATTTAAGGACTCACGAATAACTGTAGTTAATGGCCTCCACGATTTGTGACATTCTCTGGAGACACACGACACTCGTTTTTAAGTTATTATAGCTCCGTAGATGCTCCGTTAAAGCTCTCCATCACTCACATTAGATCACCGAAACGCAAACTAAAAAGGCTGGCTGTGCTGTTCATCAGGACTGTTGCTGGAAAAGCAAAGCGAATAACTGGAGAGAGAGAGAGAGAGAGAGAGAGAGAGAGAGAGAGAGAGAGAGAGAGAGAGAGAGAGAGAGAAAAAAAAAATTAACTTTGAGACTGCATGAATGAACTATGTATTATGTCACCATACCTTGAATATACAGAGACTGCCCCTGCAACATGATCTGGTAAGGTCGGGAGAGTAAGGCAGTTATCTCTTGTACTGAATGAAATAACAACAGAACAGCAACGAAATGGAAGGACACAGGTCAAGGCTGATCCTGGTAGCTACTGTAAAGCGAATGATATGTTGTGGAGAAGGAGTAGAGTTTGTGCTTGACAGGTGGTACAACCAACCTGCGGCCATTAGTGCACAGTGCAGACGGTGGCCGATTTCGGTGGCTGTCTGTGTGCCTTGCTCGGTTTAAAAATGCTAGACAATATTAGCAAAATAAAAGACCCTGTCGTTATCACCATGCATTTCTTCAGGTGGGTTATCACCATTTACTTTTCTATTTCCTTCATTACTTAGTCCAACCACCATGTAAATTCACAAGAAGCAAGAAGTGAAGTGCAGCACACATATACAATTATAACATCAGACATCGGAAAATTCTTAAATGGGGAGATGCAGCAGTATATCCTAGAGAGAGAGTATTGTATGTATGGTCAAAAATGTTGTATGTCTAATGAAAATCTTTCAAGATTTTCGTATAATTCTTCCAAATATATCTCTAGCATTTACAGACGGGGGCTCGAAATTTCGTTGTTAAAGGAGGCTCCCTAGCGAATAGGGGATAAAGAATACACGAGGTAGAATCAGTGTTTATTCCTGACTAGTTTCGCTGTAAAGCATCAGCGAAACTAATTTGTAATAAACTTTGACTCAACCTCATGTAATCTTCAACCACCATTCACCAACCTATCATAATGACACATAAGCCTCCCTAGTAGCTCACCCTAAGCTATTTATTTTTGGTTACGGCCGGTTAATATAATTTGTACGTTATGTATGAAGTTTATAGTGATATTACAGTGAGATAAGTATCAGAGATGAGGATAGCAACGTGTTAGGAAGCATCCTTAACCGAGAATACAGACCAAGAAATTATGACTTCCATACTGAATGCACTAAAGCATGGACTACTGCTGCCAATAGTTAAATACATTTCTCGTCTCTAGGCCATGGGGGGTTGCACGGGATTTACCGACAGAGAAGACAATAACAATGCACAACGTTGATAGCCGCACTCACCTGAACCGTATCCATCACTACAACACATTTCTCAGAAGTGTTCTTTGTCTCTGAACACACATCAGAGACACCCCTGACACATTTCACATACACACCAAACGTATCTCACAGGCACACCACACTCGACACAAAAATTAATACCATCATCCATCAACATACACCACCTCCCTCAAACTGTTACGTCCATAATAATCTTCGGTTGCCACTTGCCTGGTATAACCCTTCATAATGAAACAGAACTTTGTGATAAACACAGACATGGATATACAGTGTTTATGACATATACAGAATGACACACACACACACACACACACACACACACACACACACACATTTCAACATCACATATTCACTACAGACACCCTCCCACATTCATACTGAACCATGTAATGATCCCCTGCAGTCGTTTGTCAAAGAAACCACCTCCCTTGTGTCTCCTCTTCCTTCCGAACTTGGATGATTATGTCCCATTGCGTTGTTTGCATTTGAGTATGCGAAAATAAAGTTCCCTCTTACCATCACTGTAATGAAGCCTCGTTTACGAGTAATGAATTTCTCGTTTATTATTTTAAAATGAAATCCTCATTTATGATGTCCCCCCCTGTCACATGTACTGGCATAAAGTCCCTTTCTGATGTTCTTTTTTGCTAAATGATACATAAACTTGCTGGAATGATGTCCCCATTGATGGAACGATATCCATCTCCCCGGCATGAAATCACCCTTGCGTGCAATATCCTCATTTGTTGGAATGATGTCACCAAGTGCTTAAATGATGACATTCTTCTCAGGAATAGGTCCCCTCTTGCTTGGATGACATCTCCACTAACTGGAACGATGTCCTTATAGCTGAAGTGACGTCCTTTATGCTGGAATAATCTGCGTTTGCTGGAATTATGTTCCCTTTTGTTGTAATGATCTCCTTAACGTTTACCGGAATGTTGTCCTTTTTTTTTTTTTTTTTTATGCGAGGAAGAAGGAACCAAAGGCCATGAGCCCGCAGTAACAGTTCCCTCCAAGAGAAAAACAAAATACAATAGAGAGCCAAATTCAAGATCCGATCATTTTGAGATGCCTGGACACACTGCGTCTGAAAGACTGGAGATCATAGGCAGCAGGAAATACATACAGAGGGAGACAGTTCCAGAGCTGACCTGTTGCATAAATGAAAGACTGGGAGTAACGGTTAACTCTTGCATTAGAGAGTTGAACAGAAAAGGGATGAGAGTTTGCTGCCAGACGGGTGCTACGCGCCCGTCGTAGAGGTCGAGGAATGCAAGCAGACAGTTCACAGGAGCAGTGACCATTAAAGTGGCGATAGAAAAGAGATAAAGATGCAACAGAGCGGCAAAGAGACAGAGGTTGAAGGGAGTCAGTAAGAGGAGGAGAGTTAATGAGATGAAAAGCCTTTGACTCCACCCTATTGAGAAGAGCTGTATGTGGGGAGCCTCCCCACACATGAGAGTTGTACTCCAAACAGGGGCGGATAAAACCCCTGTATAGAGTCAACAATTGTGCAGGGGTAAAGAAAGAGCGGAGTCGGCTTAGCACACCCAATCTCTTGGAAGCAGATTTTACAAGAGAGGTAATATGATTTTTCCAAGATAAGTCCCGAGTAAATGAAACCCCAAGCATGTTCAAGGATGATGCAGGATTAAGCTGAATATTATTAAACATTAGTGGGTATACCTGTGGAAGATTTTGTCAGGTTGATAGGTGTAAGAACTGAGTCTTAGATGCATTAAAGACAACCATATCATTTTTACTCCAGTCAGAGATACGAGCCAAGTCAGACATTAGGTGTGCCATAGCCTCATCCCTTGTTTGTTGAAGTAACTGTTGAGATGGGCGTTGCGGGAACCGAATGGAAAGGTGAAGGGTGGAGTCATCAGCGTATGAGTGGATAGGGTTAGACGTACAGCTTAGAAGATCATTGATGAATAAAAGGAAGAGAGTTGGTGATAGGACAGAGCCCTGAGGAACACCACTGTTAATAGATCTAGGAGAAGAACGATTGCCGTCTACAACAGCGGCTATAGAACGACCAGAAAGGAAACTAGCGATGAAGGCACAGATAGAAGGATAGAAACCGTAGGAGGGCACTTTGGATATTAAAGATTTATGCCAGACTCGATCGAAAGCCTTTGAGATGTCAAGTGCAATGGCAAAGCTTTCGCCAAAGTCCCGAAAGGAGGATGACCAGGAGTCTGAAAGGTAGGTGAGAAGATCGCCAGTGGAGCGTCCCTGACGGAACCCATACTGACGATCGGAAAGAAGGTTGTGATAGGAAAGATGCCTTAAAATTTTTCTAGTAAGAATTGTCTCGAAAACTTTTGAAATACAGGACGTTAAAGCAATTGGACGATAGTTGGAGGGTTGGGAGTGGTCACCCTTCTTTGGGACTGGCTGAATGAGAGCAAACTTCCAGCAAGAAGGAAAGGTACAAGTTGACAGACAAAGGCGAAAGAGTTTGCCTAGGCAGGGTGTAAGCACAGAAGCACAGTTCTTGTGAACAACAGGAGGGACCCCATCAGGCCCATTTGCCTTGTTAGTACTGAGGCCAGTGATGGCAGAAAATACATCAACTGAAGAAATTTTAATGTCAGCCATGAGGAAGTCAGAGGGGGGAAGTGATGGAGGAACAGCACCGGAATCGTCTAAGGTGGAATTGGAGGAGAAAGTCTGTGCAAAGAGATCTGCTTTATCAGTAGAAGAAATAGCTACAGAACCATCAGAGTAGAAAAGAGGAGGGAAGGATGATGAGGTAAAGTTGTTAGAAAGATTTTTGGCAAGGTGCCAGAATGAGCGGGAAGAATTAGAGTTGGAGAGTTGAGAGCATTTAGTCTATCTATCTATCTATCTATAGCCCGACGCCCTAATCCCGCAAAGGGTGGCCGCAGACAAAACGCCTCCAAGTCACTCTGTCACCCACCATTTGACTCCCCTCCCCCCAACTCACCCCCCCCTCCCTCATATACCTCTCAACTCCATCCCTCCACCTCATCCTCGGTCTACCCCTCCCTCTCCCT
Source organism: Coenobita brevimanus (assembly GCF_032717465.1). Lineage (NCBI taxonomy): Eukaryota > Metazoa > Arthropoda > Malacostraca > Decapoda > Coenobitidae > Coenobita > Coenobita brevimanus. The sequence goes on from NC_136978.1 coordinate 40,542,317, forward strand.
CCCTCCACCTCACCTACATACACCCTCTTAGTCAGTCTTTCATTCTCCATCCTCTCCACATGTCCAAACCACCTCAGTGTATTTCTCCTAATCTTTTCAACCACATCCACATCTACCCCACAACGTTCCTTCACTTCTTCATTCGTCAACCTGTCCCTCCATGTCACTCCACATGCTCCTCTCAAGTAACTCATTTCCACTGCTCTCACTCTTGACTTGTTCCCCTCTTGCAAGGTCCACGCCTCGCTTCCATACGTCAGGGTAGGGATCACAATACCATCATGCAGTGACTTCTTAACTTCCATACTCACCTCCCTATTTCTCATCACTGCTTTCAGTGTGCCAACAACCTTCCTTCCCTGCTGTACCCTTTCACGTACTTCATCCCCCAAAGTTCCATCCTTACTCATCACACTACCCAAGTACTTGAATGCACTCACATTCTCCATATCCTCACCATCCAACCTCACTGCACACTCTGTGACTTCATTCCTCTCAAACACCATAACTTTACTTTTGTTTACATTAACTTTCAGCTTCCTCCTCCTACACACTGTCCCAAATTCATTCACCAAACCTTGCAACTCCCATTCATCTTCACTCAACAATACTGTATCATCAGCAAACAGCAACACCGAAGCTTCCAAATCTCACCCTCATTCATTAGGGCCACCCCCACATCCACTGCCCTACCTTGTACCTCCTTTACGACCCCATCCATATATATATTAAACAGCCATGGAGACATTACACACCCCTGTTTTAGTCCCACATTGAGATCAAAGAACTCACTCAACTCACCATCCACTCGCACCGTAGCCCTAGCTCCCTCGTACATACTCTTCACAGCACTCAACAATTTCCCCTCCACTCCATATATTCTTAGTACCTTCCACATACCTTTCCTATCTATTCTGTCATAAGCTTTTCTCCAAGTCCATGAAGGCAGCGTACACTTTCCTTCCCTTCTCTAGATACTTCTCCACTAAACATCTTAGAACAAATATCTGATCTACACACCCTTTTCCCTTCCTAAATCCCCCTTGTTCTTCTCCAACTAGCTCCTCTGTCATATGCCTAACCCTATCAATGAGTATTCTACCATATATTTTACCAGTCACACTAAGAAGGCAAATACCCCTATGGTTACCACATACTTCTCTCTCCCCTTTTCCTTTGTACAGAGGAACAATTATACCTGATTTCCAGTCCTCTGGAACCCTTCCCTCTTCCCAAGCCAATCTACACAACTTCCATATCCACTCCACAACAATCTCACCCCCATACCTAAGCATTTCACCACACACTCCATCAATTCCTGGGGCCTTTCCCAGCTTAATCTTCTTCATCGCTTCCACTACTTCCGACCTACTGATCTCTTCCTCCCTCCTCTCATCTCTTCTTCTCCCACCCATTCCCCAACCACTTATACTCACACTGCTCTCACTCTCTACATTCAACAAATCCTCAAAGTGCTCCTTCCATCTCCTCAATTTCTCTCTCTTCTCCACCAACAATCTGTTATTCCTATCTTTCACTCCCCTACTATTTCCCCTTTCACACTGCCTTACTTTCTTTACCTCCTTCCAAAACAATTTCTTACTCTCCCTCCATTTCACACTCAGATTCCTCCCAAACTCTTCATCCACTTGGATGAAATTATTTTTAGTAGAGCGAAGAACAGACTTAGCACGATTCCGGGCAGAAACGTAAAGACGATGTGATTCAGGGGTGGGTTGGCTCCGGTACGTTTTGTAGGCCTTCTCCTTGTTGCGGACAGCATTAGAACAAGCATGATTAAACCAAGGCTTTCTTGCGTTAGTCAAAGGATATGAGAAAGGAATGTATGCTTCCATGCCCGAGAGAATAACCTCTGTAATGCGCAAGGCACACTCAGATGGCTCACGGCCATGGAAGCAATAATCATTCCAGGGAAAATCAAAGAAGTACTGCCTGAGGGCCTCCCAGTCCGCGGCTCCAAAATGCCACAGACGATGCTTCCCTGGAGGGTCCACAGGCCGTACCGGAGTGATAGGACAGGTTAAGGTAATAAGGTTGTGATCGGAGGAGCCCAACAGAGAGAAAAGATTAACAGAGTAAGCAGAAGGATTAGTTGTGAGGAAGAGGTCAAGTATGTTGGAGCTCTCTCCAAGGCAGTCAGGGATACGGGTAGGGTGCTGTACAAGCTGCTCTAGGTCATTAAGGATAGAAAAGATGTAGGCTTGTTCACCAGGTGGATCCGTGAAAGGAGAGGAGAGCCAAAGGTGGTGGTGAACATTGAAATCTCCAAGAATGGAGATTTCAGAGAAAGGAGAAATGGACAGAATGTGTTCCATCGCAGAAGTAAGATAGTCGAAGAATTTTTGATAGTCGGTAGAATTAGAGGATAAGTAAACAGCACAGATATATTTAGTCAGAGAATGACAGGAAAGCCGAAGCCAGAGTGTGGAGAATTCAGAAGAATCAAGTTCAGGAACACGAGAGCAAGATAAGTCGTTGCGTATGTATACACAACAGCCACCTTTGGCTTTGAAATGGGTATAGAGAAAGTAGGAGGATACAGAAAAGCGTTTGCTGTCAGTTGCCTCAGACAGCTGAGTCTCCGTTAGAAAAAGAAGGTGAGGTTTAGAGGAGGAGAGGTGGTGCTCAACAGAGCGAAAGTTAGATGAAAGGCCGCGAATGTTGCAGAAATGAAGAAGAAGAGAGTCAGACAGTGGTTCCAGGCACCTCGAGACGTCACCGGGAGAGGGGCAGATGGCGGGGGCATTTATGGTCCCCCCCCCTGGGGACTCCGAGGCTTGGTGAATCGACGCCATTATGGTGAATTTTGAATAGGAAGTGTAGTGTGTACTGTGCATGTAGTTTGGTGAAGATAGTTAGAGAAATTTGTACTGGAGAGCATGCTGGCCTACTCTCTGTTTAACTGAGACATTGAAAAAGTTCAGCAAAAGATTTGCACATACAGAGCTGTACGCCACCTTCATGGATGTTTTCTTGCGCTGCTGATACACTCAATGTCGTGGCTTCTTTGTTATTATATTGCAGATAACGCCAAACCATGTTATTATTGAAGCTGATGTTCGTATCTGCCTGAGTACTATAACTTTTTTGGTTGGTGCAACCCTAAATTTCTCTTCAGGCTAAAGTCAGAGGATTCCGGCCAAAGCCAGAGGATTCTCTTCACCTAAGAGTAAGTCAAAGAAGCCTGAATGATAACCCCTTCATTTATACTTTGTGTTTGCTATTTCCCTCTTACTTTATTGACTTTGTAGAGGTTTCACGTGGACACTGGGCTAAAGCAGGCTGTTTATAACTCCTTCAGTTCATGGTGTCAAAATGAATCTGAATAAAACAGCCTGATGTTGCCACGAATAAAACAGAAGATCCATCATCGTAGTGAAAGCGTTGATAATATAAATGTAGATACTAAGTAGTTTCTTCAGTATAACAGAGGTTTCCAGAACTGGAAGAATTATATATATATAAAATTGTCTGTATATGTAATAAATATATAAATAGAGAGACTCTCTCTCTCTCTCTCTCTAAGCTTCGTTAACCCCTTCAAAGCTAGTTTTCTCTAATGGGAATAAAATCTCCTATAGGTGGTAAAAACATAATTACAAAGATGTCACCAAACTGAAAGGATTTACACTAATCATTGTATTAAAACCTTCCATTATAGTGTTATGTTTTATTAGTCTTGGTTAATGGTGCCATAACATTCACATGAAGTAGTACGTAATTGGCCAACATATACATAACTTTGTATATACTGGTATACCTCGTTAGGCCGAAGACGTTATTTACATTTCTATCTTTGCTGCCATCTGATTATTACTATTAATTCTGGTCATGAGAAATTTTTACCGCTGTAAGAGAGAGTTTACCCTCATTAGCCACTTATATTCCAGACGGCTCTTTGAACTTGAATGAAAGCTTCTGGGGGTACAGTTGGTATCAAAAGTTTGTCGTCGTCTCTAGTTTTTCTTGCTTTGGATTCCGAAAATAAATGTGGGCAATGAGATACAGGCGACACTGATAGTTAACTTTTGGGGTCAGAGATCATTGTCATCAGTGTCGTATGCCACGGATTCACAAGACTAATTTTCAAAGCACATGGAGAAAAAAAGCAGGACAGGTGACAGGACTTTTGATGCCGACTGTAACAAGGATGAATATTATCGACGTCACTGGAGTAAAGGAGCTAATAATCACAAAATGAGTAGGCTAGCTCGAGGGTATATAGCATAATATATAACGCATCCAAAATAGTATTTACTGATTAAACTACGGAATAGCAGAGTGGTATTCCAACTTTGCCAAATGTAGAACTTTATCATCTGAAGACAATTTCCTGTAACCTTTTCAGGTCGTCAACTTTATCTTGGTAAGAAATAATAACGGTGAGGAACTGGGGTAATTCCAGTATTCCATCGGTACAATTTCTCACTTCCTGACAATGGTAACTAACAAGGGAAGCAACCAAAAATGCTGTGACTCTTTGCCACGATATGGGAATGATGAGCGAGACGGGGGAAAGACATAGATGATTTCAGGAGAAGATACAAGTGTTGGGATTTTCCCCAGTCTGGTCGGGTAATGTTTTATAGGTAGGGGACAATCAAATACAGGTGTGGTGACAAGGAAAATGCCAGACAAACATTTCCCATGAATACGACACTGAACGGTCGAGTTACAAACTCAGGTCCCTGTTTCAGTTCCATGTGCAACCTGTTTTAGGTAAACGACCCTGTCCAAAGTCTCTTGGTCAAGCCAGGGCGGATGGCTAGTGAGAAGGCTAAAATGAGTGTTGTCGACTGAGCAAGGATAATCAGGTTAAAGCTATTTTTTGTGAAGTTTAAATTACCACTACAACCCGACACGAACACTCGAGGTTACATCCAAGTCTCCAATGGTACTAGTAGGCCAACAGGAATGAGGAAAAAAAAAAAAGATTTATACCAATCATCTGCGTGAGGGATATTTATATGAAATCTTTTAAAACTATAAATCTCACTCTTCATATAACACACAACAAGCAACAGCCTTGATCCCATTTCTCATTAGTTTAGTAAGCGTTCCGACACCTCATTCTTATGAGTTTATTTCTCTACAAGACTCGTAAATGCACCCTGGGATGTTAATGATGCATTCTAGATTTGCAGCATTTAGATAAATTATGGGAATATGGACGTGAAATATGCAAAATAAATCACAAAGAAAGAGGTTTTCGTAAGCGTCATAATCACACAAGAAAATAACCCCAAGTCCCCCTTTCTACTGGGTGAACTGGGGCGAGGGGGAAAGGGTGAGAAGAAGACTACATGATGCTTATTTATTAAGACAGAGGACTTGCTTGAAATGTCGATATCTTCACCTAGAATTCATCTGAAAAGTGTGGATGTTACACTCAGGTCTGCTGGGTGAACGTGACCATGGGTAAAACAAAGAGAAAGGTTTGGGTGCAGGGGCTGGTGGAGGGCAACACCGTCCTGCTGCATGTGACCGCTGATCGCATCGCATATCACCCCGGCCCGCCATTGGTTGCCTAGTTTTGCTGCGGACAGCGGGTCTCTGGAGGTCAGGTCATAGAGGATCTTAGCCTTTTGGATCCCTGGGGCGCATTAATAAAAGATCTTATCTAATTTCTACGGTAAACAAGTCTCCATACCAGTGAAATATTTCTGGATTTTTTATTTTTTTTTTATTCTATCATCCTCTTCTGTCTTTCTTTCATTCTTTCCTCGTCCTTCTGCCTATGGGTGACTTTACACTCCCTCTTCTGTCTTTCTTTCCTTCATTCTTTTTCCTTTACTTCTTCTGCCTGTGGGTGACTCTACACTGAGTGACAAGCCAAATGGTTTCCTGGTTTCCTGTACACCAGGAAACCATTTCCTACGTTGGGTGGTAACCATATAACCAAATTTTGGCGTCTGATGGTTCATTGGGTAATTAAGGCACTCCAATCGGATTGGGCCGGTGAAGGTTTATATCCAAGGGATGGTTGGGGTTTATTGCTCACGTAATGCCACTCAGGGATGAGTGAGGCTGGTCACTCTCATCTCAAATGTTAGGACCAACTTGCCAAGCCCCGGACTCCTACGCTCCTTATGAGGCAACGTTGGATTGGATGAAGGATGGGTGGATGGATATTCACTGAGGTGTGATTGAAAAGTGTTTAGTAACAGACGCTAGAGGATATGTTTATAAATGATTTTTTTTTTTTTTTAACAATAAGCAAGTCTCCGCAAAGGTGTATTTTTGACAATCATTTTGTTCTGACGTATTTTGTATTTTTATAATCTCATTTGTTTGTGAAGTGTACAAAGGTGTACAAAGGAAAGCAAACAGCAACAGACCTTACGGTCCTTTCGTGGCTGTTTGTTACAGAGTAGACTATGACTACGAGATCTAACTTTACATGCTGAAGGATAAGGATAGTAAAGCAAGAAGGCTCCCCCTGCTTCCAAACCCTCCAGTTAAAACTGGCAAGAAAAAAATGAGAAAACCCACCATGCAGCATGGAAAAACTGACATGGAAATTTCATAGGAAAGACTGAAAAGGAAAAGCTACATTCTACAATACATTATCTATAAGCTACCAGCATGAATAACCTGAATGAAGACGGATTAAGACAGGAAATCTTATGCAGAATGTAAGATTAAGGAAATGTAGGCCCCCGATGTTGAAAATATAAGACCAGCTGTTATTGTTTTCTCTTTGCGCAGAAAAATTAATAAATATAGCCCTCTGTGTGGCAAGAACAAAGCCCGTTTCTTTCATTTTCACTTTGTGCTAGAAGGAAAAGACACTATTTTTCCAGTCAAATCCTTGTACTATGAGGTTCACTCCTTGCACACCGTGGCCACTGCCTCCCCTTGCCAGTGTTTGCCGGGGATTATTTGCCTGGGTCGGTTCATTGGCGGTGTAGTACCCTGGGCTGTGGGCGCCTCCAGTGTGGCCTGACCTGGTTTGCACTGAGCCCATATTTCTAAACTTTCCTAAGTCGATTCTATGTATGAAGTTCTTTCTGTATACATTTGTCTTTGTTCATAAAAGTAGTGAACCATTCACAGTCAAATTCACTAAATAATAACGTGGAAAATATTACAAAACAGAAACATTCATTACAATATTTAATTGTTGTGACATCGTAAAAGCTGGCTAAGATGCTTTATGCATACGCAACCTGGCCTGCCGCAGTGCTGACACAGGCCTCACTAAGCACAGATATATGACCACTACTACATGCGCCAAACGCGACTAATATATCTATATCTATCTATATATATGTGTATGTATGTATGTATGTATGTATGTATCTATATCTATATATCTATATCTATCTATCATCTATCTATCTATCTATCTATCTATCTAGAGAGAGAGAGAGAGAGAGAGCCGCGAATTAGCAAAATCGGTGATTTTGATAAATCCTCGATTGGTCTGTGCAATCACGAGAACCCGGTGATTTTTGCGAAATTACAGTTAACGTCGTTATTTTGCAAAATCCCCGGAAAGTCGGTGATTTGGCAAAACTACGAATATCTTCTCGGTGAATTTTTATATGAACCGAAAACACGGGAATTTTTCCAAATTACTGATCAACTTCTTGGCGAGTTGGCAAAGACTTAAAATAGGCTCGTGTATTTTGCGAAGTCACCAGTAGATACTGCTTTATCTGAGCCAAGATGATATTTACATAATTCTCACGATGCCTTGTAGCCTATATGATATTCCTCCCTGCATGTGTGTGTGTGTGTGTGTGTGTGTGCTGTATACCTATATATCCATCAACCTATACTGTATATCCAATATGTACATATGTATACTGAAATTCTATATTGTACCATCAACAGCGTAGGATCCTAGGGCTAGAGAACTTAAACATTTAAGCCGAAAATACCTAGTCGTCAACCCTATGCGGTATATTGTCAGCAATAAACGTCGACCTTCAATCGTATGGTTTATTTGCATCTTACTGGAGCGCCACAACCCACTAAACCATCAGGTATCCAGTTCGATATTTGGCTAAAATCCAGCTTGGTAAATGGTGTCCTGGGCTACATGTAACCATTTCCTTTCATATTTAGTATAGAATTATTTCAAGATCTTGCGGTCGTTTTGCAAGTGACATAATTTATTTATGGTTATTTACTTAACTGTTGCACCTCGGCTATATTATGACTGCCAGTTCCCATACGCAGGTGAAATTCGCAAAATTGCCTGTTTTCAGGCCCTCATATCTCAGCTAATATTATACCTAAAACATTCAACAAACAACCAAAAAACATCATTCTTTCTTCTTTCCACTAAAATTAACCTGAAGGCAAGGTGCTGGTGGTTAGAAATGACGATACGATAACTTAGGGTAACTTTTGGGGCCCCGCACTGGCCATTACTAAGGCATGCTCGCTCCAGGAAATGGGCAGGCAAGCTGAGCATTTCCTGGAGCTTTTCTCCGCCGCTGTCACTTCCCCGCGTTCCGTACTACACCACTCTGCTGGCCTCAAGGTCCAGAGAATACCTGGACCTTGGCTTGCCCCACGTGACCCGACACTTACCTACACTTCGCGCCGTTTCACTCCCACTGCTGTGTCTTGCATTCATCGCCACTTCTCCCTGTATGTGTGGCTTTCAAAATTCGTCCAATATTGCGCCTATTCCAGGCAGGTGAGACTGCATAGTGATGTGTGAGGGAGAGGCAAAAAGAGCTATAAAGTTCACTGTGGCTGCACTTACAACAAAAATCTCCTATCAGCCTACAGCGCTTGTAACATAACACTTATCATAACTTCACTTATAATTTATTATTTGGAGTAGTTTCACATCATACAGCATACTTCTCTAATTTCATATGCTAATACACTTATACAAATTACTTCCTTACATTTGTATTTCTTGGCCATACTTTTCAAAAACTCTGTTTGTATTTTGCTTATCATTAGTTTGCTTAATGTTCTTGATGCACTTTTCCTATTTACACACACACTATTATATACACCATTTACAAAGCCCCATACATCTGTGCTTAGAAGGTTACAAGCCGGTGATAATCGAAAAAACACACCAGGCAGGAGCAATGTAGGATGACCAGGCAAGCTGGACTGGCGAGGGTGGCACATAGATACCTCCACATGGCTCGCACGGCAAATATTTCCCTCTTGACTTTGTCCTCCCCACGTTCTTTCCTCATCCTCAGACTCCCCATATAACTCCCTGACTCATCAAAAGGGTAGGGAGATGCAGGATTGGCTGCAGGGTAGTTAGGGTCACTCTCCAGGGATGGCATGGTACCCCAGAAGGATGCTCGAGAGCCTGGCCATGTCACATCACTCTCCATGTGGTAGTTACCAGCCTCAAAGGGTGATGTTTTCCTGCATGAAATAAATGAGACCATCATTTCTAGTGCCATTTCTGTTGCTGGGTCACTTAGTCCTCTCCTTGGCACTGTAGGAGGCTTGGCAGGGGTGGATGCAGTGCACCGCTGGCATGAGCGAGATGGGGTACTGGAATCGGACAAGCTGGAATTAAAGCTCAACATCCAAAAGCTAGCACTGCACTTGGATGACCAACTTTGGTGACTCACAGCCACCCCAGTGCTTGGGAGAGCGTGGTGCTGAAAAAAAAATTGCTGGAGCTTCCAACAGTTGCGGGAGAGTACTGGTGGATCAGTCTAACACCTGGGGGCCTCCCGGGACCCGGTGTGCATCGAACTGATCCGACACCTGGGTCACATTGGTTAAAGGGTATACAACAAGGGGTGCTATGTACCTGAAGGTGAGGAAAGCTAACCACTTACGGAAACTGATTCTTGGAACTTATATGTCAAATCCTGCTAGTGAAGGTTACTTACTGTAGCTACTCTTCTTGAAGAAATGAGAGATGTAATTTGGGATATCATAGGTCTTAGCGAGATGAGAAGGCCAGGTGAAGCTTTCTTGGCATTGTCTGATGGTCACATACTGTGTTACAGAGGTAAATAAGAAAAGAATAAACGTGGTGTAGGATTTCTGGTTAACATATGAGCAAGTGGCAATACTGAAGAATTCTTTTATATAAATGAGCGAGTAGTAGGCTTAATAATGCTACTGAACAAGAGATTCAAAGAGAAGTTAATCCATGCCATTGCACCAACGTCAGCGTATGATGATGAGAAGAAAAATTCTATGAAGATGTAGAGGAAGCAATGAATAAGCAAGAAAAAAAAGTATAAATTTTGATATGCGGCTTTAATGCAAAGGTTGGCAAGAAATGAGTAGGTGACACTGCGGTAAAGCATTTGGAATGGGTACTTGGAATGCAAGCAGTGGCATGCTATTGGAATTGCTGAAGAGAATGATGAACATGTTCACGGACAAATCGCATGCTAGAACACTGAAAAACATGACTGTAATGAACAGAAGAAATATAGGATGCGATCATTGAATGGTGAGAAGTCAAGTAGTACTTCATCTCAGAGGAGAAAGGGAGAAACTGATTGGAAGGCAACAGTCTAATCTTGTAGCAGTGAGGCAGAAGGCAGTAGAATATAGCCTGCCAGCAGTTGATGGATGCAATAAATACCAACACAACAAATGAATGGAAAATTTACGAGAACAGTAAACAAAGCAGCTCTAGAAACTGATGGTACAAAACTACAAAACAACAACACCAAGCTCTGAGAGGGCACCAGAAAATAATCTAAAGAAAGGTAGGGATATGATCGCATGGATGAGGAAAGATTATACTTAAGCCGCCAAATTATGGAAAACTATCAACAAGAAGAAAAGTGAAGATATTCGAATGATAAAAGCGTACAGAATTGAGGATTTTATTATTTTATTTTATTTTTGGGCAAGGAAGAATGAATCAAAAGCGTGAAGATTGGAAAAAATTCCTTCCATGGAAAATGAGCCAAACTCATGATCCATTAATTTCAAGATGCCTGGACACACTGCACTTAAAAGACTGGAGAACTTAGGCAGTAGGAAATACAAGTACAGTACAGACATGGGGAAGAGTTCCAGAGTTGACCTGTTGCATACATGAAGGATTGGGAGCAACAGTTAATTCTTGTGCTGGAGAGTCTGATAGAAACGGAATGAGAGTTTGCTCAAACGCGAGTGTTATATGCCCTCCATAAGTGGAGGGATACAAGCAGAGAAGCAATTACAATTGAAGAAGCGATAGAAAAGAAATAAAGATGCAACAGTGTGACAAAGGGACAGAGGTTGAAAGGAGTCAGTAAGAAAAGAAGAGTTCATGCGATGAAAAGCCACTGACCCCATCTTGTTGAGGAGGGCTGTATGTGGGGAGTCTCCCCACACGTGAGAGTTGTACTTTACACAGGGGCAAATGAAATCTCTGTATAAAGTCAACAACTGTGCAAGGATAAAGAAGGCACAGAGTCGGATTAGCACACCTACTCTACTGGAAGTAGATTTTACTAGAAAGGCAATATGGGCTTTCAAAATTTATCATATGAGAATGAAACAACAAGTATCTTCAGTTTGATACAGGGTTGAGTTGGATATTGTTAAACATTAGAGCATACTCCTGCAGAAGAATTTGATGGTTCAAAATATGTAAGAACTGATGTCTTGATGCATTAAAAATAAGATAACTTTTACCCCAATCAGATGAATAAGCCAAGTCAGAAATTAGGTGTGCAATAGCCTCATCCCTCTTTTGTTTAATAAACTGATGAGGTGGATGCTGCGAGAAGTGAATGGAAAGGTGACGGGTGGAGTCATCAGCATATGAGTGGATGGGGTTAGATGTAAAACTTGGAAGGTCATTGATGAATAAATAGAAGGAAGAGAGCTGGTGATGGGACCGAGCCCTGAGGAACACCACTATTGATAACTGTAGAAGAATGGTGGCCGTCAACAACAGCAGCTATAGAAAGACCAGAATGATAGCTTGAGATGAAGGCACAGAAAGAAGGATAAAACTGTAGGAGGACAGTTTGGAAATGAAGATTTCTGCCTGACTCGATAGAAAGCCTTTGAGATGTTAAGTGCAGTGGCAATGCTTTAGCCAAAGTCCCTAAAGCAGGATGACCAGGAGTCTGAAAGGAAGGTGAGACGATTGCCAGTGGTCCCTGGCATAACCCATACTGGCAATCGGAAAGAAGTTTATGATAGGAAAGGTGCTTTATTTATTTATTTTTTTGTTAAGAACGTTTTCAAAAGCTTTTGAAATACAGAATGTTAAAAGAATCTGGTGATAGTTAAAGGGTTAGGAATGGTCACCTCTCTTTGGGACATGCTGAATGAGAGCAAACTTCTAGCAAGAAGGAAAGGTACAAGTTGATAACTAAGGCGAAAGTGTTTACTTAAGCAGGGTGCAGGCAAAGAAGTTCACTTCTTGAGGGCAGATGCATTTTTTTCTGAATATAGAATAGAAACCTGGATGTCAAATGTGCATATAGTTTGATATTGACAGTTTGAGACAGTTGTATAGGAGTGTATGCTGGCCTACTCTCTTTGTTACTGAAACACTGAAAAAGTTCAGCAAAGGGGAACGGTCAGAAGCTAGTCCTGAGGGCTGATGAAATGGGAGCACCAGCTCTCCCAGTCACAGGTTTCCATCCACCTTTGGAGTACAACTCTGTTTGATTGGTGCTGCAGTCAACTGCCATAAGATTCCCATAGGGTACGTAGAATGTTTGAGTTTTCCATCTTCCCTGGATGTAACGCCCTGTTTGGCTGGTGCTGCAGTCTGTTCCAGTAGGATACCCTTTAGGAATGGCGGAAAACTGAAGGAAATCAAGTGGAGGCTTGGTCTATGAATATAACATTTTTTTTTCTCAGAGACTTTAATGGAGAAGTAACGTATAACAAATATGAGATGGTCAAAATAGCCAAAGAACTTTATTTAAAAAATTACATTAGCTGAACCGTGGTGGAAGAGTCAGTTTAGGAAAGGGAAACATTGCACACAGCCATCTCCAGAGTGTATTACATGAATTATATAAAGCTTTGAAAGAAATGAAGAGGAATTAGGCAGCATGTGATGATGGTAACACTGTTCAACTTATTATGCCTCTGCTCACCTATAGTGGAGGAGGCATTATATGGTTGGTCTGTCCATCCGCGAGTGTGTGTGTGTTGGTTGGTGCATGCGTTTATAACACTTTTCTGGACACAATATCTTCTGAACCCATTGACTGATTTCTACCAAACTCTTGCCAGTAATGCACTATGACGAGATAATGAACTGATTAGGTCAGCTAGGTAAAACAGCCAATTGTCAAGGTAATATGGGGCCAACTTTGTTTATCCTAGTGGGTGTGATATCTTTTGAACCCTTTGACGGATTTCGACCAAAATTTTGTCAGTGATACAGCATAAAGGGACGATAAAGTGATCAAGTCATCATGGTCAAGTGATCAAAGGTCAAGGTCATATGGCGTCAACTTAGTTTATCCTTGTGGGCATGCATCTGTAATACTATTGTGGGTGTGATATCTCCTGAACGCCTTGATGTATTTCCACCAAACTTTTGTCTGTGATGCAGTATGATGAGCTGATGAGCTGATTAGTTCATCTAGGTCAATGGGTCAAAAGACAAGGTAATAGGGGGTCAACTTTCATCCTTGTAGATGTGATATCTCTCTCCTCGATTAATATCAACTAAACTTCTGTCAGTGATTCAGTATGAAAGGGCAATGAATTGACTGGGTCAGTAGAGTCAACGGATCAAAGGTCAGGGTCATATGTGTTTGGGCATGATATCTCCTGAACCCTTCGACGGATTTTGACACATCCTTTGTTACTGGCTCATTATGAAGGGATGATTGAATGATTAGGTCAGCAAGACCAAGAGGTCAAAAGTCAAGTTCATATGGTTGTGGGTGTGATATCTGAACCACTTGACGGATTTCGACCAAACTTTTGTCAGTGATAGAGTATGAAGAAACGATGAACCAATTAAATGGGCAAGGTCAATGGGTCAAAGGTCAAGGTCATATGGGAATGGGCACAATATTTCCTGAACCCCTTGATGGATGTTGGCCAAACGTTTGTCTGTGATACAGTATGAACGGCCAATAAACTGATTAGATCATGAACGTCAAGATTCAAAGGTCAAGGTTATATGAGGTCAACTTAGTTTATCTTTATGTGTCACTTCAACCTCCAATGAACCCTGGTCTGGAGATTGTATCATGACTCCATTTACAAGCTTGATAGAGGTATACCAAGTGATGCTTTGTGTTGACAGCTTGGGGCCCGAGTTCTCGGCATTTCATTAGCTCTGGAATGCAAACCTTGGGTGGAAATCTCCCGGGCACATGAACACAGCGTGAGCACCACGCAGTCTGTGGCTGGAGAGGGCTGGGATGCCACGTCCCTCAGTACGCTCTGAGCTGTTTTTTTTTTTTTTTTTTCCATAGAGGCAGTTTTAGGCGATTTTCACACTCCGTTTGTGATAGTGTATAGCAAAATGGCTGTATGCCCTCGCCACTATCACCCTGTCTGCACTGACGGTGTGTCTCTCCAGGTAAGTGATAAAGTATTTGGAAGTTTTCAACAATACTTATTTATACTAGGAATAAATAAAAATCAAGTCTATCTTTATACCATATACCTAGGCTGCTTCTCCTAAAGATAGGGAGGTAGCCGAGACAGGACGACACACTTCCAATTTACTCATCCACACAAACACATTCATTCGCAACTTAATGAGTAATGTTAAAAAACCAGGGAATTAATTCTTTGGGGAAATTTCAGGAAAAAAAAGAATCCATGGATTTTTTTTTCAGTCAATAGGTAAATCCTAAGGATGATAAAATAGCAGTCTGTGTTCATTTACAGGGGTAAATAACTTTAAAAACATATTACTTTCAGATGTCTCTTTTTGACTAAAAAAGCAAATACCCCCTTTGTCTATCTCCAGCACAGTACTGACTGAAGGAAGGGAGGCACTGGATGCCCTACCTGAGGATCCTAGGCCCAAAGTTTGTATGTGCAAATGTTCCGATCTTCACATCCAGTACTAGCCAATCTGAGAAATATTTTGTTCATGTCAATAGAAAAATCACATATTTTTTGTTACTTTTTTAAAGTCACCCCTATAACATTAAGTTTTGAATTTCAGTGCATTTTTTTGTGGGAGGGTGGGATTTAAGGAAGAAGAGATCTATTTTCATTGCATGTTGTGAGATTTAATAAAAGCTAATTAGAAGTATTTTTTATTAATTTCCTAAAATTGTGTGTATTTCATCCTGGGTTGGTAATGGTGTTACGGAAACTAAGGGTTTGTGTTCCAGGGTTAAGGATGCAGGTGGCTTAACATTAAATGAACTAGAAGTGTTACTTATGAAAATATTAACAAGTAAGTCCTGTACCCAGATCTGAGAAAAGTGCATCAATTGTTCTGCTTCACAAAAAAAAAGAATGACAATAAAGTTCTGAAGAACTACCATCCAATTAGTGTTTTACATGTTGTGTATAAAGCATCCACAGAAGTCCAAACAAATCGAATTAGTGCTATATGAGATTCAAGCCAGCCAAGAAACCTGTCATAATTTCGAATTGGTTACTCGACAATAGATCTTAGCTTGGATATCAATCAGGCAATTGAGAAAACTTTAAAGTATAAGAAATATCTGTGCATGACATTTGTTATATATAAGAAAGCATTTGATTTATTTGAAATATTTGTAGTGATGAGAGCATCTGAAGGATTAGTTCTAGGAGAAACTTTGATTAAAATCCCTAGAGGATATTAAACAGTAGCATGGTCATAATAAACCTCCATAAAGATAGCCAGAAAATACTAGTAACGAAAGGTGCTAGATAAGGAGACACAACTTCTCCAAGTTATTCATTGCATGCCAAGAGGACATTTTCAGAAACTGAGTCTGGGATGGTTAAGGAATTGAGCAGTTTTAGGGCGGTATTCTCATGCAGTTAGGAAGCTTACCAACGCCTTCTTCTTACCAGTTTATTTCTGATTCTGATTCTTTACTGTATTCTTGTGTGTTATTCATGCATTCTGGGTCGACATTAAAAAGATATATGAATCAGAATATGAGGATATTGAGAAGTAGGTTGGAAAATAAATTGTTAAGGAAGAGGTGCTAGGAAGCCTCCTTGCCCAACAGGAATACAGGCCTTAAAGTTGCAAATGACAAAGTCCTCTTCAGTGAATCAAGGGCGGAAGTATAAGCAATGATAAGTGGCCTGGAGAGGGATAGTGAAGGTAGGTTTGAAAATTAACAAGAGGAGGATAAAAATTATTAACAGAAACGTTTGTACCCGTCCAGTAGATAGAGAAGAAGGACTAGATTGTGTCGAGGAATACATATACCTATGGCAGGTACTTCAGACAGCTCCAGTCTATGACAATGAAATGCATAGAACTGGAATGGGACAGTTTTTTTTTTTTTTTTAGCAAATTAAATTTTCGTAACTACATGGAGGAAAAGCAATAATCATTATGCCTAACAGAACCTTTAGAACGTACACCTATTAGTGCTTAGAGAAGAATAAGGAAACGGACGAAAGTAGAGGACATAATCACTACAATCAAAAGCATAACTGAATGTGGCTAGGTCTTATCCTTCGTTGAACAGATAACAGGTAAACAACCAGGGAAAATGAATGCCAACCTAGAGATGGACCGAGAGGAAGAGCCAGAGTACGAAATGGTGATATGAGATTTGAAGATTCCCTGGGATTGGATGGAACAGGCTTAGAGCCAATCGGTTTGAGAGGAAAAAAATGGGAGAGGCTTTGTCGTGCGGTGGAGTGACTCAGGCTGATGATGTTGATGATGGCATACAGGATAATTATATTGACTGCCCAATAGCTACTTAGACAGACACTGAGTATGGGTTTAAGAACTAAGGAGAGGATGCTCTGTGGCATCCACCTAACAGCTGTATGAAGTATGAAGCAAACCGTGAAAGAAATAAAGGAGTGGCACCAAACTAAAAATCTATTTGAATAAAGAAGAAATAAACTAGGCAAATACATTAGGTCTCCACATTTTGGTGCTAAGGACTACCAGTAAAAACTGTCACCAGATTCACAGAGTTAATGCGCCATGATCACACACCAGGAGGTTACTTGTGATTCTATCACGTATATTCTGTCAGAGATGTAGAACAGTAACCTGCCGCTTGAATGATCAGGATTACGGTAGCATAGCCTTGGGTATTCAGTGGTCACAAAGAGGGTAATTAATAGTGATGATACTGGTAATAGTGATGACAGTGATGATTACGAGTTTGCTAGCAATGTTTACTCCGGAAATGGGAGGCCCGTCCCTTCCTGGCCCAACCCGACCACCATACAAAGCAGAAGCTAATAACTTTACTCCTATGTGAAGTAGAGCTGAAATTGAAATTCTTTTTGCATGTGATACATTTGTTCAACAAATTTTGTTGTCAACGAGAAACTCATCGATATTGGTTTAGAAACTCCTTGGAATCTCTGTTTTCCTAGTGTGTGTGTGTGTGTGTGTGTGTGTGTGTGTGTGTGTGTGTGTGTGTGTGTTAATAAAAGAACGGAGGAAGGAAAAACAAATTATTAAAAAAAATAATCCATACACCAGATTACTGGTGTCCTCTGTTCATAAAATATCTGTAACAGTTAGACTTGAACAGCTGTGGGTTGAAATATGGAGGGAAACAACTATGGGGAAGCGAGTTCCAGAGAGATGCAGTTCGGGGAATGACAGAATTCTGATGACAGAAGTTCTGCAATATGGCTGAGTGACATTCCAGTCATGAGCACTACCAGATCCCCGTGTAGCATGAGGGAAGGCATGGAGAGGTGGCACCATGGACGCAACTTCGTCTGAGCATTTGCCAAAAATATATCTGTAAAATAATGCAAGGGAGGCAACATTCCTTCTAACTTGCAGGGGAGGTAGTTTATTTGTAATGGCAGGGTTATTAATAATTCTAAGAGCTTTATTCTGAATTTTGTCTAGTTGTTTTAATGCAACCTCTCCACAT
The DNA here is from genome assembly GCF_032717465.1 of Coenobita brevimanus. NCBI lineage: Eukaryota > Metazoa > Arthropoda > Malacostraca > Decapoda > Coenobitidae > Coenobita > Coenobita brevimanus. Next base: position 40,560,271 of record NC_136978.1, read on the forward strand.
CCATTCCACAAGGGTGAGCAATATTCAAGCTGAGAGCGCACATGACTCTTATAAATTATAGCTAACTGGTCGTCAGTGAAGAAGTTACGGACTCTACAATAATCCAAGTTTCTTTCAGGCGGTTTTAGCAAGTGTGAGTGTGTGTGTGTGTGTGTGTGTGTGTGTGTGTGTGTGTGTGTGTGTGTGTGTGTGTGTGTGTGTGTGTGTGTGTGTGTGTGTGTGTTTTACAGTAACTCATCCTAGACTATTTGATGGAGTTGAATGAAGCTTCCCAGGTAAGAATGTTTTCCATTATACACAATTTTCTAACCACGATTTATGAGGACTGTCAGTCCTCCCTCCCCTCACCAGATTAAAATTTGTAAGTAGTGGAAGGAGGGCAGATATGGCTTTGATATCATAGTACATGTTGCACAATGGACGCTCATCTGTACTGCGATGCACGGGAAGCGTGACCCCCAGTGATTCTTTTGGGGGGGTGGGGGGGTCAGCCCTTTCTCTAAAATAAAAACGATCAGAAATAGGAGAAAATTTTGAATGAAACATCAGAGGTGAGTTCGTCTGATCAATCCGAATGTCGTCCACTATACTAGGTTTTCAGCTGTGATTTTAGGGGAATCAGCCTCCCTCACCAAATAAAAAAATCCCTGAAACAGTGGGAGGATGGCAGATATGGCTTTGAGTTCCTAGTAAATGTTGCAAAATGGACTCTCATCCCTAATGTGCTATTTAGGCAGCGTGACCCCCCAGTGATTCTCAAAAATACAAACAATGAGAAAAAGGGGAAAGTGAACACACATATCCAACGAAAGCAGCATACATATTGCACGAATGGGTATGCAGTTTAATGTTTTCTCTGAGTGCAGAGGAAAAAAAAAAACAAATGCATATCTACTTGATATTACAGTATGCGACATTTTTTTTTTTTACGTGTCCGACTCTGGGCAAAGGCTTCAGGGTTTATTTCTCGAGGGCAGTGGCCTTTCCCAAGGCCCAGTTGTCAGTCTTCTTACACCTCCACATGTCACCACTTCGGCGCTAACACCGACAGTCCATATTGAATACATGCTAGGGCTGTCTCATACAGGACTGGTGTACTGGTATTAGCGGGGGTATTTTTACGATATGTCGGCGGGTCATCTATTAGATCAGGAAAGTTTACATTTAGGAAAATCAAAGCCTTAAACTGTTCCCTGCCCCAGCCGGGATTCGATCCTGGGTCCATTAGGACTGCAGACCGCCTCTCTACCGATTCAGTGATACGTAATCACGAGTCTGCCAAATACTGCGAGTGCGTACACCCCCACGCCCCTTCTAAATCCATGTTTGGTATATGATTAGTTTACACACAGAGCGAGTTTCATAGTCTGTTGAGCAAATTATCTATGCAGAGTTCAACAGAGGGGTAATGTCAGGTATCAGTTTGTGGCCAACAGTTTAGGAATATTAATAGTTAGTCTGTGCCTTTTAGAAAAAGTACCTAGACGTGCCAAGCAAGGATGAGTTTGATCACCCTAAAGCAGAGAATACTTAGCGTGGCTTTACTCAAGCCAGCGTTCTCTTGTACGAGTATATCATGTGGGAACGTCGCCAGAGAGTCTCAGTTCCCCCATCCATCGACAGGACTTTGATACACAAGTGAGATCGCCGAGTAGGCAATGCAGTCATGCAACCATTCAGGTGATACCTAACACACCATGGTTTCAACAGTGTCCTAATCAAGATTTGGAAATTCAATCTGTAATGGTTATTTTGAAAATTTCAAGATATTATCCCGTACTGGATAGATTTTTCAATATTATTAAGCATTATGCAATTTTTGTTATTCCAAACCATTGTGTTGAGCTTAGGAGAGACTTCTTTTATTGAATAAATTAACAAAGGTTATTTGGGTCCTTCAAGCAGTTCTCGGCCTTGCCCAGAAGCAAAGGAAGTAAGACCAATTTTCTACATGACTTTTTACTAAAAAGCCTTATATGACTATACACCAGAACTCAAATCTCTGTCTCTAATTGTTTGCAGGTGACGCCCATTGAAATTCAGAGGGTTAGAGCAAAATTCAGAAATGAACAACACGACGTCTGTGCTGTGATCAAGTCTCTGAAAAAAAAAAAAAAAAAAAAAACGGATATGACCCATAAGGAAAGCCATGAATACATGGCCAATAAATTTGGCGAGGACTCTCCTCGCTATTCCACCATAAAGAAGTGGACTGCTGATTTCTTGCAGGACAGGGAGAGCACAAAAGATGAATGCCTCAGTGTTTTGGGACACTGAGGGAGTTCTCATGATTGACTATTTGCAAAAGGGTCATACCATGAATGGGGCCTAATCTCCTTCAGGACAGTGACAGTTGATACGAGCAATCAAAGAGAAATGAAGAGGAAAGTTGTGAGCAGGCATTCTGTTGCTCCAGGACAGTGTCCCTGCCCGCACGGCACAAGGGTCTGTGGCTGAAGTAGCCAGTTGTGTCTTTAAACTTTGCCTCATGCTCCTTACTCACCCAGCCTAGCCCCGTCTGGTTTCTACCTATTTCACAAACTGAAATCCTACCTGTGTGGTCACCGTTTTCGGAGTGAAAATGAAGTCATCCATGCTGTTATAGCATACTTGCAGATTGAAGATGTGACCTTCTCCCACGACGGGACCGCAATGTTTGAACGTCATTGGACCAAGTTCATTGAACTTAAGGGAGGCTATGCTGAGAAAAAGTACAAGGGCAATCTTTCTCCTGTGATTTTTCTTTTGTGGGGGGGAGGGGGTGATTCCGAGAACTTTTTGGAGGACCCACGAATATCCAAGCTTTGTAATAAAAAAAAAAATCCTAGTAGAATATAACAGTATGGAGAATACACACACACACACACACACTAATATATATATATATATATATATATATATATATATATATATATATATATATATATATATATATATGACTTACGCACACAAGCATAGCCATGACTATGTTTTGACTTTCATGAGCATCACCGTCATTACTGACACCTTTGCCTCTTTGCACATGGCCAGGATGGAAAATTTTGGTGGCCCTTGTACCTGCAATGGCAGTACGGTACGGTACGGAAAAAATATCGTAATTCCGATAGTTTAAAAATATCGTACCGTAATTTTGTACCATACCTAAAGAACCGTACAGCTCTGGTGCTGTGAAATGAAATTTCGTATCTAATCTCGTACGTCTGCCATTACGTTTCTGTGAAAATGAATCGACAGTATAAATTATCTTTGCAAGCAATTCCTCGTCCAGTTTCAGTACTCTCTGATTATATTTGTATTTTTTGTTGTTAGTGGAAATTACTGTAAATATATTAAGTGTGTGTGTGTGTGTGTGTGTGTGTGTGTGTGTGTGTGTGTGTGTGTGTGTTAATTGACCTAACATTTCATTTACCTTCATATGGCACTGACTGCAACGGAGTACTTGGACTATGGACAGGAACTGAACGCGGTTATTCGGTCGCGACAGCGCGTCTCACCCGGGCCGTACCCGTACAGTTGTACCGACCTTGTACTGTGCCCACACCCACACCCACACCCACACCGACCCACCCACACACACACACACACACACACACACACACACACACACACACACACACACACGCTAAAACATAGGGTTATATCTTAAAATAGAACTTTCGTCAAGGAAATAATTAGGTTACCCTCTTTAAAAGTCAATATTTGTCATCTGGATTATTCTGGACAGTGGACAGTCACATTTGAATAAGTAGGGAATGGGTACGGAAAAGGTACGAACAAAAAAAAAAAAAAACGTAATTTTCGTACCGTACCGTACTTAAAAAGAAATATCGTACCGTAATTTCGTACCGTACTTACAGGTGATAAAAAAAAACCGTACCGTAATTCCATACCGTACCGTACCGTACTGCCACCCTTGCCTGCGAGGTGTAGGACAGGTCATGCAGTCGACCTCATATAGAATGTTACAGTTGAAGTAAAGCCAAATTTGTATAATCAGGTCAAAGTAAGCCGTAGGTAGTGACCGCAGTTTTTCAGGAATAAAATATTATTGTGGTCTGAGAGCGAAACAATATAGCACACAGAGAATGGCTATAGCAAAATGCCCAGTGAATTTCCCATACTTTGGCAGTCGTGTTTTCATAAAGATGCATTTACATCGTTTGCTTATTGCATATCCAAGGCAGTATTATCATATACACACACAGATACGAATAAGTTTTCTTAGGACACCACGAACTGCACTGATTACTTAGGACATCATCAGAGCCCTCTTGCCTTTCATTAATTTGATGGTGTGTGTGTGGCTTATTAACACGGATATACTGTATGTCCACCAAAATTCCATCAAAAGAAAAATATTTGTTTGTCAACTTTACAAACTCAAGGACTCAGTATGACAGGCCTGAAGGAAGTGGTATTGTGGGGGATGCTTATTATGTATGGGATTCATGGAAACTTGGTGAGAGTTGTCAAGAGTTTATATGAGGAAGGTGATGTGCAAGTCAGAGTTCTCAGAAATGTTGGTAGGATGACGATGTGCGAAGCGGTGACGAGAGTTCATGTCGCAGGAAAAATATATCAGTTATTCTTTGCTTACGGGGTGAGTCAGAAACGAATTTAACCGCTGACGGTGTGTAAGACTAAATAAACATTACGATATTAAAAATGGGTATGATAACACACAAGGAAGATGGGACGATGAGGAATGAGGAAGTATGCAACGGAGAGTGTAGCTGACTTTCAACACTGGCATATTTAATTGTGTTATGAGAGTTGTGATGTTACTGGTAGTGGTGGTAGTGGCAGTAATGACAGTGGTTGTGGAGGTGCAGTAATGTTGGTCGTGAGTAATAATAATGGTAGTGATGATTGTGGCAGTCATGATGGTGTTAGTGATGACTGAGGATAGTGGAAATGATTACGGTGGTATAATGACTGTTGCAGTGATAACAGTGGTAATGAATTGGTAGTAACATTATTTGCAGTTTTAATAGTGGTAGTATGATTTTTTTTTTTCACTGGAAAGTGAAATTTTGCACGTTGATAAACTTTCAACCAAGCCATATTTTAGGCAGGGTGAGACACATCCCCATTTGAATTACAGGGATATTTTTCTCTTCAAGGGAAACACACACACACACACACACACACACACACACACACACACACACACACAGAAAATCGCACGGTGCTATACGTCCCCCGTGAACGGGCTTTAGGCCAGTGGGTCGAGGCCCCCCTCCCCCTTTTCCCTGAAGGTACCGGTATGCACGGCTATAGTTTTCTTACCCTGGCAGCGACGGTTACCCTTCCTCTCTCTCTCTCTCTCTCTCTCTCTCACACACACACACACACACACACACACACATACACACACACACACACACACACACACACACACACACACACACATTTGAAGTAAACACTAACTTTACAGTAGTCTTGATTGTTAGGTTTTCTTCCTTTTGACTGATTTTTCTGTCGACTTTTCTAACTTTAAAACCATTCTCATTATTCTCGAAAAAAAAAACGCGCACACACACACACACACACACACACACACACACACACACACAAAAGCTTTTGACACAGTACCACACTAAAGACTTTTATAGAAACTGTACCATCAAGGAGGAATTCGAGGCAAACTGTTTTGTTAGATGCAAGATTTTCTCATAAAAAGAGAAATGAGAACAGTACTAAGAGGAAACTACTCATCATGGAAAGAAGTGACTAGTGGAGTACCACAGGGTTCAGTGCTGGCACCAATCATGTTTTTAGTGTATATAAATGATATAAACAGTAACACTGGAAATGAGAGCTATCTCAATATGTTTGCAGATGATGCAAAAATACAAAGGAGCATTACTAACACAGACTCTTGTAAAGAGCTATAAGAAGAATTAAATAAACTTCATGAATGGAGTAATACATGGCAAATGGAATTCAATGTGGACAAGTGTCATGTAATCAAGTTTGGTAAAAGTGGAAAAAGACCTGACTGGGATTATAAGTTAGGAAATAAAACCCTATACACATCAGAAAGAGAGAAGGACCTAGGTGTGATTATCAATAACAGACTATCTCCGGCTGACCACATCAGCGAGAAGGTACGGAACATGTATACACTGCTTGCAAATATGAGAATAGCATTCACATACACAAATGAAGACATGCTAAGAAGGATAATAACATCATTCATTAGACCAACTCTGGAATATGCATCAGTAGTCCGGAGTCCTCATCTCAAAAAACACATAGACAAGATTGAAAAAGTTCAAAGGGCCGCTACAAGATGGATACCAAGCTTAAGGGACCTAAGCTATGAAGAAAGACTAAATAAACTGAATCTACCAACACTACAGGAGGGAAGGAAAAGAGGTGACATGATAATGCTATGTATGTGCATATCAAGGAAGGAGAAAATAGACATAAATGATTACTTAACATATGGAGAAGCATCAGCAAGAGGACACCGCAAAAAACTGCATAAGAAGAGAGGTGATAAAGACATAAGGAAATTCAGTTTCCCAAACAGAGCAATTGATCAATGGAATGCACTACCGAATGAAATAGTGTGTGCCAAAACAATTCACAAATTTAAGGATATGTACGAAAAATATGGTTTAAGACACGGGACAGTACGAGCTTGACTCATTCCTGTAAAGATACAATTAGGTAAGAACACACACACACACACACACACACACACACACACACACACACACACACACACAAGGATACTCACATCACGTGCGCACACACCCTCCTCACACAAACACACACACATACATACAAGTACACAGAAAGACAGACAGGCAAACACACAACCATCCCCCTCCCCCCAACACCTCCACACACACACCAGAAAACAATATCCTGGTGCCCCACTCCGGAAGAGGCTTAGCAAACACTAAACTTTGTTGTGTTTGGTTAAAGCAGCCAGGCATGATATTGTGCTCCACTTGTTGCACCTCTTAATTAAAGAAAAAAGTAATGATGCAGTCGTTGTGCGTCTTCTGTAAACACAGTAATTGTAGCGTTGACCTATAGTGACAGTGGATAAATGAGAGAGAAAATTGAGCCAGTTACATATATGATAAAGGGGAAGAATTAAATGGAGAGAAAACGAAGTCCAGGGCGGGGGTAATTTATTGGTTCTGTTTTGTAGTTTGTTGTTGCTCTTGCTGTGGAGTAACCCCAATCTCTCTAGCCGATCAGAACCATAAATTGCAGAGAAGCAATCGCCCTTGTAAGACGGCCCCATTTGGTGATCCGGTGTTTCTTTGTGGTAGACAGCGTCCTCCCACGGCAAGGGCCATAAAAAGTGTCGAGGTTTGGATCCCGGATGGACGCTTCACATGCGTCTCTCCACCGAGTTAACATGGGTACATAGGCGGTTCCACATCACCTCGTTATTGGGTTAAATATTTATCACCCAGAACTGTAAATGGTGTTTTTGGTTATAAGAAAACATTAGACTTGTCACTCAGTGTAGAGCCACCTGGAGTGGTAGCATGAGTAATAAAAAGTGGCAGGAAGAATGTAAAAAATAGAAAGAGAGGAAGGTAGGCACAGAAAAAGAATACTAAAAGTGAAGAACGGAGTAGGCAACACTACATGAAATACGTGGATGCTGGTCGTCGCCACCTGTCGCCAGTACTTTGTAGGTCAGGAACAGATGGAAGTACATGCAAATTTGCCAACAGGAAAAACACCCAGGTATTCCCCCTAAAACAGGACACACAATCATCGACAAATAATCCACGTACTGGACCGTACTTTCAGTTTATATAACAAAGGAACTGTGGTAAAAACAACCCTGGCCAAAGATACCGTGAGTCAAAGGAAGTGAATCGAGAATTTCTTGCTGATGGAGTATGCTTCCGACTGCACCACACCTACGCAAGATCTTGTAAATAAAAGTCTCTGTCAACGAAAGTATAAAACATTTACCCATAAGAAGAAGGATTAAATGTATGACCACATATCGCATGAGGGTCATTACGGAAACATTCAGTACTTAACAAGTCCTATATTCCTGTACAAGACCACCAGCAACAAATCCAGGATCAAACAGCACTGAAAAAAAAAATGTTGAATAGCCTGACCGGTATGGAAATCAAATTCAGGTTTTTCCAGTTGAATCTGTATATTTAAAAATGCCGCCTTGTTTGTTTGTTTGTCCTTCAATCACGCCCAAACCAAGGACCAGAGACCCCAACCCCCTATATAATCTGAATCAGGGTGGCCCAAGGATGGTTTTAGTTGGGTCAAAATTCAGATCTGGGTCATTTGAGGTCACCGATAGAGTGTTTATCTTTTCGGTCCGGGCAACGCCGGGTATCCCTGCAGCCCAATGTATCGCATGGAGACTCACATGACCTCCAGTTCGGACATAGGCTATGTGAGGTTGACCTCCGAGGTCATTTGAGGTCACCAGTCGGAGGTCATTTGAGGTCACCGGTAATAGTAAACAAGTGCGCACAAATACTGTGCGTTAGTCTGCTAAAGCTGAAATAGAAAGTTCCTGGACCTTTTATAATCCCTCTTCAAAAGCATAAGAGGTACATGGTCTTTCTGGAGTAGAAAGAAAGACTGAACTAGAACAAATAGGATTAAAGTGTTTGCCTTCTTGGCCCGGCCAACGCCGGGTACCCCTGCTAGTTCTAAATAAAGATTGAGAAATAGGTACTGTAACATTCGTGGCCTACAGTTGCTCGAAGGCTGAACCTTTGATTTTGTCCTTTGATGATTTATTCTTATAACAAAATTGTTTCTTCCTTGTCTGACCTTGAACACGTGTACCAAGTTTGGTTCAAATCTGATCAAAACTGTTTGAGTTGACCTTGCTCTGTGAGAGTGATATTTCATCTACCGTTCTGAAACCGAATCTCTTCATTTATTCCTTCAACCAGTCTGATCAAAATCGAATCGAAAGTGTTTAAGTTATATAGGCTGAGCCTTTGACTTTGCCCTAAAAATTGATTGTTCCCAAAGTGAAAGTAGTTCTTTCTTGTGAGACGCTTATTCCCCCACCACGTTTTGTTCTAATACGATTAAAACTACTTGAGCTTACTAACTTGCTATTTGGACTTGACTTCTGACTTTTTGTTCCTAAACAATTGGTCGATCTTTCGTCTGATTCTTAACGATTCCACCAAGTTTGGTCAAATCTGAATAAAATCTGTTTGAATAATGCGGTTCACACACACACACACACACACACACACACACACACACACGGAGTGATATGTAATACACCCCCATAGTCTGCGTGCAGGTGTAATGAAGCGGTATTGCTCATTCTAAGATAAATTACACATATGTTGTGACGACACCAACTGTAATGGAAAATATAAAGGTCATGACCCTCGTGAAAAAAAAAATAAATAAATAAAAGATGAAAATAAGTACAATATGGCCATAATCCTTCGTGCCAAAATAATATAATCAAAGCCATTAACATCACAATCATACCCTCACTTAAGCCTGTCTCTGTCATTTCTCTCAACACTGATACCATCAACACTGAAACTACAACTGTCATAATCACCACTATCACTTACACACTGGCACAACTACCACAACCACAAATACCACAGCCACTAGTAACACTATCACTGCCAAAACTGCCGCAACGCACATCACTACTTTAATTACCACTATCACCATCAAACCAGTGCTATCAATACTGTCACCATTAGAACAACTACAGATATCACCATCATGACCACAGCCATCATTATCACCGCTACTACCTCAACTGTGACAACTACGGGAATCCCGACTACCAATGTCAGTATAATAATTACCACCACCCTAAGTACGACGATCACCGTCACCCTCACAGCTACACAATTATCATCATTACCAAAACTATTCATTTGTGTGCATCATTATCATAACCATCACTATCAGCACCACTGCTTCATGTACTACTGTCACATCACTACCAGAGTCACACCTAAAAGAATTTCAGTAATCACAGTTACAAACCCAGCCATTTCTATCATTACAATCATTTCCAAAACTATCAATTTCACTATCATCACTACATTTATCACCACATAACTTTCACTAACACCATCACTACCGGAAGTATCATCGTCTGTATCGCAACTACCACAATCAACATTGCCACGAGTACTATAACGATCATCAGTACAACAGCTATCACCATCATCACCTAGCAGCTTATCATCCCCATACCAGCCAACCATCAGCACCTCATCCACAACCAGCGGTATGGCTATCCCTGCCAGTACTATGGCTGTCAGTGTCATCATTACCATTACTAAAGCATCACTGTCATCATCATCACCACCAGACTAATACCTATTACAATACAGACAAAAGCTGTGCTGATAGCTAACATATACACTCAGGATACAATGACCCTCCCTCACTTAAAGCAAGCCATCTAGTGTTACCTGGGAGATCGTGTTAGCCTTGACCTCAGCATGAGAGGGTTAATTAATTATCGCCCGCCTAGCGAAAGGATACCGTTAATGCATGTGTCGTTGTGTCTGGCTGTTCCCAAAACATCTCAAAAGCAAGTGGGCAAACTGTATCCAAACTCTGTGGGCAGTATCTCGGGATGTATGGCTTGTTTGTCAATAATTTGGGCAAAGCTGCTATTGTCTGCGATTGCCAGAGGATTTAAAAAAAAAAATATGAACTTTTAGTTTTAGGCCATTATTCACATTTCCTATCGAACCCTACACGACCATTTAAAGGGTAACTATTAGAAATTCATCAAAGGTTTGTTATACTCAATGATCTCCACCAACATAATATCCCTGATTTCAGGCTTCTGAATTGTAGCATGATATTTAATCTGGGAGGAAAAAGCGAAATCCTAAGACTTTTTCGATTTTGGCGAAGCTGTGATGATTGCCAAAGGATTACAGTTCTCTCTCTCTCTCTCTCTCTCTCTCTCTCTCTCTCTCTCTCTCTCTCTCTCTCTCTCTATATATATATATATATATATATATATATATATATATATATATATATATATATAATATATATATATATATATATATATATATATATATATATATATATATATATATATATATATATATATATATATATATATATATTTAACAATGGCGGGTAAAACATTCGTGGGCGCCTGCTATGGCCTTTACTGTGAGAGTAAAAGCACTCTAAGGATGCATTCACATAGAGGCCAGAATGTATTTTTTATCTAATACAATCTGTCCGATCATGTAGGCTGGATTAGATAAAGGACAGAAAAGTTCATTGAACTGGTTCACTTTTGTGTTTCTGAGTGGCAACTACATTACGTGTAACCATAAAAAACAGTTTGTGCACAACATAGCCCATGAACCTAATACTTCCAGGTTTTATCCTGGCCAACATAATCGGACAGTTTGCCTCTGAGTATGTTAGCTTCTGGCCTCAGTGTGAATATCCCCTAAGGCTTTTTCACGCTTGCCATTAAAAAAATAATAAAAAATAAACAGTTTGGCATTAATTGGAGCAAGTCAATTAGTCTTGACCATGAGTGTTAAACAAGTGATAATCAGGACAAGACTAATGATAAAAACATGACTGGTATAAAAGACAGTAAATTTAACACAGCAGGTGATCGAAATATATCTATGATCATTTTGTCATTCAATCAGCAACATAGCAAGTACCACTGGACGGTTTATGGTGGCTACCCTGAAGCATTAGTATTTAAAAGAGGGACGCATCTAAAAGGCAGACTATTAATGTACATTCCTAGATTTTTAATCATATGCAGACTAAGCTGCTTCAATATTTTTAACATGTGTTAATTAATAACATATTACTATCAACACCTGTCTTGATTAACACTTGTCTACAATAACAGCAGACTCCACTGACCCACTGAGGACTACAGCTACCTTATTAATTATATTCTAGCAACCACCATAGGAATTCAGTCAGCATGGAGGCGGCCTCTTGTTTTGTAAATCTATATATCAATAATTCACAGTTAAGGTCGTCTGCTGTCTTGCATCTCCACCGTCTGCTGGCTGCCGTCGCGTCCTCTTCTCTCATATCTAGCTTTCCTGCGAGTATACTTTCACCGTCTCTTCATTTGTTTCTCATCTCTCTCCATCGCTCAGTTCCCCCACCGGCCTCCTCCATGCTAGCTTACCTTGTCTATCTTCACTCAGTTTCACCACATCCATTTACCATTGCAGTCTTGCTTTAACTCACGATTTTCGCTCTACGTTTGTTTTGTTTAGGTTTTCTCTTACTGAAATCTTCAATATCTGTCTCACCGTTTTAGTCAAAGCCCTTTCCATTAACTTCTTGTACTTCATTGGATGTATGTGTACGAGTACGAGGTATTCACATAAGAAATCTGTGCAGCTTGTGAGGTGGTGTGTGGGGTGAAGAGAAGACAAAAAATGGGTGCAAGGAACAGCATGGTGGAATGAAGAGGTGAGACAAGCTAAGGCTCAAAAGAAGAAAACATATACTGGGTGGATGAGAAGCAAAGGCATGGATGAAGTTGAGACACAAAACAGGGAGTTACATAAGGAGAGAGGTGAACGAACAGATTAGCAAGAGGGAGTAGGGAGAGAGTGGATGAGGAGTTGGGAAGAAAACTGAGTGTAAAGTGGCGAGTATGTAAGAAAATGTTCTGGAAGGAGGTAGAGTTATAGAGGGTGATAAAGAAGGTAGTAGGGGAGTGATAGATAAAAATGGTGGATGGCTATTGGAGAAGGGAAAATAATTGAGCAGGAGACAACACTTTAAGGAACAATTAAACACAGAAATTGAAAGTAACGTGAGTATAAGTGGCTGGGGAGTGGCTGGGAGAAGAAGAGAGGTGAGGTGGGAGGAAGAAATCAGTAGGATGGAAGTAATGGAAGCAATAAAGTCAAAATGGGAAAAGCCCCAGGAATTGATGGAGTGTGTGGTGAAATGCTGTGTCACGAATCAAATTCTCGACATTACCCTTTTGTGAGAAGCCACGAACTATTAGTGGAAAACTCACTGTTTATCGTTCAGTTAACCGCTCATTCGGACGGAAGCTTTGTCAAATCAATTTTGCATTGTCATACGTGATCGTCTTTGTGTGAGACATTAGTGCTTCCGCTGAGCGATTTGTTTTGGGCGCGTTTCGCACACTCGACCGTTAAAAAAATGCGGCCTATTGCTCCCCCTTTTTCCCCACGACTTACTCAGTCCAGTGTTTGCTCTGACGGAGAGAGGTTCTGTGCTCCAGAAGTGCGAGAGAAGAGGTCGCTAGCACCCAGACTCCACTGAGTACGGTTTCTCCAAGCTCCCACCCTTGGTGATACAAAGCATTCATCGACCAGTATTTCCTTTTGTATTTTCCTAGGTTTAAGAGTTTAATTAAGGTGTTTTTCCTAGGCGTAAGGATTTAGCTCTTGTGTGAGTGAGTGAGTGCGATCTCATTAATTTGATTTTGAATTGTAACGTTAAATTTATTTTGTAATCAATAAATTTAACAGTTCTTTTTCTTGAGCTTAATGTAAAGTAACCTCTTGTTTCATTTCTCCGCAGTTAAGCTTATTTCTCATATAGCTCCTAGCTTGCATAAACGTTTGCTATTCATAACTGGTACTTAGGCCAGTCTTGTTGTATTAACTTAAAATCCGTTGTGCCACCTAGGAGTTAAGCATCAGCAAGAACCTGATGTTAGTATTAGCTATTTATTGTCAGGGTTGAAGTAACTTTCTCCAGAGGCTACAGTACTATTGAACAGCAATTGAGTGATTAGTCTCTGCTGTGTACTGTCGAGAAAGTTTATAAATTCTCGTTCTTAGAGAATCGTTGCTTGATTTAGCAAGACAATCATTGTCCCTGCTCTTTAATATTATTGAATATTATTATCAATTAAATAATATTTAGCATTTATTTTAAAAACCCCTTGATATTTTAAAAACCTCGTGACAATTGGCGACCTCATTCCAGGATATTAACTCCTAGCTCTAAAGCTATTCACGAGATAGTGCTCACTCGTTCATATTTAGGTATTTATCATTAAAGTTTATAGGCACAAATTTACTGGTGTTTACCGTTAATTTAGCAAGTGAATTTTTGCTTTATTAATTCATAGAGTACTTAACTCTATTTAGTACTTTATTTTTTGTAACGCCAGACGATTTTATTCACTCCTGGGTAGCCGCCGTACCCATTGTGTTAGTTATTGAGTCTTCTCAGTTATGTGCAAATTTTGTTTTATTTTTGCCAGTTAACTAGATAAGACTGGTCACCACTAGCTTGTGTCTGTATTCTTTATTTGTGTTATTAGCATTCGTTTGCGAAGCAGTCAGTACTCAGTTTCGTTTGCTTAATAAATTAGCACCATGGCTACCGCTGTATTTTTACAGGAAGCCAAAGAAATGGGTCTTTCGGACCCAACCGAAATTAAAGAGTATATACTCTCACGGCATAATCAGGAGCAGCGTGAGAAAGAGCGTGAGTACAAGCGCGAACAACATGAACGTGAGCGAGAACAGCGCGAATACGAGCGTGAACAACATGAACGTGAGCAAGAACAGCGCGAATACAAGCGAGAACAGCGCGAACACGAGCTAGTACAAGAGCAAGAACAGCGCGAATACGAGCGTGAACAATGAGACAGAGAACGAAAACACGAACGTGCCGAGCAAGAAGCGCGTGAAAAACATGAACTTGAAGTGCTGAAGCTCAAGCGAGATTCCTTGGCTTCAGACACGTCTGGTGCAGTTGGTCCAAGCTCCACGAGCGTTCCCCCTGCACATGTCCTGGCGACCCCACGCATCAAGCTTCCTTCATACAAGGAAAGCGAGCGAATCGAGCCGTACATAGCTCGTTTTGAGGACATGGCAGACATGTATCAACTGGATGAGGCAGCTGAGCGGCTTCAGTTTCTTAGCCTATTTGAGGGTCCTGCCCTCGATATTCTCCACAGAATTCGTGGAGACAATCTCACATATGAGATGATGAAAGCTGCACTCATTAAGGCATATGGTCTCACAGTAGATGACGCCAAAGTTCAGTTCATGAGAGCTCATCTCAAAGACAAGGAAACAGCTGTTCAGTTCCTTGATTGTCTCACAGCTTACTTAAATGAGTGGATGGAGAAAGATGAAACTCCTTCCACGCGTGAGGGGATAATTGACCTTATGCTGCGTACACAGCTAGAGAGGTCGTGGCCTGCTGAGCTCATAGCACAGCTTAAGATTTGCCAGGTGAAAGATGCCAGCCAAATGGTAGAACAGGCTGATGCATTCTTTACTGCATACGGGTATCAAACTCGTAAGCAAAACACCTGGAACAGAAAACCTGATAAATCTGGGAAATCGTCTCAGACTGAACCCCAGCAACAAGGCCATTCTCAGAATAATGGCCAAGGTCCAAAACCGCAGTGGAAGGACCAGGGGCGAAACACTCAGAAATATGAGTGGAAGAGGTACAACAAGTACCCTAACCAGCAGCAGTATCAGCCACGCAACCGACCGTCGGGACAAACTTTTTCAACACCAGCTCAAAAGAGGCAGGAAGCGAACGCAGCCTTCATTCCTCAGCAGCAGCACGGTGGTCATGTCCCTACCAGTATGGGTACTCCCCCACAGTTCACTAGTCCCACAGTGACAGTGAACCCCCCTCCACAGATGGCCAATGTTCCATCTTCCCAATATAATTCACAAGGCACAATGTTTGCCGCATCAATTCAGCAGCCTCATGAGTGGCTAGCTGCTTCCTCCACAGGCCCTCCCACAGGTGACAGTACCTTCCTTGTTCAGCCAGGGTTTGTGGGAGACATTCCTGTGAAGGTCCTGAGAGATAATGGTTCCTCAGGTTGCTCTGTCAAGCAGAGTCTAGTTCGGCCTGAGCAGTATACAGGTCGACAGATCCATGCAAACCTTATTGATGGATCAGTGAGATTGTTCCCTGAGGCATGTATCCAGGTTGCATCTCCATTTTATACTGGTACAACACTCGCAGTTGTCATACCAGAACCTTTATTTGAACTCATCATCGGCAATATTTCCGGTGTCAAGGATAGTTGCTCCGATGATAACGCTACTCAGACTTTGGCTGCTGCGGTAACACGAGCCATGGCTGAGGCTCCAGACTGTGTCACCCCAGTGATCATTGAATCGCCGCAAGATCTGATGTGTAGTCAACTTGTTGTGCAAGAACAACATTCTGACCCGACACTTGCTGCCGTGCGGAACAAACAAAAGGGTCGAGTGATTAAGTATTCACGGGGAGGTCGAGCCAAGTTCCTTCGCAAACAAGGACGGCTCTACCGTGAGTCACGAACACCCGAGGGCGAGGTTCGACTGCAGTTTGTCGTTCCCACCAAGTACCGCCTAGCAGTGTTACAACGGGGTCATTGCTCAGCCTCAGGAGTTCACATGGGCAAAAGGAAGACCCAGGGCCATATCCGAGCTGACTTTTTCTGGCCAGGGATGGGATGAGACATAGATAGTTTTGTCCGTTCCTGTAGTGTGTGTCAAAGTAACACCACTAATCAGGGACATGTCCTTCCTGTGCCATTTGTAACCACACCTGTAATCTCTGAGTCAGTTGAGAGACAGGGTAGTGGTGAAGTGGGTGTAGACCTGACGTCTCGCCCATTGGCCCCACAGGACACATTATGTCCAGGGCCTGTACATACATATTATGTACTGTAAGTTAAGGGGGAAGCAGAGGCGACTCGAGGCTATGGAAGTCCCGCATTTGCACAAGGATTTTCAGCTTCCCGATATTAATATAAGTACTGTAGGTTAAGGCACAGATTGAGGACCCGTGTGCAGTTCGAGGCTATGGAAGACCCGAGTTTGCACAAGGATTCTCAACTTGCCGACCATAATCGTGTGCTATAATTAATGGTGACCTCAAATGTACGTCGTAGCACTGACTGCTAGGCAGAGAGAGTAATTGTAACATAATAAAATTTTGTCTCATTGACACTTTTGATGCTCCACCTCAATTGGTTTTGCAGGTACAGCAATGGGTGTAGCAGTTTTGCTGTGCGCGCCAGCTGATCGTCTGCCGCACGCTGCCGCCTCTTCTCCTCTGCCTTCGTTTTCGCCAAATTATTATTTACTGTGTCATTTTACACGTAGGTACAGTTACACTACAACTGTCACACCTACACCGTGTATTACATACACCACGCTACACAACAATTAGCTGTCAGTGTAAATGTAGCGAATTTTCGCTCAGTTTGACCTGAGTACAGGATTTTCACCGTCGTCACGGAGTTTTTCCCTCAAGCTTGCTTCTATTAACGTAAATACGAGTTTTTTTTCGCTCACTGGCGACTGTGACTTTCTCCTGTAGCAGGATAGCACACACACCACAGTGTGAATCTTGTGTGACTGAGTTAGGATGTGTACATATATATATATATATATCCACAAATTTTTTCCCATAAGGAAAAAATTTAATTTTGTAGGGGCGTAATGTCATGAATCAAATTCACGACATTACCCTTTTGTGAGAAGCCACGAACTATTAGTGGAAAACTCACTGTTTATCGTTCAGTTAACCGCTCATTCGGACGGAAGCTTTGTCAAATCAATTTTGCATTGTCATACGTGATCATCTTTGTGTGAGACATTAGCGCTTCCGCTGAGCGATTTATTTTGGGCGCGTTTCGCTCACTTGACTGTTAAAAAAATGCGGCCTATTGCTCCCCCTTTTTTCCCACGACATACTCAGTCTAGTGTTTGCTCTGACGGAGAGAGGTTCTGTGCTCCAGCAGTGCAAGAGAAGAGGTCGCTAGCACCCAGACTCCACTGAGTACGGTTTCTCCAAGCTCCCACCCTTGGTGATACAAAGCATTCATCGACCAGTATTTCCTTTTGTATTTTCCTAGGTTTAAGAGTTTAATTAAGGTGTTTTTCCTAGGCGTAAGGATTTAGCTCTTGTGTGAGTGAGTGAGTGCGATCTCATTAATTTGATTTTGAATTGTAACGTTAAATTTATTTTGTAATCAATAAATTTAACAGTTCTTTTTCTTGAGCTTAATGTAAAGTAAACTCTTGTTTCATTTCTCCGCAATTAAGCTTATTTCTCATATAGCTCCTAGCTTGCATAAACGTTTGCTATTCATAACTGGTACTTAGGCCAGTCTTGTTGTATTAACTTAAAATCCGTTGTGCCACCTAGGAGTTAAGCATCAACAAGAACCTGATGTTAGTATTAGTTATTTATTGTCAGGGGTGAAGTAACTTTCTCCAGAGGCTACAGTACTATTGAACAGCAATTGAGTGATTAGTCTCTGCTGTGTACTGTCGAGAAAGTTTATCAATTCTCGTTCTTAGAGAATCGTTGCTTGATTTAGCAAAACAATCATTGTCCCTGCTCTTTAATATTATTGAATATTATTATCAATTAAATAATATTTAACATTTATTTTAAAAACCCCGTGATATTTTAAAAACCCCGTGACATGCTGAAGCATGGGGGAGAGATAGTAGTAGAGTGGATATGGATGATGTGTAGATTAGCTTGGGAGGAAGGTAGAGTACCGGAGGATTGGAAGTCAGGTATTATTCTCTTATACAAAAGAAAAAAGGAAAAAAAAGTGTGTGTTAATCATAGGGACATCTGTCTTTTTAGTGTAATAGAGAAAATCTATGGTAGGATACTTATTGACAGAGTTAGGAGTATAACAGAATAATTAGTTGGGGACGTACAGGGAGCCTTCAGGAAGGGAAGAGGTTAATATTAGATATTCATCCTATAGTGTATGGTGGAAAAGTTTCTAGAGAAGGGAAAGAATTTGTATGCAGCCTTCATGAATTTGAAGATTGCATATGACAGTAGATAGACAAGGAAATGTGGAAAATATTAAGAATATATGTAGTAAAGGGAAAACTGTTGAATGTCGTCAAGAGTATGTATGACAGTGCTAGGGCTGCAGTGCATGTGGATGGAGAACTGATAAATTCTTCAGTTTGAAGGTTGGATTGAAACAGAGATGTGCCATGTCTCCATGGTTGTTCAATCTGTATATGGATGGAGTTATTAAAGAGATGCAAGGTAGGGCAGTGGATGTTGGAGTGGTCCTAATGAGAGAGGGCAGTGTTGGGAAATTTTTTGTTCTGTTGTTTGCAGATGATAATGTATTGCAAAGTGAAGATAAAGGGGAACTGCTAAGCTTGGTGAATGAGTTTGGGAAAATGTGTAAAGTGGGCCATACACGCACAGGCGAACCCGTCAGGTAGCCTGAAGAGGCCAGCCTCAACGAACAATGCTATGCCCACACACGATTCAGTCAGCCTCATGTCTCAGCTCAGTTGCAAGCGAAACGCTGTGGTGTGAGGGTGGCCATGGACACTCCACTGCCCACAGATGACCTGGAGCTGTATGCTACTGAGGCTGTTGCCGCGGCCTATATTGCAAATAATAAAAAGAGGAGGAAAAAACGGACCAAATGGACAAAAGACTGGTTGATGAGGAGTAAATTGTCCCATCTGACTCTGTTGAAAGAATTCCTGTGTGAGAAAAATGACTTGTTTAACCCGCCCCGTCCCGACGACGTATGGGTACGTCACCACGATTTGCATTTGCCAGTCCCGGCGACGTACCAGTACGTCGTGCAATTGCAAGGTCGCTAATTTGCACAATTTTCAATTTTCGCACGTGATTTTTCGTATGTATACACGGGACACCTTCCTCTATTCCTGTACAAGATACCAAGCAGGGACAATGCCTTACACTGCATAACCTCCCCCCTCCCCCCCTCACGACATTGTCTTGGCAAAGGACCTGTTACCAGTGACCTGGCTAGTAAAGTTATTCAGGGCCAGAGTGATTCCCCAATCGATGACAATGTGGAGGACAATGTTTACATAGCATTAGAAGAAGAAACAGCCAGAAATAATGATCAGGTAGTGTGGCAAAAATAGGTCAGGTATGGTGATTAGTTAGTGAGTGAAACAATGCTTATAATGCCTTTATTACTGCTTGAAAACCAATATACTGTCATACTACATATACATTCGTACCAAGTAAATAAATAAGTACCGTTTATGAGTGGATAAAATAGTTACCCTCCCATAGAACTCGTTTTCTTTGGTGCCAGCATGTTAGAAAACCCACTCAGGTAAGGAGGAACTCCTACCTGGATTGGGCACTTTAAACCTCAGGTGAGCGATTTCTCTATGAATTTTCGATGTTTCTCACCAAAAGCGAAGGTTTTAGCCAAAAAAAAAAAAATCGAAAATACCTCGGGACTGGGGGATGTCGGAGGTGCGGAAAGCCTCGGGACGTGACGGGTTAATTACTTGAGGATGGATGAGCTTTCCTACCTGCAGCTGTTGTCACTGGTTTCCCCAATAATAAAGAAGAACGATACCTGTATGAGGAGTGTTATTTCACCACATAAAAGACTGACAGCCACACTGAGATTATTTGCCACAGGTTGCTCGTACTAGAATTTAAAATTTTCCCTCACAACTGACACAAGACTGACGCCTGACGGCCAGCGGTACCTCACACATGCTCAGTTTGCCTGAACCTGACTGGAGCCTGACCATGAATATTTGTCCTCGACAGATCCCAGGACGACCGTTAAGGCTGTCTGTGCAGGCACATGTTCCCTACCCACACACACCCAGGTTTGCCTGAACGGGCTGGCCTCTTCAGGCCACCGGACGGGTTCGCCTGTGCCTGTATGGCCCGCTTAAGAAACGGAATCTAAAGGCGAATGTAGGGAAGAGTAAAGTTGTGATCTTCGAGAGAAATGAAGTTACTGAATGCACAGTTAGGCTGGATGTTGAGGAAACGGAAAATGTAAGTGCATGTGAGTACTTGGGTAGTGTGATAAGTAAGGATGGAAGATTATAGGATAAAGTGCTTGACAGAGTGCAACAGGGAAGAAAGGCTGCAAGTTCTTTAAAGAACAGTGAGAAGAAATATGAAAGTGTGCATGGATGCAAAAAGGTGCTGCATGATTGTATTGCGATACCAGCTCTAACGTATGAATGCGAAGCTTGGAGCTTGTTGGAGGGATGCAAGTCAAGAGTGAGTGCAGTGAAAATGAGTTATTTGAGAGGAGCATGTGGAGTTAGAGTAAATGAAGAGTGAGAGAGACTGATAAATGAGGAGGTGAAGGAGCGTTGTGGTGCAGATGTGAATGTGACAGAAAGCTTTAGGAGAAATTCACTGAGGTGGTTCGGTTATGTGGAGGGAATGGAGAGAGAGAGAGACTAACCAGGGAAGTGTATGTATATTGTTTTTATGCAAGGCAAAAGGAACCAAAGGCCAGGAGCCCGCAAATCATTTCTTACAAGGAAAAACAAAACAACAGTGAGCCAAATTCTAGATCAGTTACTTTCGAGATGCCCGGACACACTGCGTTTGAAAGACTGGAGATCATAGGAAGTAGAAAATACAGACAAAGGGAGACAGTTCCAGAGCTGACATGTTGCATAATTAAAGGACTGGGAGTAACGGTTAACTCTTGCATTAGAGAGTTGGACAAAAAAAAGGATGAGAGTTTGATGCTAGACGGGTGTTACGCGCCTGTCGTAATGGTGGACTGGTGCAAACAGCTAGTTCAAATGAGCAGTGACCATTGAAGTAGCGATAAAAAAGAGATAAACATACAACAGTGAGGAGAAGAGACAGAGGTTGAAGGCAGCCAGGAAGAGCAGGAGAGTTAATGAGACGAAAAGCCTTTGACTGCACCCTGTTGAGAAGATCTGTATGTGGGAAACCTCCCCACACATATAAAAGGTCAGAAACTGTGCAGGGGTAAAGAAGGTACGGAGCTAGCTTAGCACACCTATATCTCTTCGGAGCAGATTTTACAAGAGATGCCTCTCCTTCACATTTTCTCCCGAAATAACCGGGCAGCTGGGAGCGCCCATGAACTCACACTCTCTCCCCCCGCAATGCAGAACCTCTGCTTATCAGAATTCTTTTATCCCCAGAACTACTACTCTCTGAAATTCATTTCCTGGGAGTTGCTTCCCACAAACATATAATCCACTTTTATTTAAATCCAGTTGTTATAAATATTTTATGAATGGAGGATGCCTTTAGCACATGGACTTAGTTTTTATTTATTTCCCTTTGTTTTCCCTTCCTCCATTCATTGTCTCTTAATAAAAAATTATCATCTTTCCTAAATAAATCCCCGAAGAATGAAACCCCAAGTATGTTTAGAGATGATGCGGGATTGAGCTGGATGTTATTAAACATTAGTGGGTACTCCTGTGGAAAATTTTGACAGGTTGATAGATAAAAGGACTGAGTCTTTGATGCATTAAAAACAACAAGATTACTTTTACCCCAGTCAGAGATACAAGCCAATTCAAACATTAAGTGTGCCATAGCCTCATCCCTTTTTTGTTGATATAACTGCTGAGATGGAGGTGGGGAGAGGGAGGGGGAGACCGATGATGAAATGGAGGGATGGAGTGGAGTGGTATATTGTAAAGAGGGTATGTGAGTTGTGTAGAGGGCAGCATAGTGGCAGAGCACAGGGCGACATGGAGGCGATTTATTTGTGGCCGTCCCTCACAGGATTAAGCCGTCTGACTAGAGACTGATAGATAAACAGACTTTCTTCTTTGTGCCTATGTGTTATATTCCATAATGTCAATAAATGATGCACGCAGTGAGGGGGACAACTGGAGGTTAGGACAGTATACAGACGACTGCCAGACTGAGGTTGACCAAACGACACAGGCCAGACACAGGTACAGTTGATAGTTTCTCTTTTCTAGTTGTGTTGTCTTAGGTGAGTTGGGTTATGTAACGGGAGTTAATGCATTTCAGAGACCACTTCACATCAGTCATTCAAAAGTCACCTTGAACCTGGTAATGTTAGATACATTAAAGTTAAAATTGGTCACTATAAAATCGCAACTTAATCTGGTATTGTTCTGTGTTAAGTTAGTCAGGATAGAGTACAGTAGGTTGGGTATGGGCGGTGGCAACACGGCCTGCGCCCGGTGGTCTAGGTCTGTCCTGACCTGACCCCTACTGGCAGGTCAGGTCAGGGCAGGGACACCACTTGAACAAAAACGAGCCAGGACGCTACCTCCTAGGTGGCTTGGAAAGGCATCCCTCCCCCCCCCCCCCAAAACACACAGAGAAGCAAGTTCTGTTTTGTTACTTCCTTTTTTTGTTGTTGTTGTTGTTTCTCACGTGCCATCAATGACAGTCATCCAGTGATAAGGTTTCCGTAGTGAAATGACATTTAGCTGTTTTTTTTTTTTTTCGGTCTTGCAGTTATCGAGGAATTAATACACAAACGAGAGTGAACAATTGAATGAAACGTACGTCCAGTGAAAATGGGTAACGATATTTTATACGTAACCTTTTATATGAGGGGAGGAAGGAAAAATAGGCTAAAAGCCAGCAAATTGTTCCCTCCAAGAAAAAATAACAATGGTAATACAGAGCTGAATTCGTGATCAGTTCATTTCGAGATGCCTGGACACACTGCTTTTAGATGACTGGAGATCATAGGCAGTAGGAAATACGGACAGAGGAAGACAGTTCCAGAACTGAAATGTTGCATACATGAAGAACTAAGAGTGAGGGTTAACCCCTACATTAAAGGGTTGGATAAATGGGATGAAAGTTTGCTGCTAATAGGGTCCTACGGACTCGCTATAGTGGTGGAGGGATGCAAGAAGACATTTCAGATGAGCAGTGACAATGAAGGAGTAAAAGAAAAGAGATAAAGATGCAACAGTGCAGCGAAGATATAGAGGCTGAAGTAGGGCAGTAAGAGGATGCGAGTTAATGAGATGAAAAACCTTTGACTCCACCTGGATGAGAAGAGCTGTATGTGAGGAGCCTCCTCACACATGAGAGTTATACTCAGCACAGGGACAAATAAAACCCGTGTATAAAGTAAAACCCTTTGCATTGGTAAAGAAGGCACAGTGTCGGCTTAGCACAAATTATATCTGAGAAGCAGAATTTACAAAAGAGGTAATATGATCCTTCTAAGATACAAGTTCAATGATTGATGCACGCTTGAGTTGAGTATTGTAAAAAAAAAAAAAAGAAAGAAAGAAAAGAAATAGAGGATAGTCCTGTATATGATATTCATGGTTCATGAGATTTATGAGCTGAGTTTCTGATGCATTAAAAACAAGATTAATTTTATCCTAATCAGAGATATGAGCCAAGTCAGACATTAAGTGTGACATAACCTTATCCCTTGTTTGTTGATGTACCTGGTGAGATGGATGTTACGGAAATCGAATGGAAAGGTGAAGGGTGGAGTAATCAGCCTATAAGTGGATAGGGGTAGACGTACAGCTTCGAAGGTCATTGATGAGTAGAAGAAAGAGAGTTGTTAGAGGACAGAACCCTGAAGAACACTACTATTGATAGCCCTGGTAGAAGAATGGTGGCTGTTTACAACAGCAGCTATAGAAAGACCAGAAAGGAAGCTAGAGATGAAGGCACAGATTGAAGCATAGAAACCGTAATAGAGCAGTTTAGAAAATAAAGCTTTATGCCAGATTCGATCAAAAGCCTTTAAAATGTCAAGTGCAATGGCAAAGCTTTCACAAAAGCAAAGTCCCGGATGTAGGATGACGTGGAGTCGGAAGTAAGGTGAGAAATCACCGTGAAGTGCCCCTAGTGGAACCCATACTAACGATTGGAGAGAAGGTTGAGACGGGAAAGGCGCTTTAATATTTTTTCTATAGTAATAGATTTAAAAACTTTCGAAACACAGGATGTCAGAGGAACTGGGCGATAGTTACAGGGCTGGGAATGGTCACCCTTCATTGGGACAGGCTGAATGAAAGCAAACTTCCAGTAAGAATGAAAAGTATAGGCTGACAGACAGATGCAAAAGAGTTTACCTTGGCAGGGTGTTAGCACAGAAACACAGTTTTTGAGGACAGCAGGAGGGACCCCATCAGACCCATATGCCTTTTTAGAACTGAGGCCAGTGATGGTAGAAAACACATCAATTGAAGAAATTTTAATGTCCACCATGAGAAAGTCAGAGGGGAGAGGAAATGGAGGAACAGAACCGGAATCGTCTAAGGTGGAGGTGGAGGAGAGCACCTGCATGAAGAGTTCTGCCTTGTCAGTAGGAGTAACAACCACAGAGTCATCAGAACCGAAATGAGGGGGGGAAGGATGATGAAGTAAAAATGTTAGAAAGGTTTTTGGGAGGGTGCCTGAAGGAATGGGAAAAACTTGAGTTGGAGAGTTCGGATCATTTAGCAAATTATTCTTAATAGAGCAAAGAACAGACAGGGAACGATTCCGGGCAGAAACATAAAATAGATGAAATTCAGGGGTGGGTTGGCTCTGGTACATTTTGAAGGCCGGCCCCCTCCTTGTTGTGGATAGCATTAGAACAAGCGTGATCAAACTTTTTTTTTTTTTTCATTTTTCACGGAATAAGAGAAAGGAATCTATGCTTCCATGCCCAGGAGAATAACCTCCACAGTGTGCAAGGCACACTCAGACGACTCTCGGCCATGAAAGCAATAATCATTCCACGGAAGATCAAAGAACTGCTGCCTGAGGGCCTCCCAATCAGAAGCTCCAAAGTACCACAGTTGCAGCTTCTTGGGAGAGTCCAAAGACCCTAACAGAGTGATAGGACAGGTTCAGGTAACAAGACTGTGATTAGAGGAGCCCAATGAAGAGAAAAGATTAACAGCATAAGCAGGATTAAGTGAAAGGAAAGGGTCAGGTGTGTTGGAACTTTCTCCAAGATGGTCAAGGATACAAGTAGGATGCTATGCAAGCTGCTCTAGGTCATTAAGGATAGATAAGGTGTAACTTGCTCACTGGGTAGCTCAGTAAATGGAGAGGAAAGCGAAAGTTGGTGAATATTGAAATCACCTAGAATGGAGATTTCAGAGAAAAGAGTAATTGATAGGATGTGTTCCATATTACAAGTAAAATAGCCAAAGAATTTTTCATAGTCAGTAGAATTTGGGGATAAATATACAACGCTGATATGTTTAGTCAGAGAATGACAGGATAGCCGAAGCCAGAGAGTAGAGAATTCAGAAGATTCAAGTTCAGGAACACGAGAGCAAGATTATGTTGTTGCCTTCATATACACAACAGCCATCTTTGGCTTTGAAGTAAGCATAGAGAAAGTAGGAGGTTACAGAGAAGGGTATGTTGTCTGTCGCCTCAGACAGCTGCCTCAGTAAGGAAGAGAAGGTGAGGTTTAGGGGAAGACAGGTGTGATCAACAGAGGGAAAATTAGAGGACAGGCCGCGAATGTTGCAGAAACAAGAAGTTAGTTAGACAATAGTTTCAAGCATCTCTCTTGGCTGTAAACAGGAGAGAGGTGGATGTTGTGGGCTTTTGTCGTCCCCACCCTCCCCCTGTGGGACTCAGAGGCTGGACAGTGAGGCGCCATTGTTTTACTTTTGAAAAGGAAATTTGGTGTGTAATGTGCTTGTAATATGGTGTTGACAGTGTGAGGAAATTGTATAGGAGAGTATGCTGGCCTACTCTCAGTTGTACGGAAACACTGGAAATTTCAGCAAGTTAGGATGGTCAAAAGCTAGTCCCGATGGCTGATGAAGCGGGAGCTCCAGCTCTCTCTATGGTCAATTTTCCATCCCCCTTGGGAGTACTGTCCTGTTTGACTGGTGCTAGAGCTTGTTTTCCATTAAAACTGGCTAAGATCCTCCATGAATACTGTACCTCTTTTGTCCATGTGGGGTGTTTGTGGTTGCTTGTCATGTTGTCTGTCACTGAGCTCATCCTGGTTTACTGGACAGGTTACTTTCGTAACCCGTAAAGGACGATACGCCACACCCGAGATACAATATTTTGCCTGGCGTTGCCCGGAACAAAATCATAAAGATTTTGGACGTCCTGAAAGGTGATGAGTTGGCTCCATATATAAATGCCTGTCCAACTCTCTCTATATTTATCTGTCATATGTCTGTCTGTCTAACTATCTGTCTCTCTGTTTATGTGTTTGTACATCTACCTACCTATCGGAATGTCTATCCAATTACCTGCCTATCTGTTCATCGCAAGAGACTCTTGGAACGTAAAATTGATACTGGAAACAGGAAGATATGATGATGACAGAAATTCTAGACAATAATTCGTTCATCATGTGATGGTAATGGGACATATCTGACCTTTGCTGATTGCTGCACTGTGCAGTGTTGGATGAAGGTTGATCACGTCTAGCAAGTGTCGGTTTTCAATACATAAATAATTATGATGTTAGCGTTTTGTTTATGCCTTCAAACTGAGTGTTAATATTATGTCCAATTATTTTGGAATTGATTAGAAACGCATCAGAAATAAAAATTTGTGCAGTTGGTTTTGCTCGTGATAGGAAGCGTTATGAGGAACACACTGAGGTGGTTTGGCCATGTGGAGAGGATGGAGGGTGAAAGACTGACGAAGAGAGTGTATGTGAGTGAGGTGGAGGGGGAAAGAGGGAGGGGGAGGCCGAGGATGAGATGGAGAGATGGGGTGGAGAGGTATATGAGAGAGGGGGGTGTGAGTTGGAAGCAGGGGAGTGAAATGGCGGGGGACAGGGCGACTTGGAGGCGATTTGTTTGTGGCCACCCCAAACGGGATTGAGGTGTCTGGCAATAGATAGATAGATAGATAGGTTTTGCTCGTTAGGTTGAGAAAGGATTCCGGCTTGGATGATGTGTAAATGACTGTTTGGCCCATGACACTGGGCATGCTGTTTGGTTCTTCGCTTTTGGTTCATTTTATTCGCTCCTGGATACCGAATTACCTCATCCCATTTATGGATGGGAATAAGGATAAGGATACTGATGCTGATAATGGATTGGATAAGACAGTATATATGAAGGAGATGGTGTAAGAATATCTGTTGACCAAAGCCTAGAATACAGTGCTAAGAGTCCTCAGAGGATATTGTGAAAGAAAATGGACAAGGATAAAACGATCATAAATGTGAGTGTGACTGATGGCGGTGACTGATGATGATTTTAAAGTATATTTTGAAAGATAATACTGAGACACGGTAACATAAAGCAGTCACCTTCAAAGTCATGCCAGTAATATGAAGTGGCAACGGCTTTAGAATCCCGCTGGTAAATATGGAGAGGGTAAGCCAACATGGTTCTCACAAAGACGACAAAGACGGGAAAGAGGACAGCTGTCTTTTGTGTCCCTTCATCCCCTTGTTGACCGGGACAGTATAGTGCAGTCACATCACATCACCTCTCTAATTGTGTCATTTTTCATATTTTTAGGTAAAAAAAAAAAAAGTTTGGATGATGATGATGGGTATGGTGTTACTTTTTGCATAGAGTCAGATAGGTGTGACTTATTTAAAGAGTTACATCTTCATAGTTTCACTTGGGTGATACTTTTGCATGATGTCATTTCCTTCACGATGTCACGTCAGTGATAACACTCCAGGCATGATGTTAACTGTCATGCTGCCACTTTTTGCACTATGTTAACTAGCTATAATTTAACGCATGGTGTCACTTCTCTTTTGACCGCTTCGACTAATTGTCTTCAGCTTACCAGTTTTCTGGCTAGAGTTAGCGATATTAATTCCAGTCAATGAAATTTTGTTGAGATCTTATCTCATTATGGCGAAAACATGCGTCATCAAATTGAGGAGTTAAAAGACAAGAGGTGTTTTATTAATTTCTGTTTCATCTCTTATGTTGTCCATAATATATCAGTCATTTTATGGTAAGTGATCGTAACTTTCTCATAAGATAAGGTTTATGATTCATTACGGATAATGCCAGCCATCGTGGGCCGGGATTCACAAATAAACCTACGATCATATATTCCCAGTCGTAGCGGTGATGTGTTTTTGTAGGGACGATGAGGGAATACAGAGCTCAGTATCATCCCATATAACTTGCCCTTCCAGTAAATGGAAAAAAAAAAACTTTGTAACAAAAATGAATTGATTATTTGTGGATCTAAAATCTGGCCAAGAAATTCCCAGAAGACTTGTCTCATAAGACCTGGGGAAAAATCCTGATCCTGGCGTGAGTAGTCGGACTCAGTTATGGAACATTAGGATGTAACTTATGAGTTTTAAAACAAAAAGCAAATGCATCATCTACAGGAACTAGGTGTGTGATGAGGAAAAACGACAGATACTTGCACAAAATTAGCCCTGGGTTATTGGGTTCACTGTAGCACCTCTGCCTTAACCCATCAGAACGGTAACTTGAAAATATTATTCTTGCCAAAATCAGACGATTTTAGCCTGATTTGATAAGACTTCTCGAACTGTAGAATTGATGTATGTGTACAGTGTGGCCTTTGTAACCCTTTCGCTACTTGGTTATAATACTCCCACATACATAAAGGACGATCACAGCCTAATCTTCTTAGTGGCAAGAAATTGTCTGGGGAAAAAATGCACTCGGGTGATTAACTTTTGCATGTGGCAAAGTATGTGACTGAAACGGCACTGAGCGTACCCATTCAGTACAAGAGCTCCTCCACTCCTGTAAAATGAATCGTCCATGGTAACTACAATGAAACATATCTTGATGAGTGTATGTTCGTGTTTGTATGTATGTATGCATGTATGTATGTATGTTCTTATTTTATATATATATATATATATATATATATATATATATATATATATATATATATATATATATATATATATATATATATATATATATATATATATATTGTGTGTGTGTGTGTGTGTGTGGGTCGGTGTGTGTGTGTGTGTTTTACAGGCAAACTGTGAAATCGGTCATTTCGTGAAATGACTCGTCAGTTCCTGAAACGAGGTTATAATGTGGTTGGGTCACATAAAGTTAGGTTAATTTAGGATAGGGACAGATAGTCTGAGAAGATCCAGGTTAAGGTTAGTTTAAGTCAGGCTAGTTTGGTTAATTTAGAATAAGATCACGTTAACATATCCAAACCTGAACTATAACTGGTCATAACAAACCTATCTAGCACAACTTAGCCTGAATCTAAACTAACCTAACCTAACCTAAGCTTGGCTTATCCTAGATCATCCCAGCCTACTGTAACGTCAGCTTAAATTAACCTGACCTAAATTAACCAAGTCAATTACAACCTCGTTTCGTGAACTGACTAGTCATTTCACGAAAAAACTGATTTCACAGTCTGCCTGTATATTAGACACGTATGCAAGAGCTGTTACCCCCAGGTATTCATGTATGGAACAGGTCAACTCTGGAACTGTATTCATCTGCCTGTATTTCCTACTACCTATGATCTCCAACCTTTCAAATGTAGTGTGTTCAAGCATTTCGAAATGAACACATCTGGTACTTATCTCTCTCTTCATTTTTCTCGGAGGGAACAATCTTTCGGGTTTCTGGCCTTTGGTCCCTTCTTCCTTGCACACACACACACACACACACACACACACACACACACACACACACACACACACACATATACACGCACGCACACACACACACACACACACACACACACACACAAATATATATATATATATATATATATATATATATATATATATATATATATATGAGTGTGTGCAGTTGCGGACAGGCAACACTGATTGGCATGGAACTTCACCAAGTTTCGTTCGGTCGCTGGGACGAACCGAACGCGGTGATCATTGCCGTTGTGCGCAGTTATTGGTAGTTTATAAATGTCCCGCCAGACAATATATTGAAAATAACAACGTTTTGTGAATATAGCAGTAAAATAATTTCACACTATACATATTCGTAATTTATTCACATTAAACACATAGGTTTCGTAAGTATAACTTTCGACAAACATCACGAACCATATAACATTTACCGACGGCCAGCATATAAGCCATTATTACATTGTTTGCATTCCCATACCTATCATAATCACCAAAATACTGTCTAAGTCTACTAATACCAAGTCGGTTCACTTTCCGTCAGAGCGCAGGGAGGCGTGGCTTGTGTGACGTCACTGGCTTAAATAACAGAAAATGTATTAAAGGGCAGACTCAAATTAAACATTTATAATAAAGGAAAACGACGAAGGGGAAGAAGTGTGGACTCGTTTAACCCTATAATATGGCAGTAGGTTCCCTCACACCCCCACACCTTACATCACACCCCCACACCTTCCCTCATACTTCACACCTTCCCTCACACATTTCAGTCCCTTCCCTCACACCCCTACACCTTCCTTCACACACTCATATCCTTCCTCACACACCCCCACACTTTCCTTCACAATCTTATATCCTCCCTCACACCCCCACACTTTCCCTCACACATTTGTTGCTTCACTCACACCCCCGCACCTTCCTTCACACCCTCATATCCTCCCTCACACATCAGTCGCTTCCCTCACATCCCCGTACCTTCCTTCACAACCTCATATCCTCCCTCACGCCCGCACACCTTTGTCGCTTCCCTCACACCTTCCTTCACACTCTCATATCCTCCCTGACATACCCACACCTTCCTCTCAATTCTCCGGGCTGAAAATGTGTCATGGTATTTGCACCTTCCCTTTTAGCTATGTTCTTTAGTACTGTGTAAAGCTTCTTTTTTGATTATGTAAAAGTAAACTCATGTATCAAGTAGTATATGAGATTTATATTATAACAAGAATTACAGAAGTCCTATATTCATTTCACCATGCATTGCACAATAAGACATTCTGTTACGAAAAAGTTACTGGCCTGTGCGCCTGGTCGTGTCGTGAAGGTAGTGTTTATACCTAAGCCTGTAGACTTAGATTTATACTTTCGTGGAGCAAGCACCCATTCACCACCGTGGTCAGGAGTCGACTGAACTGGAGATTCGTGCTAGCTAACGTCACTCTGATGCTCCGCCCCCTGCGCCAGCTTGGACCAGTTTTGGAAAGAAGTGATCTGACTTGGTATTAGTAGACTTAGAATACCGTGATCCCCCTCCTCCCTGACCGTGAACCTGAAACTGATAGACCTCTTTAGGGAATGCCACAGGAGGAGGCAGGGTGGGGCCCCTGGGAAACAGGAGGAGAGAGAAGGGGGCAATACTGGTCTGGCTGGTGGGAAGGGGTCTCTAAAAGAGACGAGTGATATGCTAGGGGAGAGTTGACTTTGGCAGGAAACTAGGATGGGATGGATAATGATACACTGGTTACATGGTGCCAAATCAGCAATAGTTTAATGCTAATTATGGAATTTGATAGGCTGTTCAATGTTATGCAGATTTTGGCATGTTACGCAGTCTACCAGCAAGTTTTGTTATATCATATAAAGGATGACCTACTCCCCATGGGGTGGCACATTTCACAAACCTTGCAGTATTAGTGTATGGTGAAGACTATGTCATCACACGGTGATATATGAAATGTTCCTAGAATGTTTGTTTGATGTCACACCTGTTGTCATAGCGACTGGGAGCTATTCTTGTTACATTTACGTAGTAACATCGTGGATGACAACTGATGTCGAAAGCAGAAGGGGGGGGGGAGTAATTTTCTCTTGTTACAATAAATAATAGTTAACAGTAGTGATTCGTGCCTATAGTTCTCATTAATATTTGTATGGCACCTGTGTAAACCAACACGTGATTTTCTAGGGGGGGTGGACTGCATCCCAGAACATTGGTAACGTTACTGGGATGGGCTAATAGGTGGGTAGAGAGATGCCTTACCAGCTGCATTATATGATCTTTATGCCGGATCACTGTTAACCCTATAGTGACAGAGTTGTGGTATGAAGGATGTGTAACTGTTAAACTGAGGCATCCCGTTGATGTATGGGTACGTCTCAATGTTTTGTCACAGCTAGTCCCATCGACGTACCAGTATGTCGCGCAATTGCAAGGTTCATAATTTGCACAATTTTCAATTTTTGCGTGTGATTTTTGGTATGTATACAAGGGACACCTTCCTCTACAAGATGCCAGGCAGGGACAATGCCTTACCCTGCATGACCCCCCCCCCTGCACGCCATTGTCTTGGTAAATCACCTGTTTTCAGTGACCTGGCCAATAAAGACATTCAGGGCCAGAGTGATTCCCCAATCGATGACAATGTGGAGGACAAGGTTTATGTAGCATTAGAGGAAGAAAAAGTTAGAAATGATGATCAGGTAATGTCGCCAAAAAAGGTCAGGTATGTTGATGTGTTAGTGGGTGAAACAATGCTCATATTGCCTATATTAGTGTGTGAAAACTAGTATACTCTCGTACTACATATAAATTCGTACCAAATAAATAAATAAATACTGTTTATGAGTGGTGTGGAATAGTTACCCTCCCATAGAACTCGTTCTCTTTGGAGTCAACCTGATAGAAAACCCAGTAAGGTAAGGAGTACTGCTAACTGTATCGAGTATTTTAAACCTCAGGTGAGTGATTTCTCTATGAATTTTCGATGTTTCTCACCAAAAGCGGAGGTTTGAGCCAAAATTTTTTTTTCCAAAATTGATCGAGATTGAAGGGAGTCAGTGGTGGAATATCAGTTGGGACGGGGCGGGTTGAACAATATGATTCACAACCTCAGTATCCAGTTTATTGTCAACCCTTCCCTCTTCCCAAAAACTTCATGCACTTAGATGGGTAGTCCTACTGACGGGGAAGGGAGATGGCCATAATGACTGCTCCACCATGGACCGCATATTACATGTTTATACACCAATGACAGTGGTTCACCTGTTTTATTTAGTGGATTGCAATATACATTATTACTCAGCCAGGGCAGCAGCTCCATGTTCGGACACTGGTGAACGTGTGGCTCAGTAGTTGCTCTCCGTGAACAGGGCAATGGTCCTTGTATTTATCTTTATCCTGTGTATTTCATACACTGTGCACATAACTCGGTTGTTTAGCATAATGAAACACACTACAGATGTAGTGTGTGTTTGCATTTAATAAAAGCGATTTCTGTAACTGATGGCACAATTGATGTAATATGCACCTGCTCAGACTGGATAACTGCAGACATTACAACCTTGTTCCACCATTATTAGCTCAAGGGTTTGTGAAGGAATGCTTATGGCATACGCCAGTTGCTCAGTATGAACCTAAATATAACTAATAACCATTGGCAATCTCTTAAATCAACAAACATGGCATCCAGAAAACGGTAATATTTACCTGTTAAGTAAATCCACCTTTATTTTACATTGGTGCCATACAGATATTAATGAGAAACAAAGGGACCATGAATACTGTCAGACTGTTCATATTTACTGGTGATAAAGGAAAAATCTACATAGGCCTATCCCTACTCTGTTTGAGATATCAGTCGTCATCCATGATGATACAACGCAATAGGCTACAAGAGCAATTCCCAATCACTATGACAACTGTAACATCTGACAAACTGTAGGGACATGTAATATATTTGCATATTAGCAAATTGTCACCATACTCATAATACAGGGGTACTGAGCCATCCAGTGGAAAGTGTGTCGTGAATTGTTACAAACCATGACGGTCAATAACAACACTTGCCAATGTCAACATAATGTTGCATGGTCTGACTGTAAAATTCCGTAATCTCCATGAAACACTGATTTGGCCCAGTCATTACCTTGTAATCTATCCCTCCCACTGTAGCTCCTGTTGTCTACTGTAGTCCACCTTCCCATCACCCCTCTCCTCTAGCCCCTAGTTCAAACACTATTGCCTTATCCCAATCCTCACCCACCTTCCTCCTCCTGTTTCCCAGATCCCACACCCCCACCCTGATGCCCCCTTTGGCGCCACCTCCTGTATGTAGTGAACTTGCTTCGATTTCAGAGGTCTACCAATGTCAGGTTCACGGTGGGGAGCACGGGCATCACGATAATTTTCTGTTCATTGATGGCTGCTGGGAATCTGATAACTATTATTTATATGATGAATTATTAACTGTTGTGTGGTTCATGACTCAAAACTAAACCACTCATGAATTCCGTGTCATTCATAATAACTGCCATTATGTAGAGGGTGTATTATGTGACAATATTAACCCTTTTGCACACAGATAAGTTAATAAGTTTTTTGGGACATGACACGCGGGCTTTTCTCCCCTCCCCCCTCGGCCACCATGCACTCAAAAAATTTGTATTCTCAGCTTGTTTCCACCACCCAAACATATTTATTTTGCCACAAAACCCACATATTCCTATTCGTCGATCTTTGTTCTACATAAGGAAAAAAAAAAAACTATACGTATGTCAGGGCTATGTGAATTAACATTCAAGATCATTCATCTCACTTCCGAACATCATAAATCGAATGTTTACTAATCAATCTCTACATATTATACCATCATTGGAAAGAGAATTTTATTAGCTTTCGAATCCCGGAAGTTCCAGTTTGATACGAGGTATGGTGCTCGAATAACAATCGAAAAAGTATAACCCACTTCCGAGAGACAACAGATTTTTTATTCGTGGAGAGCTAGCAAAAAAACTTTTCTCGCCACTGGTACATTTTTATTTTATCATCCTATGCAGAATTTCATTGGCTTTCATTTGAGTCCACAATGGTGATCCTAGGCCTCATAGTTTTCAAGAAAAATGCAAAAAACTACAGTGTACCACACCGTGTCGTGACTGCAGTGCAGTTTCCTGCTTTCCTCTAAGCTTCTGCACATATTTCACCAATCCTTTGTACACTAGATATGCACACTATATTCACATGATTCACTGTCACTATTTTTATAGCTGAATGCTCACATTTGGTGCGGGGTAGAGGCAGTGTGGTTGATTAGAAACAGTAGCACAATCTTTGTTGGGCCAATGGCTGATAACGACCAAGATTGCTTCAGAAACACCAAATTTCCTATTGCAAACACCAAAGCTAATCACCTCAGTGCCCAAGCACTATACACAAGCACTACTGGTATAGTGAAATATGTTGCACAGCCGGGATGGGGGTAAGAGTGAAAATTTAAAGGAAGAGAACCGCGTAGTACCTTCCCCACTCATAGGTCATTTGGTACTGAATAACCTGTCCACTTTCTTGTTGGTATCGGGACCCACAGTTGCCAACTCATTACATTGATGAGGAGCAAGGAAGCTATGATGCCTCCAAAAATGACACCGATCAGCAGAAAACTTTTCCTCTGACGAAAGTTTTTATACTTTAACCCCTTAACCGTGGGGCGTCACTTTCGTGATGCTTGGGATCAAGGGATCATACCGCGGGGCGTCGCTTTTGTGATTTTGTGTTATTTTGAATTCACCCGGGCTTCCAAGTGGGGGCTTGTATCATCTATCAGTACTGCCAATGTCCAACACTAGTCAGCACTCCTAATCTCATCTGTACTCCCATCCATTGTTGACAATTTAGCCATTTCTCCCCATTCTTGACTCCCCTCCCTACCCCCCCTCCATTACCCTATCCTCTCGCCTGCCCGGCCGTGCTACGCTAAGTAAATCTTCCCTGGAATTTTTCACTGATTTCATCCATTGAAATAAGCCCTATGCCCTATTCTTATACCAAATAATATATACAAGAAAGAAATAAGGTAAGTGAAAGTGCCATACACCTGGAATTGGCTAATTATCACCTGACAACACCTCACGTGCACTCGTTCGCTAATTTTCGCTGTTTATTTCCCCTTGAAATATGCCGTGTAATCTACTTTCGTAATAAATATACATATAAGGAGGGAAGGGAGAAGCCTAAGTGATATGTACATTCACCTGGAACTACCTAATTTATAATGTATTGTCTAGATTTCCTGCCAATCATTTCACTGCTATATATAGCTGTGTCAAGAGGCTAAGTTGGTAGTAATGAATTTCCCTAGGTAGGCCACCACCCCGGCCCACCCTTATCAGTTCACTCTCATCTTCCAATGTGGAGGTACGTCAGTTCGCTCTTGCTAGCTTCAGGGACTTTTCACCCCCATGCAAAGGGCCCTGTGACCTTTACCCCCTACTAAACCTCGTGTGGAAAGAGGTAAAGGGCTGACAATTGATAAAAGAGTGACTACGATCTTTCTATTAAGTAAAACAGTGGAAGTGGAATTGTAAATAATGTGTAAACAGCAAGTGAAAGTAATGAATGTAAATATACGTGAACAGTGGAAAATAGTTTTATAAGTTACTTCAAGTGACAGTGCATAACACAGTGTAAATAAAACAGAAATGTAAATAACGTAAATAAAATAGAGAACGTAAATAGAAATGTAAATGAGTAGTATTATAAGAATACGAGTATATACCCTAGGAGTAATGAAAGTGAAAGTTTCACTCTAGCATATCTGAATACTATGAGTTATGAGAGTGAAGGTGAAAGTGACATTCACCCTCAATGCTAGTATACAGGACGAGAAAGTGAATGCCACGTATTTTACTGAAAGAAATTGAATCCCTACAGTGACAATAAACTAATACTACTGAAGGAAACTTATGGATAAAGACTGTAGATATATATAAGTGTTATATAGTAATAGAAATATAAAGTGTGAGGGGTTTTATGAATAATAAATGACAGAGTACCAAGAGCGAACTAGCGCAAGGGCGATGGTCAGACGCGCTCGTAATTTTCATTGCTTTCACAGTGTTTTTTTTTTTTTTGGAGTATGGATCCCAAACTACTTGGAAAGCATAGAGTAGTGTTTATAGTGTTAATATCTGGCTGTGGTAATCATATTACGGGTTGTCGGGAAGTGTAAAGTGGAGACTTCGTTACCCAACTTCAGAGGTCTCCACAAGTCCTACGGTAACCGACAAAGGCTCAACAAACATTCCAAGAGAAAGCTGAAGGTATGTGCCATAAGCATATGTAATTTTAATATTCTAGGACTAATAACTGATTTTTGGCAAATATTTTTTGAGAGTTTGTCGGAGCCCGAATAACCCCGTGGCACACGCAAAACATTGGTAAACATGCCCGCGGTGTAGGGGTTAATGACGCCAAAGGCGTCAACGAGTATTGTCGCAGCCAAACCCTAATGACGACAAGCACATCATCATTTACGAACGGATTATAAAAGCTTACTATCATCAGTATATTTTCTGACAGAACATTGCTCATATATTACCAACAATAACTGCGCACAGCAGCAGTGATAACCATGTTTGGTTCATCCTGATGACCGAACAAAACCTCATGAAGCTCCATACCAATCAGTGTTCCCAGATGTGGAGAGCACTACACCACCTCGCTGATGGACGGGGTGTTTCTGTTTGGTTTGTCCACAACTGTACCTATCTATCTTCAGCCAGACAACTTAATCCTGTACTGGGTCACCCTTTCGCCTGCCATTTCGCTGCCCTTTCCCCAAATTACATCCCCTTTCTCCTATACTATTCTACTGCATCCCCCAATCTCATCCTCAGTCTCCCCCTTTCCCTCCCTCCACCTCACTCACATACAGTCTCCTAGATAGTCTCTCACTCTCCATCCTTTCCATATGGCCAAACCACCTCAATGAATTTCTCCTAATGCTATCACCTTTATATGCACACCACAACGTTCCGTCCCGTCCTCATTTGTTAGTCTGTCTCTTCTTGTAACTCTACATGATCCTCTCAAATAACTCATTTCCACTGGCCTCACCCATGTTATATGTCCTTCCAACATGGTCCAAGTTTTGCTTCCATACATCAGACTTTGTATCACAATACTATCAAGCAGTGACTTTTTTACTTCCTTGTTCACCTCTCTATTTCCTATCATAGCTTTCAGTGAATCAGCAACCTTTCTTCCCTGATGAACCCTTTCAAGCACTTCATCCTCCAAACTCCTATCTTTGGTGTCAACATTAGCCAAGTACTTAAATGCACTCTCACTTTCCATTTCCTCACTATCCAGTCCCACTGTGCATTCAGTGACTGTTTCTTTCCAAGATCACAACTGTACTCTTCCTTACATTCACCTTTACATTCCGTTTCTTACACACTCTCCTAGACTCATTCACCAAGCCTTGCAGTTTTCCTTTGTTTTCAATTAACAATACAGTATCATCTGCAAACAACAGATCAGGGTGCTTTCAAATGATGCCCTCACTCATTATGGCCACTCCAACATCCACTGCCCTACCTTTTATCTCTTTTATAACTCCATCCATATACAAACTGAATAAGCATGGAGGCATGACTTGTTTCTCTTTCAATCCAACATTCAGACTGAAAAAATTCACTCAGAAATCTATCCATATGCACTGCAGCCTTAGTGGCCTCTTAAATACTTTTCATAGTATTCAACTGCTTCTCATATTTACCATAAAATGTTAGTATCTTCCAAATTCTTTGTCTATCCACTGTGTCATATGCTTTCTCCATATCTATGAAGGCAACATACAACTTCCTTCCTTTCTTTAGTAACTTTTCCAGTAAACACTCTAGGACGAAGATCTGATCTACCCAATTTCTTCCTTTCCTGAAGCTTCCCTGGTCTTCTCCAAATAATTCCTCTGTTCTTTCCCTAATTCTGCCAGTAAGTATCCTACCATATACTTGTCCCATACAAATGCCATTTTAATCACCACAGACTTCTCTTCCCCATTTCATTTGAACGTTAGAATAACTATACCTGGCGTCCAATCCTATGGGACTCTGCCTCCCTCCTAGGCCAGTCTGCATAGGCCTATCTTCCACATCCATTCATCAACTATAGCTCCCCCGTGATTCAGCATATCACCACACTCTCCATCAATTCCTGGAGTTTTCCCTATTTTGACTCTTTACTGCTTCGATCCACCTGGTCTCTTCCACCCATCTTATCTCCCTGCTTCTCCCAGAGATTCTCCTGTCACATATACTAGTGTTCCTTTCATTCTCCATGTTTAACAGTTCCCTAAAGAATTCTCTCCATCTATTCTCTTTTTTCCTTTCTCCACCAGCAATCTGCCATTTTTTGTCTTTCAATCCCCTGCTGCCCCCTTTATCACCCTGTCGTACTCTCGTAACCTCCTTTCAGAACATTTTCTTGCATTCCATCCACTTTATACTGAGATTCTATCTAAACCCCTCATCCACTCTCCTCATACTAATTTTTTCACCTCTCTCTTTCCGTCTACGTATAACTCTCTATTCCGTTTCTCAACTTCCACGTCTCTGCTTCCTATCCATTCATTATATGCTTTCTTCTTTTGCATCACAGTTTGTCTCACCTCTTCATTCCACCATTCTGTTTCTTGCACCCCTTTTCGTCTTCTCTTTACCCCGTACACCACCTCACATGCGGCACAGATTTCCCCTGTGAATGTCTTGCAACCACCTTCCACCTCCCCCTTCTGCTCCAAGCCATATTGCTCCAATCACTCCTCGACTTCACCCATATATATATATATGTCACCATGAGGTGTCATGGCTTAAAGATTGCCCTGCTCATTTTAAACCATTGCTGTACCGTAGATATGTTGACGACTGTTTTGTGTTATTTAGGCAGTCTGATCATGATATTTTGAATTACATTAAACATAAGAACCCTAATATTGAATTCCCTGTAGAAACAGAGGAAAATACAAGGCTTCCTTTCCTTAACGTTTTAGTCATCATCAAGCGACTGTGCTACCTCCAGTGTTGTGGCGCCCTAAATCTGCTCGTCAGTGCAGTAAAATTTTCTTTTGCAATATTAGGGGACTTCATTCCAACATCAACTCTGTTCAAAATTACCTCCAGTTTGAATCCCCAGATCTGCTATTTCTGACAGACACAAGTAAGCTCCACCTCTGATTTAGCTAGATTTAATTTTCCTGGTTATATCTTGATTCAAAATTTCAGACCCAAAGGAGGCGTATGTTGCCTTACTAAATCAGAAATTGACCTGGAGGAGATTACTATATTTAATTGTCCTTTTTTCGACTATTCCATATACAAATTAAATTCTTTCGGTAAAATTAAATATTTACAGTTGTGTTTATCGTTCCCCTAATGCCCCTTCAGAACCGAGTTTATTTGACTCTCTGTCTTCACAACTAAGTGTCCTCAACATTAATATTGGATCAGAAATTAATATTCTGGGTGATTTTAATGTCCATAATGTCAAATGGCTCTGTTATTCACCCAGAACTGATGACTCTGGTCTTGAATGTGAGCTATTTGCAGATTCATTTGATCTCACCCAGTTAGTCAGTCAACCCACCCGTGTACTAGACAACCCCGATCAAAATCCCCATCTGCTGGACTTGTTTTCTAACAAACAATTCAGATAATTATAATGTCAAGTGAAGCCCCCACTCGGATCCTCTGATCATTGTCTCATTCAATCCATCAGTTTCACACCTACCACATCCTCCTGCCCTGAACCTGTCGTGAACTAAATGGCACTACGACAGGGCAGACTGGAAGGGACTTCAAAATATTCTCCTGAATGTTACTTGGACCTCCTTTTTCTCCCATGATGCAAATTCCACATTGGGCCACATACAGGATTTCATTAAAGTCGGCATGGAAACATTCATTCCCCATCATAGTTACAGAAAAAGATGTAATTCTCCTAAATAGTTTGACCACAACTGTGCTAGAGTAACAGAACATAAAACAATAGCGTATAACACTTACACAAGGACCAAAACCAATGAAGCCTTTAACTATTTTAAAAATATCAGAAACCATGCCAAAACTATTATCAATCTTTCTAAATCAGACTTTCTACATAGACAAGCTAACAAGCTACTAAACAACCCAAATGATGACAAAATATTCTGGTCAGCCCTTAACCCCTCCGTGACCGAAGGCCCGCAATTTTCCGTGCACCCCAGGCTGACGCCGGGGCCATTTTTTGAAGTTTCGAAAATTGATTTTTTTTTCTTGCCATATTGAAGAGAAAGTTCAGATGCACCTAACAGTGCAAATCCCAGCTTCCTAGACGCATTTTGTGGCTTGCAGTGAAGCACGGAAGTTGCAGAAATATTGGCAACCAATATCGCCGCCCACAGGACTGCCGCATTGCAACTGGGTAGGTGTTGTTATTTTTTTTAAACCTCCCAAAACAATGCGAATGGTGCTGAAATGTTATGCATATATGAGATATGATTTTACCGAATGATTTCAGTACATAATCTGTTAGGAACGACTGGAAAAAAAATATTATGAATACATTTTCATCTTTTTGATATAAAATATGTTTATGGTAGTTTCGAGTTATTTTTTACATAATCGTTGTGCCCATGCTTGGAAAAGGAAGTGAAAGAGTTGAATTTTCAGTCTTAAATGAGAAAACTGCACTTCCTGCAGGGCTAGACTCTGCCACGGGAGAATAACGTGGAGGGTCAGTCCGATTAGCAATAAGGAAGTTGAGTCGCAACTTCCAGCTCCCACACCACGAGGATGGCTAAAAATAGAATCGTAATGCAGTTTCAGA
The DNA here is from genome assembly GCF_032717465.1 of Coenobita brevimanus. Taxonomy (NCBI): domain Eukaryota; kingdom Metazoa; phylum Arthropoda; class Malacostraca; order Decapoda; family Coenobitidae; genus Coenobita; species Coenobita brevimanus. Next base: position 40,602,447 of record NC_136978.1, read on the forward strand.
ACTAAGAATCAGTCTAATTATTACGAATACAGATACAAAGCAGAAATAAATACGTTTACAGGCGGGGGAAAACGTATTTTTTCCGTCATAACATGTTCATCTTTCTCTATCATTTTACGTTCATCTTTATCATTTTACCATATTATTTTCACAATATACATTGCTGACTCGTAAACAGGGTGGTTGTGTGTGTTTTGCAAGGGAGGAAAAAGATTGTATTTTCTTTTCTGGGTCGAGATAATGGGTGTAACTATGTGTGTTTAGGCATGGCCGCGAGCGAAAAAATCGTACATCCACTTATCACGACAGCAGGTGGTGAACTGACAGATGATACGTGAGAGGGTGAAGTCAAGGTCAGTCTCATGTCCCAGATTTTCGTTCACTTCTCGAAAGTTTTCACAGTTTTCTACAAGTTGCATTTCATCAAATGATCCAAACCACTACAGAAAACCTGAGCAAATAGGTAAAGATACCAAGACAAAAGTGTATTTTTCTGTTATTATCATGTCTCTTTTGTATGTGCCTGTATTGCTTCGTACTCGTAAACAGATGATTGTATGTGTTTTGCAAGAGAGGACAAAGATATGTTCTGCCTGGGTCGAGATTATGGGTGTAGTTGTGCTTGTTAAGGCATGGCCAGGAGCGAAATAATAAAAAATCCACTTATCACAGCAGCAGGCTCTAAACTGCTGGATGGGGTGTATGGTAGTGTAGTGTAGATCAGTGTGAAGACGTTCAGAATGTCCATTCACTTTCCAAAAATTTTTGCAGTTTTTTACAGGCCACGCTCAAACGACGCCGGCGGCCATTTATCAGCTGAATGTCATTCGAAGCCGGCAGCCACGGAGGGGTTAGTTCATTCAAACTAACTTCACTACCACCTCTTTCATTCCACCGTTACAGTCCCCCAGTGGAAATCTAGTACCAGTAAGTGACCCATGCGGAAAAGCCAACCTTCTTGTTGACGTTTTTTCAACAAACTCAACCATAAAATCAGAAAATCATAATATTCCTGTACTTGATTTTGATTCCCCTCAAATACCTCCTTTCATGATTCACACCAGACACGTACAAGCCGCATTACAGAATCTATCAGCAGACAAAGCCTCTGGTCCAGATGAAATTCCTTCAATAGTGCTTAAAAATTGCTCCTCAGTATTGGCTCCTGTATTAGCAAAATTTTTCCGCTTATGCATCCTACCTCAATTTTTCCAGCCCCTTGGAAAGAAGCAAATATCCATCCTGTTCCTAAAAAGGGGGCAACTTCTGATCCATCAAACTATAGACCAATTGCAATAACTTCCATTCTCGGTAAAGTTTTTGAGACACTAATTAACAAACACATAGTCAAGCTTCTAGAAATCAATAAATTGATCAATGATTGGCAGGATGGATTTAGACAGGAACATTCAACTGTAGATATTCTTTGCCTTCTTACCCATCAGATTAACAAAACAATAGACCAACATGGTGAAACATACACAGTAGCACTTGATATTTCAAAAGCATTTGACAGAGTATGGCACCAGGCCTTATTGTCTAAGATGTCACACTATGGCCTTGAATCACTGGTTCCTCTGATTTCTTCTTACCTTCATAGTAGAAAAATACGGTTCATTGTAGATGACTTTATTCTCAGTTTCATTCCACAAATGCTGGGATACCTCAGGGATCAGTTTTGGTGCCAACCCTCTTTCTCATACATATAAATGACCTCCTATGTCACGCACAACCCAATACACTCTTATGCTGATGACTCGACCTTTCATAGTTCTTTCATATTTAGTACCTCCTTTACACAATTAGATATTATAAATTCCGAAATAAACACAATAATTTCTCTGAACTAGGACCCTTCTAAAATTAATCAATGGGACAAAAAAATCTGATCTCATTTAATGCTCAGAAAACTAAATACATTAATTTCTTCAATAGAAAGAATCCCTCAGACTCTCGCATAATTTTAAATGATGTCAGTATTCCCATATCCACTACAATTGATATCCTAAGTGTTACTCTAAACCCCAACCTAAGCTGGACAGCTTATGTTAAATCCCTTGCTAAAGATGCTTCTAAAAAACTGGGACTTATGTACAGAGTTTGTGAGTTCTTCACTGACGAGCAGCTGGCCACAAAAGTAATGTGCGTTCTCAGATCAAATACTGTTCACCACTGTGGAGTGGATGTGGAGCGGTTGCATTGAGGCAGTTGGACAAAATTCAAAATAAAGCCATTAGATTAATCAATAATCCTGCCAAAATGCAGGACCTTCCTCCCTTATCAGTACGTAGAGATGTTGCTTCTTTAGCACTATTTTATCGATATTTTTACCGTAAGTGCTTTAACCCTTTAACCGAGGGTATTGTTTTGGTCTGACTGTCCTCTCCCGCGGGGGTTTCAGCCAAATGTAAACAAACCTTTAAACCTTAATAACTCTGCACAGAATAAAGCTAGAGAAAAAAATAAGGTACCATTAGAAAGTACTAACCTTCAGCTTTCCATTGATGTAGGTTTCATGACTTTGTTGACTTTCACAGGACGGGCAGAGCCGTTAGAAGTGAGGGGTGTAAAATCACTATTTTACGCCCCACACACCAGTACCAAATGCCAACCACTCTCTCATAACAGTAATATAAACATATATGAACACTGTACATACGATAAACACCCACTCTGTGTTCACTGAGGTAGGTAAAAGGCACTTCACTGCGGCTGCGCCGGCTCTTCACTGCAGCTGCGCCTCACTTCACTGTGGCGTCACCTGCTCACTGACGTTTCAGGCGATCTTTTCATTATTTCTAACTTCTAATATTATTTTACATATAATCTTGGCAATATACATTATATTTACACTGCACTTATTACTATATTGCGTCACTGTCGCATCACAGAATTGCACAAGTGCCGCAGAATTACACAAGTGCCGCAGATTCTCTTATTACAATATCACTTATTATACTGGCCAATATTTACATTTTTTTCTAGGCAAAATATCCCTTATTACTACATTATCCATTATACAATTATTGGTAAAGCACGTCACTGTCGCATCACTGTATATCACTGTCACTTTCAGTAACTCTGCACAGAATAAATCTAGAGCGAAAAATAAGGTACCATTAGAAAGTACTAACCTTCGGCTTTGCAATGATGTAGGTTTCATGATTTCGTTGACTATCACTGGATGGGCAGTGCCATTAGAAGTGAGCGATCTAAAATCACTATTTTTCGCTCACACACCATTACCTTCGCTCATACACCATTACCAAATGCCAACCTCATTCTGATAATAATACTATAAACATATATGAACACTGCACATACGATAAACACCCACTCTGTGTTCACTGAGGCAGGTAAAAGGCACTGTCATTACCCGCACTTCACTGCCACATCAGCGGTGTTGTAATCAATATTTTTCGCTCACACACCATTACCAAATGCCAACCTCATTCTGATAATAATACTATAAACATATATGAACACTGCACATACGATAAACACCCATTCTGTGTTCACTGAGGCAGGTAAAAGGCACTGTAATTGCCCGCACTTCACTGCCATATCAGTGGTGTTGTAATCACTATTTCTCGCTCACACACCATTACCAAATGCCAACCTCATTCTGATAATAATACTATAAACATATATGAACACTGCACATACGATAAACACCCACTCTGTGTTCACTGAGGCAGGTAAAAGGCACTGTAATTGCTTGCGCTTCACTTCCACATCAGCAGTGTTGTCGCTCACACAGCTGGACAGATACTGATGCGTGTTTGGTCCGGGGTGGGGTGGGGGGCCCAGGGGGTTGGAGGTGGGGCCCCAAGGGGGGGAGGAGGGAGGTGGGGGTCGGCTGGAGTGAAAGAACTTATTAGCTACTCTCCCTTGAAACAATTGGCGCATGGAAAAAACGCGGGGTATTCAAAATATTCACAAACATTCGAGAATGACACCCGCGGTTTGGTCCAGTTTTTGCAATGTCATTCTGGAATGACACCCGCGGTTAAAGGGTTAACGAACTGGCTTCAATTGTGCTTCCCCTTCACATTTTCTCCCGAAATACTCAGGCAGCTGGGAGCGCCCATGAACTCACTCTCCCCCACAATGCAGAATCTCTGCTTATTAAATTCATTTATCCCCAGAACTACTACTCTCTGGAATTCACTTCCTGGGAGTTGCTTCCCACATATATATAATCCTCTCAATTTTAAATCCAATTGTTATAAGTATTTTATGAATGGAGGATGCCTTTAGGCACACGTACTTTTTTTTTTTTCTTTACTTTTCCTTCCTCCATTCATTATATAAAAAAAAAAAATCTAGTTTCAGTACCTCTGTTTATAGGAAGAGTATCTTTACAGGACTATGTCTTAATTTTTTGTCTTTTGTACCCAGGGTATTGAAATTCAGCTCCATTAAGACTTTGGTATTCAGGTGTTTTAATCTTTCCTCGGATTGGAATTTGTTCCATTTAGAAATTACTAGGCTTAGAACATATTTCTTGAATAATGGATACCCTTTGCATCTTTTTGAAAGTACCTTGCATAAGTTCCTGGATAAATTATTCAGTTGCACAAAGCCTGTGTATTTAGTTCCCAAACTAGTACTTCATATTGGTCTCCCTTATTATGGGCACAGCAGTTTTCTCATCAGAAAGCAATTAAATATACTGCTTAACCCGTCACGTCCCGAGGTTTTCCGCACCTCCGACATCCCCCAGTCCCGAGGTATTTTCGATTTTTTTTTTTTGGCTAAAACCTTCGCTTTTGGTGAGAAACATCGAAAATTCATAGAGAAATCGCTCACCTGAGGTTTAAAGTGCCCAATCCAGGTAGGAGTTCCTCCTTACCTGAGTGGGTTTTCTAACATGCTGGCACCAAAGAAAACGAGTTCTATGGGAGGGTAACTATTTCATCCACTCATAAACGGTATTTCTTTATTTACTTGGTACGAATGTATATGTAGTATGATAGTATATTGGTTTTCAAGCAGTAATAAAGGCATTATAAGCATTGTTTCACTCACTAACTAATCACCATACCTGACCTATTTTTGCCACACTACCTGATCATTATTTCTGGCTGTTTCTTCTTCTAATGCTATGTAAACATTGTCCTCCACATTGTCATCGATTGGGGAATCACTCTGGCCCTGAATAACTTTACTAGCCAGGTCACTGGTAACAGGTCCTTTGCCAAGACAATGGCGTGAGGGGGGGAGGGGGGAGGTTATGCAGTGTAAGGCATTGTCCCTGCTTGGTATCTTGTACAGGAATAGAGGAAGGTGTCCGGTGTATACATACGAAAAATCACGTGCGAAAATTGAAAATTGTGCAAATTAGGTACCTTGCAATTGCACGACGTACTGGTACGTCGCCGGGACTGGCAAATGCAAATCGTGGTGACGTACCCATACGTCGTCGGGACGGGGCGGGTTAATGCAGTTTATCCACAGGTTTCATTTCGGTTCATCTTTACAAATTCATATACTATTGGATCCTTTTTTAGGTATAAGGATAGAATCCCAAAAACTTTATGCTCTAACATTGTGTACAAGTTTAATTGTTCCTGCTGTAATGCAGGATATATTGGGAGTTCTATTCGAAACCTGAAAATTAGGATGTTCGAACACAAAGGCCTGTCATATAGAACCACTTTACCACTATCAAACCCTCCCTTCTCGGAAATTAGGGAACATTCATCTGTTTCGGGTCATACTATTGATCTGGATGATTTTGAGATTTTAATGACAAATGATGATAAAAACTAGTCTTAGAATAGCAGAATTATTGTTTATATATGACTTAAAGCCTTCACTATATACCAATGATTCTTCTATTAAAATATAATTTTACCCACTGACTCATTATGATTAAATTCAGTCGTCTCATACAGCTCAACCAATTTTACTTATCCATAGACTTTTGTCTACTGATCAGTTGCATTGTGCTGTTGTCTCGGTGTAGATGTGTGTAGGTTAGATCTTTAGTAATTCTGTGAATGATTTTTTTTTTATTTTTTTGCTACTTCATTTTATAATTTACTTTGGATACATTTTATTGGTGGTTAATATTTTGTGAATGAGGTGTTACTTGTTGCAACTTCATTTTTTAAATTCATTTTGTGTATATTTCAGTTTTGTCAGATGATGGGGTTGGATTTCCTCGAAACGTCACTACAGAAATAAATCGTGAACATGGCCTCAGTCAATCGTCTACTTATCCTGGTCTTCAATTTTATATATGCCATCAGGTTCCCTACTAGATCCTGAGTTGTTAATAATCTTTATATATATATATACACAGTATATATATATAATATATATATATATATATATATATATATATATATATATATATATATATATATATATATATATATATATATATATATATATATATATATATATATATATATATATATATATATATATATATATATATATATATATATATATATATATATATATATATATATATATATATATATATATATATATATATATATATATATATATATATATATATATATATATATATATATATATATATATATATATATATATATATATATATATATATATATATATATATATATATATATATATATATATATGATGTATATATAATATATATAAATATATATATATATATATATATATATATATATATATATATATATATATATATATATATATATATATATATATATATATATATATATATATATATATATATATATATATATATATATATATATATATATATACCCAGGGGCAGGATCCCACTGCTACCTGGTGCGTCCCCAGGTGGCGGATAGGGCAAAGCCTTGTAGATATACAAGGTACCGTCTTAGACAGTGTGGACCACGGGACCCCCTAAAGATATATAGGGCTCCACCGAATATAACGAATAAGGTGGCAGAAAAAATTACATCTCACCAGAAACTATTTGGCAGGGAGGTGAGATTATTTGCTACAATCCTCCCAACCAAACATGAGTTCTATTGCTAAGTGTTTGACAGGCGTTCCTGTTGGATCATCGTCTATTAAAGGTCCAACCGCACTGCCTACTGTGCTTATGGGCAGTGTGCCACCGAAAGTGAGTAAGCATTGTGTTGACAAGATAGAGACTGGGATATTGAACACTCTTAAATCAGTGAAGATCTATGCATACAATGTAAGAAGCCTCGCTGAAGATAACAAACTTCATAACTTAATGGCTTAACTGGAAAACATTAGTTGGGATATTGTAGGTCTGAGTGAGACCCACAGAAAAGAAGAAAAAGTAATTCAGCTCGATGACAGTGGCCACCTATTTTATTACATTGGAAGGAAAAATGAAGGAGTTAGTGGTGTAGGATTTCTAATTAACGGAAATCTTGCAGACAACATTGTTAAATTCAGCAGTGCATCTGACAGAGTAGAAGTGGTTGTAATTAGATTGTGCAAAAAATATACCCTGAAAGTGATTCAAGTATATGCACCAACTTCTCAGAGCCAGATGAAGAAATTGAAATATTCTATGATGACATCTTCCTGATTATGGAAGAGGAAAAGACCACCTATACTACACTCATGGGAGACTTCAATGCAAAAGTTGGAAAATCAAAAAATGGAGAAGTATGTATGGGAAAATTTGGAGTGGGAGAAAGGAACAAAAGAGGAGAAATGTTGGTAAACTTTGCAGAAATGTTTAACATGAGATTAATGAACACACTCTTTCACAAAAGAACAGGGAGAAAGTGGACCTGGAGAAGCCCAAATGGAGAAACAAAGAATGAAATCGACTTCATTATAGCAAATAAGAATAACACAATCACAAACGTCACAGATGTCAATAAAGTAAATATTGGAAGTGACCATAGAATGGTGGGTTGCACAGCAAGATTCAATTTCAAAAGTGAAAGAAAAAAGATGATTAAAGACAAAAAGATATGCCCAATAAAAGACAGCGAAAACAAAGCAGCTTTTCAGTTGGAAATAAGAAACAGATTTCAGGCTATCAGTTATGTTGAATGTGACATTGATGAGTTGAATGACAGACTAATAAAAGTCCTAAAAGAATCAGCGGAGGTAGTAGGAAAACCTAATACAACCAAAGCCGGGAAGTATCTAGAGAAGACACTTGAGCTTATAAAAAAAGAAAGGTAATGAAAGTAAAAACAAAGAAAGATGAAATAGAACGAGCGAATTAAATAACCTTATCAACAAAACACAAAGAGAAGAAAAAAGAAAGAGAAACACGGATCAAATCAAGGAAACCATCAAAAAAGGAAAAAATCTGAAACAGTTCCGAAATAAAATGGCACTTGGAAAGCAACAAATTACATCACTAAAAGACAAAAACGGTAAAGCCATTAAATGCAGAGATATGATGGTGAAGCGAGTTGAAGAATTTTACAAAGAACTGTATGCATCAAAGACATTAGTACCAATAGCTAACTTTTCTGTTGACACAAGTGAAATACTTGAGATATCACCAGACGAAGTAAATATTTCTCTTAAAAATATGAAAAGAGGGAAGGCAACCGGAGAAGGTGGAATAGTAGCAGATTTACTGTGGGATGCAGGAGCAGAAGTACAAAATAGGCTTGCCTACTTATTTACCCAATGTATTAAACAGAAGACAATTCCGAAAACATGGTGTAATGCAAATGTTATTCTACTTTATTAAAAAGGCGACTCAAAAGACCTTAGTAACTATCGACCCATTAGCTTGCTATCAGTCATTTCCAAACTTTTCACTAAAGACCTTACAAACAGAATAGCTACAAATTTGGAGGAAAACCAACCTCGTGAACAGGCAGGATTCCGATGCGGGTATTCGACCACTGATCATCTGCACACAATGAATCAGCTAACAGAGAAAACTACAGAATATAATAAACCACTGTGCTTAGGTTTTGTTGATACGAAAAGGCTTTCGACTCAGTGGAGCACAAAGCAATTATAAATTCATTGAGAGAACAAGGAGTGAATGAGAACATTGTAAAACTGCTCGAAAGCATAAATAAAGAGGGAACTGCTACAGTTAAATTACATAAGGACTCAGAGAAAATTAAGACTGAGAAGGGTGTGCGTCAGGGAGATACAATTTCACCAAAGTTACTTACAGCATGCCTAGAAAGTATTTTCAGAAAGCTAGACTGGGAAAACAAAGGAGCAAACATAGACGGAGAAAAGCTAAACCATTTAAGATTTGCAGATGACATTGTCCTAATCTCGGAAAAAGCAGAGACGTTGCAAGAAATGTTGAGAAAGTCTCAAAGTAGGGCTAAAGATCAACCGGAGTAAAACTGAAGTAATGTTTAATCCTCAAACACCAAAGAGCGTCATTAGAATAAGTGGAGAAATTTTTGAAGAAGTTGAGGAGTACAATTACCTGGGGCAAATACTAAAATTAATGAAAGATAATTATAGCGAAATAAAAAGACGCATTATAATTGGATGGAAAGCTTTCGGTAAACACAGAGACATTATGAAAAGTAGCTTCCCAGTTTGTATGAAACGAAAAGTATATAACGAATGTATAATTCCAGCTATGACGTATGGTTGTGAGCCTTGGAAACTGACAAAATCGATGGAAAATAAATTAATTCTTTCTCAGAGAGCAATGGAAATGTCAATGTAGTAGACAGGAAAAGATCAGCTTGGGTGAGAGATCAGACTAAAGTCAAATATATTATAGGAGTTATAAAAGAACAGAAATGGAGGTGGGCAGGCCATGTAGCAAGAACAAGGGATAATCGATGGAGCAAGAGGTTGACTAACTAGACACCAAGAGATGGTAAGCGTAGCAGAAAAAGGCCAGACAGGAGGCGGAGGGATGAGATAGAAAAATTTGCAGGGAAAACGTGGCAAAGATTGGCTCAGCCAAGGAATTCGTGGAGAAGGTTGGGGAAGGCCTTTGGTCAGCAGTGGACATATAATGGCTGATGATGATATCTATCTATCTATCTATCTATCTATCTATCTATCTATATATATATATATATATATATATGTTTATATATATGTCTATCTATCTATCTATCTATCTATCTATCTATATATATATATATATATATATATATATATATATATATATATATATATATATATATATATATATATAAGTTTACTCTATCAATCTATGTATCTATCGATCTACCTATATCTATCTATATATCGGTAAACATACAAAGTATTTTTTCCATTCAAGGTATTATGCGTTATCCTAATTATCTATTGGAGGATGGTCTTGCATATAATGTTTCTGTAGCTTTCTTGTATTATACTAAACTGACAAGGTTTTGTAATCCCCTGCCTCCCTTTAAATCGCCTACTGTATTCAGATGGTTGGTTAAGTTTGAGCGGTAGGAAGGGAAACTTATTTGTCACTCATAGCAGAATTTCACTGAATATTATACAAGTTATACCACGATTGGCTGGAGTGGCCCATTTAGGTTAGGTAAAAGTTTTTTTTTTTTTTTTTTTTATGTGTCCGACTCTGGGCATAGGCTTCACAGCCTGCTGTCAAGGCCCAGCAGTCCTCCTACATACAATGCACCTCTACAAACCGACAAGAGTAGAGAAGGTGACTCATTTCTATCTCATAAATAAGGCTGATCGCATTCATGCAGCCACGACTTAGTATTCAAGTTACACGTGTGATCCAGTTTCATCAGGCAAAAGCAAAGTAAGGGATTTAGCGGTTAATGTGTGCACAATATCGGTCATGCGAAAACATTTTCCATGACACCTCATGTACGCTGCGGATGTCGATTGTCATATCTGTGTTCTGGGTAAAGCTCATAATAATCCTCGTGTGCTATGAGTGACCTGAATACAGACCGTAACACTTTTTTTTTTTTTTTAATAAGAGAACAGAGAAAGGAAAAACAAATGATTTTAAAAAAAATAATAATCCATACACCCCATTACTGGTGTCCTCCATTCATAAAATATCTGTAACAGTTGGACTTGAACAGCTGTTGTTGAAGTTTGGGGGGAAACAACCCCGGGGAAGCGAGTTCCAGAGAGATGCAGTTCGGGGAATAAAAGAATTCTGATAGGCAGAAGTTCTGCAATATGGCTGTGTGACATTCCAGTCATGAGCACAACCAGATGCCCGGGTAGCACGAGGGAAGACACGGAGAGGTGGCACAATGGATGCAACTTCGTTTGGGCATTTGCCATAATAATATCGGTAAAATAATGCAAGGGAGGCAACATTCATTCTTACTTGTAGGGGAGGTAGTCTATTTATAATAGCAGGGTTAATAATAATACCAACAGCTTTGTTCTGAATTTTGTCTAGTTCTTTTGGTGCAACATCTCCACATCCATTCCACAAGGGAGAGCAATATTTTAGCTGACAGTGCACATGACTCTCAGAGATTATAGCTAACTGCTCGTCAGTGAAGAAGTTACGGACTCTGTACAATAATCCAAGTTTCTTTGAGGCGGTTTTAGCAAGTGATCTGACATGAGAGGTCCAGTTGAGGGCACTGTTAAGTGAGACACAGAGAATTTCAATACTTTTGGAGATGATAATATTAGTAGTACTGAAGGTAATATACGAATCTGGCAATATCTGTCTATTAGTAAATTGTTTATATTTGGTTTTACTAGCATTAAATGAGACAAGGTTGTTTTGTCCCCATTCACTGACAGTAGATAAGTCTTGATTTATGGAGATGGCTGTACCGAGTTGAGAGTTAGAGATATTAGACCTTGTAAATGGGTGTTTGAATGTGAATGAACTGTGAAGTGTTGAGTCATCTGCATATGAATGGATGGGATTGTGGGTGATAGACAAGAGATCATTAATATGAACCAGGAACAGGGCTGGCGTCAGAACTGAGTGGAAATTGGAATATGCATCATCTACTCTTACTCTTATCTTCCTGTCAGTGAGATATGAGGAAATCAAAGGAACAAAGGAAGCTGGTCCATAGCAAGGGTTTTTGGACAGAAAGGGAACGGTGCCACACTCTGTTGAAAGCTTTAGAAATATGAAGGGCTACTGCATGAGTTTCTCCATGTTGGTCAATTGACTGATGGATGGCATGAGTCAGGAGATTAAGTATGTCAATGGTGGATCTTTCGTGGCGGAAACCATACGTCTATCATTAATTAAGTTGTTGAATTCAAGATGTTTAACTATGTGCTTATTAAAATTTCAAGTACTTCACCATTCTTAGATGTGACAGCTATTGGTCTGTAATCAGAGGGGTCAGAGGAACTTCCATTCTTTGGAACTGGGTGGATATTGGCTTCCTTAATTTCTTACTGGATGCAGATACCTTCACTTAATTATATAGATCAGTCTATTATGATTTTCATATGGCCTGTCACAGCTAGCACTCAAATAATAATTTGTGCAGTAGCTACGTATCTATGTTTTTCTAATAAATCCATCTATATATCCCTTGACACCACAACCTATGAGTGGCAGTGTCGACATAAGAGCATAAAAGCCATTCTGTCTCAGCTCAACAGCGACTCCTCTTCACACGACACACGACACCGCACCTTATCCCTCTATCTTCTTCCTGGTCTCCCTCTCCTCCTCGCACCCCTCTCGCTCTCACCTGTTTTCCCAGTCACTTAATCCCTGCAGTACAGTATTATCATATTTTATCCGATTCTCATTGTTATCACTCAAAAATGTCTTTCTTTCACACACCTTTCATCATATAACACCTCATTCGTTCAGTACTGTATCCTGCCTCTTAAAAAGTATGGTCGACTAAAATCTGGCCTCTACTCCCAGGTGAGCCATACGCAAGGTAAATTTCCAATGAAGGTTTTCATTTAGCATCTTAAGCCCGTAAAAGTATTTCCTTTAGTGCATAGCTGTGACTATTGGAACTGGTTCTAACCCCTATCCCCTCCGCGCGGCGCGAGTGTGTGTGTGTGTGTGTGTGTGTGTGTGTGTGTGTGTGTGTGTGTGTGTGTGTGTGTGTGTGTATAATGTTTTTTTTTTGTGTGTGTAGTATCAAGTCTCACACACACACACACACTAAAACCCTCCCATTCTTTCCTGGTCTCTGTATTTCTGGCGAACAGGTGCAAATCGCTACTTTACGGCAAAAAGCTCCAGCCACAACACCCAATCGCCAAAAAATGCCATCTCAAAACTGAGGTACAGACTTAACTAATGTAATCTGTGTTTTCGTAAGTGACAGTCTTCGGCCGGGGACAAAATTTAGCTAAATACTGTATGTCACCTTATTTCTCACATCCCTATTCAGGCTAATATTATTGGCCCGGAAAGGTTTGGTATAAATCTCTGCCTAACGCTGATGTTTGATGTGATGCGCCAGAGAGTAAAGTGACGGACATCCCCTGTGGGCAAAGTAGACGTGGCAGAATACTTGGTGACCTTTGGTTCCTTACTGTATGTAATGATAAAAATACTGCATATGGGAGACCCTTTTCCCACACTGGGAAAGATGGCCTTGAGACTACAGACAGATTAACAGGTTTACTAATGGATCCATAACCCAAGCCGTATACGACACTGAAAGTACTGTAGGTGCTGATAGTGCGTTGTTTCGTCGCATAATATCTCGTAATCTTGTTGGTCCTTACTGATGACATATGGATTTTGACATATACCACAGTAGCCATTTCAGTCCTTCGACTTTCACATGCATTACTTTCCCTACAAACTTTCCATCCAAGTTCATACTTTGCTTGCGTAAGGAAGGCTACCACTCGCCCTTTGACTAACAGATTCCTTGCTTATTCCACTGAAATAGATGAATCAGTTTATATCCTTAGTCAGAGTATGTAAAGTTAGTAGAGCGACTGGCAGTCCACTGAATACGCAAACCTACTGAATTAATAACACTGCCTGGCATCTAGTGTGGACTACGTTGTGTTGCCCCGTGTTTTGAACTTAGTTATCATTACAAGCATTAAATACACAACTTGGAATTAAGCTTATAATGAGGTTACTGCAGTTTTTATCTGAACTGGGCCCTGTTGGACTTGAAGCTTGTTAATATATATAATTTCGGAATTAATGTAATGGCGCTCCAGCTGGGAGTGACCTATCAAGGTTTATGTTCGATTGTTAGTTGGGGTTTATGGCTCATATAATGCCATTCAGCGTTTAGCGACCGATCTTCCTCTCCTTATTTTTCATAACTGAGTGGCGTAGCCCTGTGTCCCTACGCTCTTGTTGGAGCAGCGTGCGAGTGGATGATAGACAGGTTGTGAGGATGCAACATTTTCGGCCACACTTACGATTACGTAGACTAGGACCTGATAAATAACCTTACAGTAAACTGTTTCAGTATGCAGGCATAGTTCTTCCCTGTGAGCAATCATCTATTTAGAATATGAAAAACACTCTCACCGACCGAAGAAAAAATCTGGCCATGATGTTGACTACAGTGTCGAGGAAAAATCTATAAATTATGAGGTATCTTCTACCATATTTGTCTGAAATACATATCGCTATCATCCAAACTAGAGAAAACTATTATTCTTTGTCCGTTATGTTATTGTTTTCTTTTTAAATCATTATAAGACGATACCGTTTTAATGTTTCCTCAAGGAGAATAATTTCATGTACAGTAATTAATGATGTGTCTCTAAGGACAAAACAAACGATATCTTTTATAATTTTTCATTAATGGAATGCATTCATTCCTATTTAGAATGAAAATAATCGGATAAAAGACTTAAGAACAAAAACCTGATAATAATATTGTTTCTTATACGAAAATTATATCTATACAGAGAATAACAACAACAAAAAATTACAACCCAGCCAGTCTACAGTTTATCCGTGAAACACATTCTCTCCTACCCAGAAAATATATTATGACGTAACACTGACAGTAACACAAAGGATTACGCATACAACAATACTTCAACTGTTTGGTGTTCTGGGACATCACTCTTTCTACTTTGAAAACAATATCTGGAAGTAGGACTGAATATAATACAAAGGATGAAGGGGACCTGGTTATTTTATTTCTACTATCGAAATTTTCTATCCTTATGATGTATCGCTCATAATAAAACTGGCTGTATTATTTTGCATTCATGGTATATTCTTTCCCCTGCCCAGAAAAGATAATCCGATCATAGCACTGGCTACAACAGAAAGAAAATACAAGGAAGCATGTTTTTGTGCGACAAATAGATCACGACGTGTTGCTGGTGACGAAATCAACAACCCTTTCCATATGATTTGTGTTCTTGGAAAATTTTCTCCTACCGAGAAGATCCTCTAACCTAAAATGTATTAGCCAATGAGGAACAGCTAGCGATACACTGGTGCGGTCCTTGTGAGGAAACAGTTGTGTTTCTTGTAATGAAGGGATCTATTGTTAACGAAATCAACACAAATAATAATAGTATTTACAAAAATGTTAATCATTACTGTTCTCTGCTCTGATTAAGCAGTCTCTTCCACGCTAAGCCATCATCTGTACTTAATACAAGGGAGAGAGAGAGAGAGAGAGAGAGAGAGAGAGAGAGAGAGAGACTATTCAAATGGTATCTTGTATTTTATGAAGTGTTACTTATGGCAACATCAGAAACAGCATTACTGAGCAGTGTCCTGGTAAACAGATTGTCCTACATAAATCAGGTCATGCTGCCGTAAGAAGGAATGTAGTGGGAGGAAACTATGCTCATTTTACTTTAACTTGGCCCAGATGTTTGTCCTTTTGCAGCTCATCTCTCGTAGTCCTGTGACAGAAAACGACAGTACTGCAGCTCGACGTACTTTCCATAGCACTTTTTCATTACCAGCACTATATTTCAGTATTAGTGTAATGTATATGCTTTAATGTATTGCTAGTTGTATGTTGTAGTTATAGGAGTGTACTGTATATCTGTTAAGAAGTCTGTTGTGGCTAACTGAGGCTTCTATCAGACTCAGCATATTTCTTTTCCTCTCACACCTAGTAGCAAGCAAGACTTATATTAGACGCTGACTTGTATCACTCAGTAAATCAAGAAACCCCATGCTCAGTTTGATTCTACACCTGCACCTCTTCCATCCATCAACTCCTGTTACGTTAGTCCATTCTTATAACTCAGCATTCAAGAGCAAGAATGGCACTGTTAGGCCAAGTTATAGTAAAAAAGACTGTAGATATTTACAGTTTCTCCTTGCTGAATGTTGTCTTGTCCTTAGCCGCTTCAGCTAGAGACTGTCTCACCTAAGCTATATGAACTTGTCTGAGAGTTAGGAATAATAAGCTAGAATATTATACTGAAGGGGTGAATGAAGTATCGCAGAGGCCGCCAAATGAAGACAATAATGCTGTCATGTAACGGCATAAAGCATTCTCCCTCAGCCCAAAATGTTCTCTCTCCATATAAATGTGTAAGGCAAACATACAGAAAGCGACGCCAAGGCTTTCATGACTACGCACTCAAAACATTCTTCTTACTGAGTGTATATTCTTGCTATCACAGGATATTATATTCAGGTAAGAGGATAATTTTTGAAGGGAAGGGGATGGGCGTAGCCTTCAGTACCCCCTTCACTGAATAGAACGTCTTTTGTGTTCGATGTTTTTGCTGACCTTAGATTAGTTTATTCATCTTAGGACTTTCTGAACTGAATGGGCTAGATAATGCCATCAAATACCCTTTTTTTTTTTTTTTTTCCGAGGAAGCAATTTCTAATTCATTCTTGTCTCCAGACAATTTCATTAAGCTTAGACGAGCATTCGAACTGGAAAGGGTAAGTCTTATTAAAATCTTTAATACGAGAGAGAGGTTATCCATGCCGAATAATGATAGTGATGGAAAAAAAAAATAAGAGTGAAGAGGGAACTGATAATTATGAGTAAAGTAGTCTAGAGGCACCAGGAATTAGCCAAAGGAAAACCTGATCTCAAGATTCAGGGAGCACTGTTAACGTTGCAACACTAAGCATTCCTTATATCTTGCTTACTGAACTCTTGCACCCACTGGAAAATATTACTACATAACTTAAGGGAGGTCTCGTTGTACTGTAGCGTCAACAAACCCTCTGATATCCCTATATACGATGTGCCCATAAAACGGCGTAACCTGAACATAAAGACTGATGTTAACGTTACCCTGGATACATACGCAGGGCATTCTGTTCCCCTGTGTGTGTGTGTGTGTGTGTGTGTGTGTGTGTGTGTGTGTGTGTGTGTGTGTGTGTGTGCGTGTGTGTGTGTGTGCCCTGCAGTCAGGGTTCTGGCTTTCCTGTTCACAGCTGTGTATGTGCTCTTTTCTTTTTCTGTTGTACTTGATCAGCGCTGTCTTTAGTTGTTTGACATTAGCGTTTTTTTTTTTTTTTCGTTATTTAGCGAATTAATTCAGGGGTATTCTGATGTCGGAATCCTTTGCTACAACTGATAACTTTCTTGTATTATAATATTCCTACTGTCTGACGATTATACTTAGCTTACGAGAGACATTCAATGATACTGGAGTTAATGAAGGCTGTATTTAACTGCATAACGTTAAAAAAGTTGGTTTTCTTCTATCGTCAGTTGTCAACCCTATGTTTTTAATAGTATAATCTTGGTTAAAACTTGCAACAACTTAACAATTTTTTTGAAAGACTGTTGCGTCATGGCCTTGGTGAGAGCTGATTAATACAATACCCAACATTTCGACCGTTTACTGTACGAATCTACTTCCACACTAATTTTAATACACCACCTCATAATGATATATATTTCTTCATCTATTCTGTTTCAGGTCTGGCATTACCTATCTCTGTATGTATGTGCTGTATATCTATCTATCTATATCTATCATTCCATCTCTCTCTCTCTCTCTCTCTCTATGCTAGTGCTTGCCCTTACAAGTTTGCGAGGCTAACTAGTAGCCTATCCATCACAAAATATTTGCAAATACCATTATATTTTATTCCATACCGTTATTCAGCCCACAATGACCAGTTCTGACGAAAGTGCCGAAAAAATGATTTTTGCATGCTATCGCGGGTCGCGATATCCGACAATTTCGAGTTGTCGCCTGGCGCGCGATCGCATTTTTTTTTTTTTTTTTTTTTTTAGGGGGAGGTACTCTACTGACGCTCCCTGAACTAACCCAAACTTAATGCAAGAAGAATTAGGTCGATATCTATTAACGATTTCGTGAAAGAAACGAACAAACACACAAACTGACACACATATGCAGCTTGACTTCATTATATCTATCAGTCAATCTCTCTACTTATCTGTCTATCCATCTATCTGTCTATCTATCAACCAGTCAATCTCTCTCTCTCTCTCTCTCTCTCTCTCTCTCTCTCTCTCTCTCTCTCTCTCTCTATATATATATATATATATATATATATATATATATATATATATATATATTATGTGCAAGACTCTGGGGATAGACTTGACAACCTGCTCCCAATGCCCAATAGTCCTCCTACATATCATATACCTCTACATGTCACCACCTCGGCGCTAACACCCACTGTCCATATTGAATACATGCTAGGGCTGTCTCATTCAGGTCTGGTGTATTGGTATTAGCGGGTGTATTTTTACGACATGTCGGAGGGTCTTCTGGTAGATCGGTAAAGTCTACTTTACATGTAATTCAAATCCTTAAACTGTTCCCTGACCCAGCGGGATTTGAACCTGGGTCCGGAAGGACCGCAGGCCACCTCACTATCGATTGAGCTATATATATATATATATATATATATATATATATATATATATATATATATATATATATATATATATATATATATATATATATAAAGGAAGTGATGATAGAATGGTGCATTGCAAAGCAAGATTCAATTTCAAAAGTGAAAGAAAAATGGTTAAAGATAAAAAAATATGTATAATAAAAGTAAACGAAAACAAAGCAGCCTTTCACTTGGAAATCAGGGACAGATGTCAGGCTCAAAGTAATGGTGAATGTGACATTGATGAGCTGAATGACAGACTAACAAAAGTGCTAAGAGAATCAGCGGAGGTAGTAGGAAAACCTAATACAACCAAATCCAAGAAATATTCAGAAAAGACACTCGAACTTATGAAAAACGAAAGGAAATGGATGTAAAAACAAGGAAAGATGAAAGAATAGGAGCGGAATTAAATAAGCTTATCAAGAAGAGACAAAGAGAAGAAAAAAGAAAGAGAAACATGGATCAGATCAAAGACACCATCAAAAATGGAAAAAGTCTGAAACAGGTCCGACTAAATGGCACTAGGAAAGCAACGAATGACCTAACTGAAAGAAAAAAACGGTGAAATCATTAAATGTAGAGATAAGATGGTGAAGAGAGTTGAAGAATTTTGCAAAGGACTGCATGCATCATAGACAGTAGTGCCAATAGCTAACTTTTCAGTTGACACAAGTGAAATACCTGAGGTAACATCAGACGAAGTAAATATTTCTCTTAAAAATATGAAAAGAGGGAAAGCTCTGGAATAGAAACGGATTTACTGTTGGATGCAGGAGTAGAAGTGCAAAATAGGCTTGCTCACTTATATACCCAATATAAACCAGGGGAAAATTTAAAAAAACATGGTGTGATGCGATAGTTATTTTACTCTACCAAAATGGTGACTCAAAAGCTCTTAGTAACTATCGACCCATTACCATATAACCAGTCATTTACAAACTCTTCACTAAAGTCCTTACGCACAGGATAACAGTAAATCTGGAGGAAAACCAACCTCGTGAACAGGCAGGATTCCGAAGCGGGTATTCGACTACTGATCATCTACACACAATGAATCAGCTAACAGAGAAAACTACGGAATAAAATAAACCATTGTGCTTAGGTTTTGTAGTTTTCGAAAAAGCTATCGATTGAATGGAGCACATAGCAATTATAAATTCAATGCGAGAACAAGGAGTGAATGAGAACATTGTAAAACTGCTCGTAAACATATATAAAGAGGGAACTGCTACAGTTAAATTACATAAGGACTCGGAAAAAAATAAGATAGAGAAGGGCGTGCGTCAGGGAGATACAATTTCGCCAAAATTATTTACAGCATGCCTAGAAAGTATTTTCAGAGAGCTAGACTGGGAAAACAAATGAGTGAACATAGATGGAGAAAAACTAATCCATTTAAAATTTGCACATGACATTGTCCTAATCTCAGAAACGACAGAGGCATTGCAAGAACTGTTAAATGACCTGAACAGAGAAGGTCTGAAAGTAGGGCTAAAGATGAACCGGAGTAAAACCAATGTTTAATCCACAAACAACAAAAAGCGTCATCAGAATAAGCGAAGAAATTCTTGAAGAAGTTGAGGAGTACAACTACTTGGGGCAAATACTAATATTAACGAAAGATCATGGTAGCCAAATAGAGAGGCATTACAATTGGATGGAAAGCTTTCGGTAAACAGAGAGACATTATGAAAAGTAGCTTGCCAGTTAGTATGAAACGAAAATTATATAACGAGTATATAATTCCAGCTGTGACGTATGGTTGTGTGACCTGGAAACTGACAAAATCGATGGAGAATAAATTAATCCATTCTCAGAGAGCAATGGAAAGGTCAGTGTTGGGAATATCTTTAAGAGACAGGAAAAGATCAACTTGGGTGAGAGAGCAGACTAATGTCAAAGATATTATAGAAGTTATGAAAGAACAGAAATGGAGGAGGGCAGGCCATATAGCAAGAATAAGCGATAACCGATGCAGGAAGAGGCTAACTGACTGGACACCAAGAGTTTGTAAGCGTAGCAGAAAACGGCCAGACAGGAGATGGAGAGATGAGATAGCGAAATCTGCAGGGAAAACGTGGCAAAGATTGACTCAGTCAAAGAATTCGTGGAAAAGGTTGGGGGAGGCCTTTGTTCAGCAGTGGACTTGTGATGGAGGAAAGAGAGAGAGAGAGAGAGAGAGACAGACAGACAGACAGACAGACAGACAGACAGATAAAAAGATAATGTAAAAACTTCATGCAGAAATAAGTAAATATATATATGTAGGTACACCTCTGGTCATACTGGGAGCTTTATGTACATTTCTCTCCGTCCATTCAGGCTGCTGGCGCAAAGGACATACATGGAATGTTTTTGTTTCCATTTTGGTGCGTAACGTCGTGGTGGCAGTGCGGCGAAACACACTGCCGTCTTTTTACCACGTCAAGCTCCGTTGCTCATACACGGCCGCATTTTCAAAGGGACGCGGACGAGAAACACTTGCCAGGAAAAATGTGCAATATAATATTTTTACTATCTTACCCACGCTCATAAAGTAAACTCCACAAAAGCCGAGGAGAGAATACTTTCGGTAACAAAACATCATATACTGTACATTCAAGCACATTATGACTCGCACCCATCTGAATAAAACCATCTCTAGGTGCCTGAAACAATATATTACAGTAAAGTTATCAGAATCGAAAGATGGAAATTAGTGATCTTATCAGTAATCTCAAGTTCTTATGGTTCACTGCTGGCTGATTAAAATCTTATCTCGTCAGCTGGAACATTCTGATGTTCGTAAGACCATGAGAAAGTTCACAATACCAGAGTTAATGGTCCTGGGCTTTTATGACACACTTTCGCTTAATATATTCTTTTGGCCTTAATTATAATACCAGTGAAGTGCGCTCTGTGAGCGTGTGACGAGCGAGCGACTTCTTGCTATCATTATAGGCGGAATCTCCTACTCTTAATTGCTAGAGCTGATGCCAAAAAACATAGTATTATGACGGAAAATCTTATAAAATTTGATCTCATAATTGACGTTTTCACTGATTAGAGCCGAACACTTCCTTGACAAACTCGAGATTCCAAGGGGGTTTCGCACCTTTATGGGTGAGTTTTCAGTTGATAAAAAAACTGCGGAATGACTGTATGACATGCAGAAAGAATTTCAACTCTTCTTCACATAGAAGTAAAGTTATTAGCTTCTGCTTGGCGTGATGCTTGGCCTGGCCTGGTCTGGCCTGGCCTATAAAGTTAAATGACAGTAGTAGGGTTGGATTGGAAGAGAAAAGGAGCAAATGTTCGGATGACTACCAATCTGTTTTATCCCTGGCTTGGGCAAGATATCCTGCATTTTCCTGTACCCTTGATGTTTGGCTGATTGCTCTGAAAATCATACTTCATTCTTACATGATCATTAATCCATCCATCAAATGCGGTTCAAATCGGATCCAGAATGTTTAAATTGACCATACCCCATGACCTTGATCTTAGATACATTGTTCTAAAAATACAATAATTTCACCCACGGAAAACCTTCAAACTCTCCCATGATCAAGTTTTATCCAAATCTAATAAAAACTGTATAGTTAAAGGCCGGCCTTTTGGTCTTGATGTGTGACCCTTACTTCCCTCCGATTGTTCTCAAAGTTGTCTCACATCACACCGTCTTGTCATCTCTGGTGACATCAATTCTGCCCAGTCCCACATTAGTGACTTAATACAAGCTGGTATGGATCTGTTCATACCAAGTCAACATTTCACTAAAAGATCGGACTCCCCAAATTGGTTTCATAGCAACTATGCCACGATAACGGCCTAAAAGTCGTTAGCATATAAATCTTACTTAAAATAGAAAAGCACCAGAATCGCTCAATTTAAAATTGCTAGAAACCATGCAAAAGCAGTAATAAATGTCGCTAAATCAAACGTTCTCCACAATCAAGTATCCAACATATTAAACAGTCCTAATGACAATAGAATATTTTGGTCTACTCTCAATTCTTTTACTGTAATAACTTTAACAGGTCATCACCCATTCCTCCACTATAATCTTCAGATAGGAACATTACAAATGACCCATGTGGTAAAGGAAACATCCTTCCCAATACAATTGCCAGTATTTCTACGTTAGAGATAGTCAGCCAGAACGTCCCTGCACTAGAACGTGACTCTCCAGAAACTACTCCACTTAAGGGACAAACTAGATGTGTAAAATCCATCCTTGACAATTTATCAACCAACAAACCTCCAGATCCAGATGGAATTCCTCCAGTTGTTTTGAAAAATGTTCCCCTGAACCCAGGGGCGCAGCCAGAAAAATAATCCGGGGGGGGGGGCATAAACCTAGCCCCCCCCCATGCCTCGCACTTAAGGACGCAGTGCACTATACATATTCCGTAGTTAAGAGTTCCACTAAGTTGCCTGTAGTTATTTGTGCTGAAAAAATTCACTGAGAAATATGCTTTTTGTAATCATGAAAGGCTTTGTCCACCTCTTGCATAGTAAAAGGTACAGTTCCTGCTAATAAGACAGGTCCACCAATAATATACTGCCGAAAATCATCATCAGTATACAGTATATCATCACATTCTGGCCAATTGCATTTCTCAGTTCCTCTCCTTTCCAAAAATTTCATCGTACAACTCTTTTTCCCTACTTTTAACGCTATACTAATATATGCTTTTTTGCCATAATCCACATCACAGTATTTTCTCTCTTTAGGGCAAGCATGCAACCTGAAAATGAGAAATATCTACTTGTTGACACCCAAAACCACCATAAATACAGCAAACTATAAAAA
Organism: Coenobita brevimanus; assembly: GCF_032717465.1. Classification (NCBI taxonomy): domain Eukaryota; kingdom Metazoa; phylum Arthropoda; class Malacostraca; order Decapoda; family Coenobitidae; genus Coenobita; species Coenobita brevimanus. Next base: position 40,625,903 of record NC_136978.1, read on the forward strand.
ATAGTAGTATATAAGGCATGAAAAGTAGGTTTTTCCTTGCGAAAATCACAAATGAAATTGTTGTCCCAACTCACCCTGGGTAAAAAAAAAAAAAAATGGTCGGAGAGTCGGGACAATTGTCTATTAATCCTTCAGCACTGCCCTGCCGTAAAAATGCATTTGCTAGATAAATTACACACACACAAAAAAAAAACTATAACAACTGAAGATTTCACCTACCAAAAACTAGACCTTTAGCTCTAAAACTGACTGGGAGAGGAAAATTGGCAAAATATGTGTATTTTCAAAAATGAAATTTTACAGAGATCTAAATGCTACCCTTTCATATTTGCACATTTTCCATGCATTATTCGTGGTTCTATAGAAAACTAGTATTAATAACATTTGTAACGCTGGGGCAGGGCTATTGTATGGGCACCATAAAATGGAAATGCCTGGGCATTTGGCATTGCAGTGCCCATTGTTCCAACTCACCCCGTGACCCCGCAGTGTCCCAACTTACCACACTCAGTGCTAATGTCTATGAATATCCATCATCTGTTTAATACTTCATTTAGTACAGTGATGATTAGTTTACTTCAGCGATGGTTGCCACACAGGGCGCAGGTAACTAAAGCCTGAAATATATCACAAAGAAAATCATAAGCAATCATTAACTTCCAGTTTCTGCGTGCACCTACACTTATGTAGAGCTCATGGCATGACATTATCATTTGTTATTATTACTGGCAGTAATAATATCCTCTACAATGTAATGCATTTGCTAAACATAAACTGACCTTTTAGAACTTGAACTCATGAAGTCCAATATACTTGACTGCTGTGGCTGCTTCCGTTTCATAATAAAGTGATCCAGGGAAACCCACGGAATACGTCTTTTCACTTCTTGTCACAGTACAGTGTGCAAGTAGCGTAATTAGCAAGTTCAATGGACTGATGACCGGTGCAACACGATCTGATGAGGGTTGACTGATGACTGATGGCACAGGCGGGTGATGGGCGAGTGACACTCAGCTGATGGCCGGTAAACGTTGCCTCGATAATTTATTTTTCTTGCCAATTCTACCACATGTAGGCCTACATGCCCACAGGTACTCCTAACTAGTTAATTACATAAACCTATTGGTAGTGGAGTTTCCCATTTTGAAGATGATGTCATAAGGTACATAAAAAAACTGAAAATTTCGCACAGTGGCACACGTTTCTTGCTTCGTTTCCTGCCTCCTCTCCTCGTCTGTCCGGGCGCTAGCAGCTTCCCGTGCGTAAATTCGAATATCTGTCTCGCATCTAAAGTAAAGTAAGTCTTAAAAAGGATATGTGTATACAAGACTTTTTGTTCAGAATTGCATATTTTTTCAGTCTTCCAAATATGTGACATACCGAGTATTACACCTTTGATTAAACAAGAATTCAGCATTTAAGATTCTCAGTCTATTCTTGAACACAAATAGAAATTTTTTTGGGGGGGCTAGGCCCCCGTGGCCCCCCCTTGGCTGCCCCACTGCCTGAACCTGCTCCTGTTTTAGCTAAATTATTCAGATTATTCATATGTACTTCTCCATTCCTTGAGTCTAGGAAAGAAGCCAATATCCACCCAATTCCGAAGAAAGGAAATTCGTTTGACCCCTCTGATTACAGACCAATAGCTATCACGTCTTCTCTTGGTAAAGCATTTGAAATTATAATTAATATACACATCGATAAACTTATTGAATCCAACAACTTAACTAGTGATAGACGGCATGGTATTCGTCATGATCGATCCACTATTGACATATTCAATCTCCTGACTCATACCATCCATCAGTCAACTGACAAACATGGAGAAACTTCTGCAGTAGCTCCTGATATTTCTAAAGATTTTGACAGTGTGGCACCATTCCCTGCTATCCAAACTTTCTTGTTATGCCCTAACGTCTCTTTTTTTTTCCCCTGATTTCCTCATATCCCAATGACAGAATGGTAGATGATGAGTATTTCAATTTCCATACGATTAAGGCCGATGTGTCACAAGGATCATTTCTTGCTCCAACCCTATTCCTAATTCATATTAATGATCTCTTATCTGTCACCCATAATATCATCCATTTATATGCAGATGACCCAACACTTCACAGTCCATTCAAACTTAAATACCCATTCACAGAGCTCAATACCTCAAACTCACATCTCAGTACAGCGGTCTCCATAAATCAAGACTTATCTATCACTGAATGAAGACAAAACAGCGTTGTCTCATTTAATGCCAGTAAAACCAAATATACACAGTTTAGTAGTAGACAGATATTGCCTGATTCCAATAATACTGTCAATGCTACTAATGTTCGTATCTCCAAAAGTATTAAAATTCTCGGTGATTCACTTAACAATACCCTGAGCTGGACCTCTCATGTCAGATTAGTTGCTCAAGCCGCCTCAATGGAACTTGGATTATCGTACAGAGTCCGTAACTTCTTCACTGATCAGCAGCTAGCTAAAATTTATAAGAGTCATGTCTGCTTTCAGCTGGAATATTGTTCACCTTCGTGGAATGGATGTAGAGAGGTAGCACTAAAACAACTAGACAAAATTCAGAACAAGGCTGTTAGAACTATTAATAACCCACTACTCCCTTTCAAGTAACAGTGAATGTTGCCTCCCTTGCATTATTTTATAGATGCTTTTATGGTAAATGCTCAGACGAAGTTGCATCCATTGTGCCACTTTCCATGCCTTCTCCCGTGCTATACGGGCATCTGGTAGTGATCATGACTGGACTGTTACACTGCCATGTTGCAGAACTTCTACCTATCAGAATTCTTGCATTCCCTGAACTGTATCTCTTTGAAACTTGCTTCCCCAGTGTGATGTACCCCCAAACTTCAACATAGGGCTGTTTAAGTCCAACTGTTACAGAGTTTTTATGAATGGAGGACACCTGTAATCTGGTGCATGAATTATATTTTAGTGATTTGTTATTCCTTTCTCTTGTTTGTTATTTATATAATTTTTTTTAATGACTTACGACCTTTTGCCTCCAAATTAATCAGGTTTTCTCCAATGGCCTTCAGTAAGTATGACAAATTTGATGCAGTTCCATCCAATAGATTTTCTATTGTTTGGTAGCAGAGATGGACAGAGACACAGAGACAAACAGAGAGACAGACAAGATCAAACACACAAAACCCTTGTGCTTCAGCGCGCTGATGTAAAAGTGCCATATTTTCATTAATAGGGCATATTCCGAAAAAAAACTGCATAAAACAAAATGTGTTGAGTTTATATACCCATCTTTTCTATCCTTAATGACCTAGAGCAGCTTGTACAGCACCCTACCCGTATCCCTGACCGCCTTGGAGAGAGCTCCAACATACTTGACCTGTTCCTCTCAACTAATCCTTCTGCTTACTCTGTTAATCTTTTCTCTCCGTTGGGCTCCTCCGATCACAACCTTATTACCTTAACCTGTCCTATCACTCCGGTACGGCCCGTGGACCCTCCAGGGAAACGTCGTCTGTGGCATTTTGGAGCCACAGACTGGGAGGCCCTCAGGCAGTACTTCTTTGATTTTCCCTGGAATGATTATTGCTTCCATGGCCGGGAGCCATCTGAGTGTGCCTTGCGCATTACGGAGGTTATTCTCTCGGGCATGGAAGCATACATTCCTTTCTCATATCCTTTGACTAACGCAAGAAAGCCTTGGTTTAAACACGCTTGTTCTAATGCTATCCGCAACAAGGAGAGGGCCTACAAAAGGTACCGGAGCCAACCCACCCCTGAATCACATCATCTTTACGTTTCTGCCCGGAATCATGCTAAGTCTGTTCTTCGCTCTACTAAAAATAATTTCATCCATACTAAATGCTCTCAACTCTCCAACTCGAATTCTTCCCGCTCCTTCTGGCACCTTGCCAAAAATCTTTCTAACAACTTTACCTCATCATCCTTCCCTCCTCTTTTCTACTCTGATGGTTCTGCAGCTATTTCTTCTACTGATAAAGCAGATCTCTTCGCTCAGACACTCTCCTCCAATTCCACCTTAGACGATTCCGGTGCTGTTTCTCCATCACTTCCCCCCTCTGACTTCCTCATGGCTGACATTAAAATTTCTTCAGTTGATGTATTTTCTGCCATCACTGGCCTCAGTACTAACAAGGCATACGGGCCTGATGGGGTCCCTCCTGTTGTTCTCAAGAACTGTGCTTCTGTGCTTACACCCTGCCTAGGCAAACTCTTTCGCCTTTGTCTGTCAACTTGTACCTTTCCTTCTTGCTGGAAGTTTGCTCTCATTCAGCCAGTCCCAAAGAAGGGTGACCACTCCCAACCCTCCAACTATCGTCCAATTGCTTTAACGCCCTGTATTTCAAAAGTTTTCGAGTCAATTCTCAATGGAAAAATTTTAAGGCATCTTTCCTATCACAACCTTCTTTCTGATCGTCAGTATGGGTTCCGTCAGGGACGCTCCACTGGCGATCTCTCACCTACCTTTCAGACTCCTGGTCATCCTCCTTTCGGGACTTTGGCGAAAGCTTTGCCATTGCACTTGACATCTCAAAGGCTTTCGATCGAGTCTGGCATAAATCTTTAATTTCCAAACTGCCCTCCTACGGTTTCTATCCTTCTATCTGTGCCTTCATCGCTAGCTTCCTTTCTGGTCGTTTAATAGCCGCTGTTGTAGATGGCCATCGTTCTTCTCCTAGCTCTATCAACAGTGGTGTTCCTCAGGGCTCTGTCCTATCACCAACTCTCTTCCTTTTATTCATCAATGATCTTCTAAGCTGTACATCTAACCCTATCCACTCATACGCTGATGACTCCACCCTTCACCTTTTCATTCGGTTTCCGCAACGCCCATCTCAACAGTTACTTCAACAAACAAGGGATGAGGCTATGGCACACCTAATGTCTGACTTGGCTCGTATCTCTGACAGGGGTAAAAATAATATGGTTGTCTTTTATGCATCTAAGACTCAGTTCTTACACCTATCAACCCGACAAAATCTTCCACAGGTATACCCACTAATGTTTAATAATATTCAGCTTAATCCTGCATCATCCTTGAACATGCTTGGGGTTTCATTTACTTGGGACTTATCTTGGAGAGATCATATTGCATCTCTTGTAAAATCTGCTTCCAAGAGATTGGGTGTGCTCAGCCAACTCCTGTCTTTCTTTACCCCTGCACAATTGTTGACTCTATACAGGGGTTTTATCCGCCCCTGTGTGGAGTACAACTCTCATGTGTGGGGAGGCTCCCCACATACAGCTCTTCTCAATAGGGTGGAGTCAAAGGCTTTTCGTCTCATTAACTCTCCTCCTCTTACTGCCTCCCTTCAACCTCTGTCTCTTCATCGCACTGTTGCATCTTTATCTCTTTTCTATCGCTACTTTAATGGTCACTGCTCCTATGAACTGTCTGCTTGCATTCCTCCACCTCTGCGACGGGCGCGTAGCACCCGTCTGGCAGCAAACTCTCATCCCTTTTCTGTCCAACTTTCTAATGCAAGAGTTAACCGTTAGTCCCAGTCTTTCATTTATGCAACAGGTCAGCTCTGGAATTGTCTCCCTTTGTCTGTATTTCCTGCTGCCTATGATCTCCAGTCTTTCAAACATAGTGTGTCCAGGCATCTGAAAATGATCGGATCTTGAATTTGGCTCTCTATTGTATTTTGTTTTTCTCTTGGAGGGAATTGTTATTGCGGGCTCATGGCCTTTGGTTCCTTCTTCCTCGCATAAAAAAAAAAAAAAAAAGATAGATAAACAGAAGCACCAGCCAGGGTGTGAGAATAGGAAGTGTGTCAGTGAGAACTGACCAAGAGGAAATGAGTTCAGCAAAGACTTAATGAACAGTATGCCAGTGGGCACCGGAAGCACTACATACACACAGACATACAAGGTTCTAGAATCTTCCAACGACAGTGTAGCCCACATGACACGAGCCCTGCTAAACAAGAATGTAGGAATTAGAGATCTGAAAAGGGCTAGCCATAAAAGCGAAAGGTCGTGGAGAGAGGAAATAAGAAGAGGGGTCCGAGGAGACTTAGTAAATTACTTTCCTGTATAATACGTACACTGCCCAACTTAGACTTTCCTTGAAGATAATCAATCAAGATCAACTCCCTGTAATCATCTTTAACTTCTCCTGCCTTCAACTAGCACAATAACTTTAACCAAATCTCAAGATTTACATACTACAAGACCGAAGAGTCACATATATAGTTGGTGGCAGTAACGACCGGCCTACGCCTAAAAACCATCTTTTCTACAATCAAACTATATATTTGAAGAGTTACGAGTGAGTGAAAACAAGCTCTACGAGTCTACAGTTGAGTCTACATTATCAAGATATGTCAAATGATACTACAGTTATAGCCCCACGAGCCTCGTAACTTTAATTTCTATGACGAACCAACAACCTACATCTATCAACGATTGCTACACAACATGCAAACGAAAAGCAAGAACAGAGCAATAACCACCAGACCCCCACCCACTCCAACCACCCCCTGCCTGCAGCGAGCTGACGAGAGGAGTGAACAAGGTCAAAGACGACGGCGGCATAATTCAGAGTCAACATTTACAACTCGTCTTACTCATCTTTCCTCACTCAGGTTACTCATCGCTACTCATTTACTCACCACAGCTACCAGAGTGTAGGAAGTCGACGTCACCATGTGTGTTTGCTGAGACGCCACCGCGACAATCAACGTGTGACTGACACCAGGCACCTCTCACCCACTGCTCGCTACTCACGCTTATTCAGATAACTCATACTCATACTCATTTATTTCCAACAGTTATTGTGGACGTTGTATGGTGAGGTATTATAATTATCACTGAGATTAATTTGCACTGCAATCAACACTGAGATCATCAAACCATGGAATTTCCAGAGTAATATCGTCCATTTACACAGCCCTAGAATTATCCGAGATCGACATCTGTTATCAACACGCCTCTCCGAGTGACATCATCTGTATCAATTGCGTGTAATTATACTTACTCATTTCTTCTCAGTCCTTTAACTTAGGTACAGTCACCTCCTTTACTTAATATTATATATACTTTTATACACTAATTATCTTTCATTCAGTACAACTCATTCACTCATCTATTCCGTTAGGACATAAATAAAAGACGTATTTCATAACACCATACCCTACCAACATGAATTCTTTTTAGCTGAGTGATATGACCGAAATATTTTCGCCTCCACCCGTGTTAGTAACAGATGATACACAGTTAGTGGCCACTGCAGATACACAATTAGGAGAACAACAGGGCAACACACCCACTCTACAAAATTCACTGCAAACTAAAGACAAAGAAACAAATACCTCATTTCTAGATGATAATGATGATGATTGGGAAACCCCCTCTGATGTAGCGAGTGAGGACTTTGTCTCTGACTTGCAAACCTATGAAAATTTATTTAACAGAGGTCATCGTTCAGGGAAAACCAATTCCATTATTCCCTCACACAACGCTAAACAAGTCCAAGTTACATTAACTAAGCATCCAGTGAAAACGAATAACGCAAGCAATACCACAGATCAAACATCCCCACCTCATGTTTATGTTTATCATGAGTATAAAACCACCCCAAAAATCTCAGGCACAGAAAAAAGATTGCACTGATGTAATATCTTTGATAAACCAGTGTGAACAACTCTTTGTAAAGAGACATGTAACTGTTGAACAAGAAAAAATTGCAATATTTTCCTCGTGGATCAATCAGGAAAGAAGCCGGCAGGAGATTTCCTGAAGTCTGATAAGCTTCTCCGAGCTAAGACAAATGATGAGTTTAAAACTGAATTTTTGAAGAAATTTTCTGGAGGTATGAACGTTTTGCCATGTATCATCCCAGAATTACATAAGATTGTAGATCTTGTAGGGAGCACACTACAAATCATGTGCTCAGTGAAATTATTGCTGATGTCTCCACTATTAAAAGATAATTATTAGCTACTTTAGAAAATTCAAACTTGATAGACTGGATAACACAAGATGGGAAGATGTCGTCAGACCTTGTTGTAGACATCATTGGTTATGCAGCTGTCTTGTATAAATTACCTGATAGGACCCTCAAAATTGCCAAGACGATCCCGTACACCCCAGGTATGTGCTTACGAGACTTAATGAATGAGGTAGAGATGCAGTGTAGCAAAGCAGGGGTGACCGAAACACAATCAGATTCTAGTAGAATGAGAGTGCCTGAGACAGTATCAACTGTGAAAACAGCTACAACTACCCAAAACAGAGAACAAAACCGATCGTGACCCGAAAGCAGACAGAGCAAACAACAAATGCGTTGAGGCAGCGATCTCAAACACCAGGCCACAGGCAGTCACATAAGTTTCCGTGCAATCCGAGTAGACCTCGCGCCAAAGACACCACTAATTATGGGAAGTCATCTCACAAATCACAGTTGGGAGATAGCTCCATTCTAGGTTATTATTGTGCAAAACCAGGACACACAAAGAATGAATGCTTTATCAAAACAAAAGTACACAAACGAAAGACAAAGATTTGATCCATACTGTAGGCATCATCGGTGCCAAGAGCATTGGGCCAGTAATTGCAAGACAGTAGAGAAATTAGTTTCCATTTTCAAATCGGGGTAAGGCCAAGTCACGACAAAAAACGAACAAACGTAATGAAAATCAAGCCTAAAATCCACATAGGAGGCATGTTGGGAGGTGAGTGTACCTTGATACCAGTTGTATGTGAGGATGAAAACATTTTCTTATTTTTAGACACAGGCTCTACAGTGAACTTAATAACACAAGAAGAAATAGATAGAATTTTTGGAAATAAGAAGAAAGTAACTTTTCTCGAAGAATCTGATTTAGACATATGCAGTAGATGACAAATTGCAGTAAACGGTATGATACGGGTAAACACCAGTTTTACACAGACTACAAGACCAATTTCTGCATTTTTTTTTTTATTGTTGAAAACTTAGCAATAAAAGCTGACATGTTACTGGGCTTAAGATGCATGAGAACAGAGAAAATAACTTTAATCCCACATATGAATGGAATAAACTTTCATAATGAATTCATAGAAGAAATACCATCAGTGTTCTTACCGATTAGTAAAACAGAACCAAAAAGAATTGGTTATAATAAAAGCTTAAACAGACATACACAAACAGATGATTGTATAGATCCACTCACACCCTCCCCCTCCCAGCCGCCAGGACTAGAAACCCAGGTAATGGTACTGTGTCATCAGTTTTTCCTGCCCATTTCACCAATGATTTGGTTATACAACCTAACTCCTACATGAAAGTTACCATAAAGAGCAAATTTTAAAAATAGTACTGTTCTTATCTTGGAAGAATTATGTAAAGTAAAAGGATTGTCAGTAGAAAACGCATTGTGTCAGATGAACGACTGTAATGCAAGAAATTTTTAAGCCACCAGTGTAATGTCGAGAAAAATATTATGCCATCACCAGTGATGACGCTGAACTAGTCACCAGTGTAATGATCAGAAGATACCTCCAGTGTAACGCCGAAAATTTTAGGGATTATAGAATAATTGGATAGCGTGATTTTATTTGAGAAAATATGGCTTTATGAGAAATGAGGTAGCTTGATCTTATTACAGAGGGCGTGAGTAGCTAGATACTAGCATACCTTGTGGGCCACTCAATCTCGTCTATACTACTTCTTAAAGGATAAAATTCAAACTCAAAATTACTTAACCAAAGATTTACTATTAAGAACTGCGATACAGATTACTCTTCAAACTGGGAATGATACCAGTTAAAATATAATGAGGAACTATGTCAACAGAAATATGAATCTTCTCAAACTGAATATTCAAAGAATACTGTTAAACTTTTCAGAAATATGAATCTTCACGAACTAAATTAATATTCAATAATGGGGATTTACAGCATAACTCCAGAAATATGTATCTTTACACACCAGATTAATATCCCAGGAATACTGATATGCATGGATATAGTCCCGTTGTCTCTGACGGACTCGTCGGGAAGGTACCTAACATCATCACCAAAAATATTTTCTAAGACTAGACGCACACAAACTGAAGAATCTTATATAAACTAGACACAATAATCAAAAGGACTAGTAATTACAACATGGACCGTAATCAAATGGACAATTGGCCCAGCCGATATTTACTTTGATTCCATAAACTAAAGGGGGGGGAGGGATTTAGTGTGTTAATGGTTAGGTCGCGGCTAGAACGCCCGAATCCTTGGGATGCTAGCCACGACCCTCCATAATTCTCGTCTGCAACCATGAGGAGAGGAACAGTGATCTCATTATTCAGCACAAAATAGATCAAGGGAAAATATCACTAATTTACCTTACGAACGAAGGAGAAAAAGGGAGAGGGGGTGAGAGCTCAGGCATTATTCTGCAACCATGAGGAGAGGAACAGCGATCTGGCGGTTAGTTTGTTGATTGTTTAAAGATTTCCTGCACATATGGTGCAGGCCGGACCATACATTAGCTCGGTCAGTGGGGTATGGGCTAGTTATAAATAGTAAGGGGGGAGGACAGGACCTGGGGATGTGCCCAGCACACACGTCCTGTCTCCTGGCTGGTGTGTGTGTGTGTGTGTATGTGTGTGGCGGTTGGTACTGTTGCCCGCCTTTTATAAGTATCACAGACAGTATTAGGGAATCGGCTAAACTTTAACTGATGACTTTATACTATTATCGATTCTCTAGGATCTTCAAAGAATACAAAAGATACGTTTGCACTCTACATAGGTAGAAAAGTGACTTACGATGTTGAAATTTTTTTAATAAGCGTACAGGAACTTTAAACATAATGATGCCAAATTAATTAAGAATTCGGACAGTTTTATTGCCCTTTGTCGGTTACATGCCTACGTGACTGTAAGCAGGACTCAGTGACAAATTTCGCGCTTCACAAAAGACAATCTTCAACATTCTTATTTCAGACATTCTCAGTTCTTTACTGCATAGTTCAAAAAAGGAAATCTATTAACTTCGGCAGGTAAATCTCTAGATCAGAATACGAAGAAAGACATTCGCGATTATTAATCTCTACTAAAATTTTGCGGTTATACGTCTTTGTTGAGGGGGGAAGAGCTGGTTTATATGTATAACAATCATATTCACATCAGTATTTGACTCAGTACTATCAATAGCAAATTCATGTTCACATTATGAATATCAACTAAGACTAAACTTAAATATAGAACTTAACGGTTAAATCATGAGTTATACATACAACACTTAAGGTTACACTTACAATACTAGCTTATACAAACTTACACTTATACTCAAAATTATGGCACTACACGACAATGGGCAAACACAGATATTCCTAATTAATCACATGAATGGGGAAGTACAGTTGAAAAAGGGGACTATATTATAGTTAATATTGAAAATTGTCCCGCCCCCGTGATGGATATAGTTTTAGCTGGTGTGACAAGTAAGACAAAATCTACGAGTAGAGAAAGCATAAAAGAGAATTTAATTCACTCGCGTGAATTTGATGAAGAAACTGATTTGCTAAACCTGCTGGAAAAGCAGGGATACCATAGCATTACCCGGTGAACAATTAGGGTGTACTAACCTGATTTACTTACAAGATTAACGTGCACCCAGACAAACCACCGATTTTCGTATCTGCCTATAGAGTCCCACTATCTCAACGTACACTCGCAAACCAGTATGTCGATGAAATATTAAAATTTGGAATTATTGAGCCATCAGTCTCCCCGTGGAATGCCCCATTATTCTTCATGCCCAAATGAAATGGAGAAATGCGTGCGGTAGTAGATTACCGTAAACTAAACAATCACGCAATCCCAAACCAGTTTCCCTTGCCATTGCTAAGTGACATCCTACAGAATATTGGTCCAGAAAATAATGTATTTTCCATGATAGATTTGCTCAATGGATATTAACAAGTTCCATTAGATCAGGAGTTACGTAAATACACTGCCTTTTCCACAAATACAGGACATTATCAGTACAGGAGAATGCCAATGGGGTTGAAGACAGCGCTAGGCACATTCCAGCTTCTTATGAATTACGTATTTTTCCGGAATTTTAGGACAAGGATTTATTTATCTCTATGACATAATTGTCGCATCGAAAGATATTACAGAACATCTCCAGAAATTAGATCTACTCTTACAAAAGCTTGGTGATGCTGGTTTAAAAATTAAGCTTTCTAAACGCAAATTTTGCTTTAAGGAAATAAAATTCATAGGCCACAAATTAAATGCTGAAGGTATTCACATCTCCGATGACAAAATACAGGCAGATACTTCCCTGAACCCACCACGTCTGACGAAGTTAGCCAGTTTTTAGGTCTAGCTGGGTACTATAGGTCATTCATACAACAGTTCTCTCATATAGCCTTTCATCTATTCCAACTACTCAAAAAAGATGCTATATTCCAATGGGGAGAAGAACAAACACAAGCATTTAACAAATTAAAAAATAAACTTACAAATGCACCATGTTTGGCATATCCTGATTTCACAAAACCATTTATTATTTGTACAGATGCATCAATTAAAGTATTAGGGGCTGTACTGATGCAAGAAGATAAAAGAGGAAAGAATCAACCAATTGCATTTGCCAGCAGACAAATAAAAGGTGCAGAGAAAAATTATTGCACAACAGACTTAGTGGCACATGCAGTGGTTTATACATTACAAAAGTTTCGAGATTTGGTATATGGTTACGAAATACACTTATTCAGCGACAATAAACCGCTAGTGGGTATGTTGAAAGAAAAACTCCTCTCTGGGAGGAGAGCAAGATGGAAATGTACTGTACAGTTGAAAACTACAATGCACATATTCATTACATTCAAGGCAAAATGAGTCTAGTAGCTGATGCATTATCCAGGAACCCGAAAACAATTCAGGTCGCGGCATTAGATCTCAAAGGAAACATCCCAAACCAAGATGAAATCGCGAAAGCACAAAGACTTGATCCAACATGGTCTAAAGTTATATACAAGTTAGAAAGTGGAGATGACATACAATTAGCCAAACTACATGTACCACTAGAACAATTCACAATAATCAATAATGCCTTATACAGGATCAACCCAGGACAACCAAAACGCCGAAGAAATAATAAACAATTAGTGGTACCTAATGACATGATACCCCAGGTATTACGAACGATACACGATAGCCCACATGCAGGACATCTGGGAAGGATAGGACATTCAAACAAGCCCAGTTGTTATATTACTGACCATCAGTACGAAACGATATAAACAATTTTATAGACAGATGCGAATCATGTGCAAAACACAAAGGATACCCAATCATACCTACACCTATAGGTAATTACCCTGTACCACGTCAACCATGGGACGTTGTCGCGGTTGATTTACTCAAGATGCTGTTATCATACAATAATAATCAATACCTGTTCGTAGCGACGGATCTTTTTTCCCGTTATGTAATTTTAGCCCAAATTAAGGATAAAACAGCAGAGACAGTAGCAAAGGCAATAACTGATAATGTAATATGTCGCTTCACTAGCCCAAAGGTACTAATAAGCAATAATGGAGGTGAATTTAATTCTGATATCTTACAAGAAATATGTAAACAGTACAATATCAAAAAGATTAACGTTTTAGCCTATTACCCAGCATCCAGTGGGTTAGCAGAGAGACAAAACAAAAAAGTATTAGATGTACGACACATTCTCAATGAATATTATGCAAGTTGGGATGATTGGATTCCCAGAGTAGAAGCCTCAATTAATGGATCTATAAATAAGTCTATAGGAGACACACCACATTTCATTATATATGGGACAGATAAAAAAAACTACCATATGAAATTCTAGGTAAAAATCTGCCCATATACAGCTACCATGATTAAACTCCGTTTGCGTGAATTCTAGGACATACATAAAAAAGTAAAAAAAAAAATAACGATGTCCAAGAAAGAAATGACGGAGGCATTTAATAAAAAGGCAAGAGACTCGCCTATCAGCTTAGGAGACATTGCCTATGGTATCATTCATACGAGAGACAAATTTTCCCAGAAATCTGAGGGCCCATACAGAGTAATTAACATAAAAGCAAACAAAGTTTTAATTAGGTCACTGTCAAGTGGCGAAGAGAAACAATTTCATATTTACCATTTGCGAGTTTCAAGAGAACTATCCAATAATTAATACAGCCTCGGATACCACCGAACAACCGAACATAACTCATGAAACCAATCAAGAAAACAACAATTACAAAAATAAATTAACGTCATATACCAATCAAACATGGGTGCAACTGTTCCAAAACAATCTACTGTACATCATTTACATGATTTAAAAATCGTTTTAAACTCCTTCTGTAAATGAAATAAACAAGTTTTTGTTCTCCGTTAGTCAACCATAACGCACATCATCACTATCATCGACCACAGCGTGATCATATTAGAAAATTAATGTATTATTTTTGTCGGTAGGTAACGATGAATGGACTTAGGCCTATACTATGGATTCTCCTCTACATAGCAAGAGGATATGCTCACTTAGACCCCCAGCACATAGTATGGCAAGGTTGCCCCATAGCTCCAACGGCCACGACGTCAATCGTAAAAGATATCATGAGTACTGAAATCAGTTTGGATTACTTAAACGAATTACATTCTTATCTAGAGAACATCGCCAAACCTATGAGGACCCTGGACTTCATGATAGGAGGCTATGTTTCACAAGCACATAACACACAGGAAGTGGATGAAATAGTGAAGTTAGCGAAATGGAAGATAGAACAGGCGAAGTCAACTTTGCTCATCATGATCCAAGATCTCCCATCTCATGGAATGGAGGTACTGAGCAACACGAACAACATTACACATACTCGCCAAAAGCGTGGTTTGTTCGACCTGGTTGGTGCAATTCTTGGAAACATCTTTGGATTGGCTACAGAGGAAGACCTTCAAGAAATAAACAACAAATTTAATAAAATAGCTCAGATACTAACATGCCAAGATAAATTCATCGCCGGACATAACTCACCAATGAAGACAATCGTGAAAAATCTAAAAAATGCGGAAAACATAGCTCTCCAAAGTGTAGATAAAATAAATGCCATGGAAGGGAACATAACACTTTTCGAACACTTCTCCATCATCACGGAACACATTGACACAATTCTACTCCAATTAGACAACACTAGAGTTCGTTGCAGGACACTTATGCAAGGAATTTCGAACGCCGGTAATGGCAAGATCACAACTGACCTACTTCTAGTTCATGAGCTACGTCAGATAATTAGTCAAGGCATACATAACCATAAATTGAAGCATTTGTTCAGAAGTAGGGATTTCATACAATATTATCCATATTTAGAAGCAACACTAACACCAACATCAGTAGTAGTTCATGTACCATTCATTACTGACGACCTATTCACAGTATACCAAATACACCCCTTCCCTTCTAAGAACAATGACTTTGGTCATCATCAACATCAACATAGACACCGAACTCATCATGGTCTCCAAGAGACGGAACACTCACTTTCGCCAGTGAATCAACGATTGAACGAAAGTGCCATACATCTTTACATGCTGTTCACCTTTGTGCTGCGTACATTTTTACGTTTCAGCCTACTGGAACAATCCCTTGTGAAATGGCTAACATAAGAAATCACCACATTCATAATCACTGGAATTTCGCTTTTGCTCCACATAAGCTTGTACACCATCAACGCATCGGACACTCACAGTTTTTATATTTCACTCATAACACATCAGTTTACATAGTCTGTCCAGATATACCACCATCTCATACTTCAGCCTAAGGATTATACGTAGCACCAGACTACTGTGTGGTACTTACACCATCCATGTCTACTTTATCCACCATCAATCACTACGCCATCCTCAATCATACACACAAACATTTCCACCCACTGCCTGATATGGACTTAAACATGAGCACAAGTATTAAGTTGACTTCACCTAAGTTTGAAACTATGCAACTAATCAATGAAACAATGAAGCCCTGGGAAGATTTGAGTTTGAGTATGTTCAACCCATATTATGTATATAGCCCAGTACCTACTGTCTTTATAATCTGCATTGTATTTGCAGTAGTGCTGTTCACAATGCAGAGAATGCATGCAAGAATTGCAAACTTGGAGTCAGTATTTAGTGGGGGTAGAGTACGTATTCAAGTAAACCCCCCTGAATGAAGTGTACATATTTTGTATATCGTATTAATTTTATTTAAAAAAAAAAATTGAATTACATGATATAGAAGTATTCCAGTATCATTATCTTTATATAAAATTTTAATAGCTCTTACCATAATCTTAACTTTGAACTATTTTTTTTTTGCATATATGCATATGACTTATACATACATATCTTAAAATATGTCATACAATATTCTATAACCAATTTAACTATATTGCATTCGTTCAATTATGTATACAACTTGTTTAAAATGTAATATTACTGGATCATTGCAATATTAACATGAATATTATATCTATGCAATATTATAATTGTCACGAATTCATGAGAGTGTGTATTCTACAAATCCGTGACATTGTACTTGGGTGAGAAAACCACGAACTCTAGTGGAATTCCCACTATGTGTCACTCAGTTTAACCATCCTCGTATGCACTTCGATTGGGATAGTTTTTCAGAATATTCGTCACTGCTCCAAAAGTGACTATTTTTATGCGTGACATTAGCGCTTCACTGAGTGATTTTATTGCATGTGTATATCGTTCGCCCTCTCTCCATTGACCGTTGAAGTTAGGCCACGCCTACATCCTGTGAACATAGTCATCTCTCACCCCCCTTTCCAAGTTTGGACTCAGTCAGCTTTGGACTGCTTTGAGAGTAGGATCGTTATGCCCAGCTTACAGAGCAGCATCTCTGTTGTACAGCGATTTCCTGGATCTCCACCTAAATGGTGATTGGCGAAGTGGGCTTAGCAGCGAATAGCAGCATCTGATGTGCAACAGACAGACACTCAGTTGTTCGTAGCTTCAGCTCCATTCCCTCCACTGACCAGTATTTTCGTTCGTTTTCTTAGCCTTAAGTCTGATTAGATTTTGAATGAGTGAGTGAGTGTATTTCCTTTGTTATTTTCATTCACGAGTCCCCCTGTAACCGTGAATTCCCCTTTTGAATTCATTTTGAAATTCATGTAACGTAATTTTATTTTACTGTAATCTATAAATTTACGGTTCTTTTCTTTTAACTTAATGTAAAGTATTAATGGTGTTTCATTTCTCCACATTGAGATTAATTTAGTTTGCAACTCCCAGTTAGCACAAACTTCTTAGGTTAATCACAACTGGTATTTAGGCCAGTTCTTCTGTATCAAGACTTAAATCTGTTGTGCCAGCCAGGAGTTAAGCATCAGCAAGGACCTGTCCATTATTAGTAATTAGTTATTGTTTGTCAGGGGGTAAAGATCACTCTTTCTCAGAGGCTACCAGTACTAATGATACAGAATTCGTGAGTAGATAGTCTCTGCTGTGTACTATTGAGAAAGTTTATAAAATTCTCATCCATAGAGAATTGGCAAAGTAGGCCACATAAAGTAAAACTTAGTACTTGCTTTCACAGGTCAATTCTTTGTCTTTCTTTCAAGCAATATTAGCATTCTTATTCAAAATTTCACATCCCCCGTGACATCTGGCAACCCCATTCCAGGATACTAACTCCTAGCTCTAAAGTTATTAACGAAATAATATTCACTCACTCACACCTAGGTATTTGTTATCAATAAAGGCTATAGGCACGAGTTACAATTCACTAGTCCCCCTGCGACAGTGAACCCTCCTCTGCAGGAAATAAGACTGGTCACCACCAGCCTGTGCCTATATTCTTTACTTTTGATTATTAGCATTTCTCTGCAAAACAGCAGTCAGTATTCAGTGTTTAGTCCACTCAGCCTTAGTTGAGTTAGCATCATGGCTACTGATATATATGTACAGGAAGCCAAGGATATGGGGCTTACCAATCTCCAAGAAATTAAAGACTATGTGCTTTCACTGTACACTCTTGAACAGCAGCGTGAGAGTGATGCCCGTGAAGAGCGTAAAATTCAACGTGAACATGAGTGAGAACAGCGCGAATACGAGCGCGAGCAGTAAAAGGAACGTGAGAGAGAGAGAGAGAGAGAGAGAGAGAGAGAGAGAGAGAGAGAGAGAATATGAGTGAGAACAACGCGAGAGAGGACACGACCACGAGCATGCCGAGCGCGAGGCACTTGAGAAACATGAACTTGAGATGCTGAAGCTCAAGCGAGCCTCCTTGGCTTCAGGCACATCTGGTGCAGCCGACCCGAGTGCACATGTTCTAGCAACCCCACACCTCAAGCTTCCTTCATATAAGGAAGGCGAGTGAATCGAGCCATTCATAGCTCGTTTTGAAGACATGGTGCAGCTGTACCAGGTGAATGAGGCAAGTAAGTGGCTCCAGTTTCTTAGCTTGTTTGAGGGCCCTGCCCTCGATATTCTCCACAATTCGTGGAGACAATCTCATGTACGAGATGATGAAGGCTGCACTCGTCAAAGCATACGGTCTCACAGTTGATGACGCCAGGAGTCACTTTATGAGTGAGCGTCTACAAGAAAAGGAGACTGCTGTTCAGTTCCTCGACCGGCTTACTGCTTGCTTCGATGGGTAGATGGAGAAAGATGAGATCCCTCACACGTGAGAGGGGATAATTGACTTTATGCTGCACACTCAGCTAGAAAAGTCGTGCCCTGCTGAGCTTATGGCTCAGCTTAAGATCTGCCAGGTAAGAGATGCCAGCCAAATGGTGGATAAGGCTGATGCATTCTTCACTGTGTATGGGTACCAAAGCAACAGACCTGGAACAGGAAAGCTAACTAGTCTGGGAAACCATCTCAGACTGAACCCCAGCATCAAGACTGTTCTTAGAATAATGGACAAGGCCGAAACAAACCTCAGAAGAAGGACCAGGGGCAAAATACTCAGAAACCCGATTGGAAGAGGTACAAACAGTACCCTAACCAGCAGCAGTATCAGCCACGCGGTCGACGATTGGGACAATCCTTTTCAGCACGAGCCCCAGTGTATTGGAGGCAGGAGGCAAACGCAGCCTTCATTCCTCAACAGCAGTAGGTGGTGTAGTCCTTAGCAGCACAGGTACTTCCCCACAGTCCATTAGTCCCCCTGCGACAGTGAACCCTCCTCCACGGGTGGTCTTTACTTTCAAGCAATATCAGAATTTTTTTATTCTTATATTGACATCTCCCCATAACAATAATCAGTGTTATGTATTAATAGATTAACATATGTCAATGATGATTGCCGTCGAAAGACCGCTAGCCGGCGTGACCGAGCGATGTCAAGACTCCATATTATAATAATACAACTCATAGATAGATAGATAGATAAAAGCACCAGCTAGGGTGTGAGAATAGGAAGTGTGTCAACGAGAATTGACCAAATGGAAATGAGTTCAGCAAAGACTTAATGAACAGTATGCCAGTAGGCACCAGAAGCAATGCATACACACAGACATACAGGGTTCTAGAATCTTCCAACGACAGTGTAGCCCACGTGACACGAGCCCTGCTAAACAAGAATGTAGGGATTAGAGATCTGAAAGGGGCTAGCCATAAAACTGAAAAGCCGTGGAGAGAGGAAATAAGAAGTGGGGTCTGACGAGACTTAATTAGTAAATTACATTCCTGTGTAATACATACACTGCTCAACATAGACTTTCCTTGAAGATAATAAATCAAGATCAACTTTCTGTATTCATCTTTAATTTCTCCTGCCTTTGACTAGCACAATAACTTTAACCAAATCTCAAGAATTACATATTAAAAGACCAAAGAGTCAGAACAGAATTCAGAATATATATATATATATATATATATATATATATATATATATATATATATATATATATATATCATCATCATCATCCGGACCTCCTTTCCCACCCAAGGGCAGGGTGAGGAGTAGTAATGTCCAGACAGCACAAACTTGCCCAGTCCAAATAGGCCACACTTCCAGCCCCCGGAATCCTGGCTCTACTGGATACGCCAAAAACATTCACCACATTATGCAGCTTCACAGAAACATATGTGATTGAGTCAATCCGGACGCTGCCATGCTCACAAGGGGTGTCAAAATCCCTGATCATGCATTTCTCCTCACAACATTCATCCAGCCAGCTCGATCTCTTGTCAGTTTCCTAGCCTCACTGACTTCCAAACCATTCTTCCTCAAACACTCGGCCACCATATCTCTCCGCCTTCTCCTTGGCCTACCTCGCCTCCTCCCATCTTCAAATTCGCTCAGGTATATCTTTTTCACCACTCTATTGTTATCCATTCTTTCCACATGACCATACCATCTCAGTAAACTTTCTTCGATTCTGGTGTTCACTGACTTCCTCACTTCACACCCTTCACGAATCACATTATTTAGTACCCTATCCACCCTCTGTGCTCCACATACATTCCTCAGCAGTCCCATCTCCACTGCTCTTACTCTGGACTTTTCATTTTCATGCCACACCATAGTCTCCTACCCATATGTTAAAGTTGGCACTAACGCTCCCTCATGTAAGACAAGTCTTGAGTAATTTCCTACGGTTCATTATATTTTACATCCCAAATGTATATTATAATTAACATCGATGAAGATGATACCGAAAAGAAGAAACAAGAATCCAAAGACGTGAAAGTTTTTTTTATTTTTTTTTTTTATTAAGAAATATATGACTGCCTTGAAAAAAATGGATACCATATTTCAAGACTGAAAGTTAAGAGAATGCCGTGTGAAAAGGAAACAATCATCAATTATACAAAATACGGGTTCTCTATAGCCAATCTCTATCATCGCTGATCAGCATTCGCGGCTTAGAAGTGAATTAGTCATGAAAGGAAAGCAACCCATTACCGCTGACATTATGGTACTCATGTCTGGACATAGAGAGAGAGAGAGACAGAGAGAGAGAATGCATCCATTGGGCATAAGATCTTATTATTTTTTTTTTCATAGGAAACTTTGTCGTTTTCCTTACCGAATAACGTAGGTTGTATATTACACTTTCATGTCCTCTGGCCACTCTTTCCTTTACCGACATAGTTTGCGTGTTTAACATGAAGGAGGATATTATGGTGTAATGTGCAGAAGGAATACCTGATAAAGAAATAACTCCAGTCTTAAGAAGAATACTTGGCCTCACATTAGCATTCGCTGACTCTAACTTTGCAATGCTTCACATCTATCCAGGAAGTCCTGCTGAAGGGAAAAGGAAAGGCTCACCCAGCACAAACCTGTCAGTAACAACAATGTAAGCCTCATCTTTGATACTTAATCTTAGAATCCCTCAAACCTAAGGCCTTACTCTATATGGCATAAAACTCTACGTAGCAAAATTTTCTTTGCTTTTTACTTCTTATGTTATACCTTTATAGTTTCGTGCATGATTTATATATTGTATTAACCTTGAACAACATACAGCAGGAGAGTGAAGCGCAATTTACTTAAGTATTTGCCAAGGAAAAGGTATTACAAATTATTGATAGCCTTTCCTAATCCTGGCATCCTTCAGGCCTAACTTCGGCAGGCGTTCACTTTCGTCACCTCTCTCCCCCACAATGGAATCTGTTCCTGGTGTAATGAGTGTTCAAGAATTTTGAAGGTGCCTTAACCATATGTACGGTAAGTAAACAAAGACATAACTGTTTACTTTTAAGAAACGGAGTGAAAAATAATGTTTATTTATTAGTATTGTTGATTCCACAAAATTCAACAGACAGACGACTGTTTACGCGTTGTATAAGCCTCGAACGTCTACACTGAAAGCCGATGTAATTTGTGCAGAATAATATATAGTGACGAAATGTGCCTGGAATCGGAAAACAAAGTGGAGACATATCGTTCACATTTGCTCAGGTGACAACAGAATGATAAATGAGGTGTCAAAGAACTGAGCAGCACCAGCCAATATTCCCACTGAACCAACAC
Organism: Coenobita brevimanus; assembly: GCF_032717465.1. Taxonomy (NCBI): domain Eukaryota; kingdom Metazoa; phylum Arthropoda; class Malacostraca; order Decapoda; family Coenobitidae; genus Coenobita; species Coenobita brevimanus. The sequence goes on from NC_136978.1 coordinate 40,647,866, forward strand.
AATAAATTAATAGGCATAGCAGTGGTCAGTGGGTCGTTTACAGACCCGTGAAACTGTGTTCAACTCAGTTAGACCTTGCTAAACTGTGGATGATCATCAAATATTTATATGAGCTACAGTCATGCTTAATTATTTCAAAATCCATAGATGTGTAAAAGGAATTCCAACTACATCTGCATCTCTTTAAAGTCTCGTGCCTGCAGTTAATGGATGCAAAGATTCTCACTTTATAATATTTTGAAAGTAGATTCAGATATCTTTCCAGTGAAAGTACGAAAAGATGCAAAGGATACTTTTTTATGCAAGGACGAAGGAACCAAAGGCCTGGGAAGTAGACTGTAGCACATGTCGAATAGGGAGGTACTCCCATGGTAGATGGAAAGCTGATGACAGAGAGACCTAGAGCTCACGACGTCATCAGCTCTCGAGACTAGCTACTGACCATTCCCTTTTGCTGAACTTTTTCATGAGTAGACTGTTGCACCAGTCGAAGAGGGCAGAACTCCCGAGGTGGATGGCAAGCTGGTGATAGGGAGAGCTGGAGGTCCCGTTTCACCAGCCCTCAGAACTTGATTCTGACCATATCCCTTTGCTGAACATTTTCAGCTCTTTCATTTACACAGAAAGCAGGCCAGCATGCTCTCTTTATACCTTTACCTTCGACTGCCTATACTACATTACATGCACATAAGACATCACACCTTCTATTCCCACTCTCTTTAGCAATGGCCGCTGCAATATTACTTTCTAACGAGGTGGTACCTCGGATTGCCACCACCGGCAGGGTTGGACTGGCAACACAGGGTCCTTCCGGTCGCCATCAAGTGACTGTGCAGGCAGTGACTAGTGCAATTTCAGGTCATGTTCGTCAGCGGAGAAGTGAAAGTGCGGCCTTATTCATCATCAACATCCGTGGTCTTAGTACCAATTTAAATTCACTTCATTTTTTCCTACAGTCCATATCCACTCTAGCCCTATTCCTAACAGAACCACAAATCTCACCCTCTACTGAAATATCCCCATTTTGTTTTCCCGGTTACAATCTCTTCACGAACTTTCGTAACAAGGGCGGCACCTGTTGATATATGAAATCTCAGTATGCAGTTGACACCATTTTAAACTTTACTTCATCCAGTTTTGATTACTCATTGTATAAACTAAATTGTCAAAATATTACGAAATGTATCTGTGTAGTCTATCACTCCCCCAGTGCATCTTCAGAACCCAGTGTATTTGATTCCATATCCACACATTTCAGTAACCTTAACCTTTCCCTTAGCACCGAAATTACCATATTGGGTGATTTTAACATATATAATGTTGAATGGTTATTGCATTCTGCAAGAACTGACAATGCTGTCTAGAGTGCAAGCTGTTTGCAGAATCGTTTGATCTCTTGCAGCTGGTAAAGCAACCAACCCAAATACCAGATAATCCTGACCATAAAGCCCAACTCTTGGATCTATTCCCGACAAATAATCCAGATCCATACAGGATAGAGGTATTGTCTCCACTTGGATCCTCGGACCACAATCTCATCAAAGCCTCATTAGTTAGCCCCCTCAAACCTCCCCGTTCTGGACCTGTCAGGATGACCCGATGGTACTTTGATAGGGCAACCTGGGATGGATTTAGAAATTATCTTGCTGACATTTCTTGGTAGTCTTTCTTTAGTGATGCCAGTTCTACCCAGTCCCACATTTGCGACTTAATATTAAATGGTATGGATTTATTCATACCAAGTCAACAGTTCACTAAAAGATCTAACTCTCCAAACTGGTTTGATAGCAACTGTGCCAGAGTACCAGCCCAAAAGTCATTAGCATATAACTCTTACTTAAAATCAAAAACATTTGAATCACTCTTTCCATTTAAATTGCTAGAAACCATGCAAAAACTTTAATAAATCTCGCAAAACCAAACTTTCTTCAAAATCAAGCATCAAAAGTAGTTAACAACCCTAGTGACAATAGAATATTCTGGTCAACTCTCAGTTCTTTCAATATTAACTTTAACAAATCATCATCCATTCCCCCACTAAAATCTTCAGATGGCAGCTTTACAAATGACCCGCTTGGGAAAGTAGATATCTTTGCCAGTACATTTGCCAGAAATTCTGCCATAGAGGAAGCCAGCCAGAAGGTCCCAGTGCTAGAACTTGACCCTCCCGAAATTGTTCCACTTAAAATACTGACAAGATACGTAAACTCCATCCTAGACAATTTACCTACCAACAAAGGCCCAGACCCAGATGGAATTCAGCCATTTGTTTTGAAAAAGTGTTCCCCAGGACTTGCCTCTGTTCTTGCTAAATTATTCAGACTATCCATACGTACTTCCTCATTCCCTAATTCATGGACAGAAGCCAATATCCACCCAGTTCCAAAGGAAGTTCCTCTGACCCCTCTGATTACAGACCAATAGCCGTCACTTCTTCTCTTCATAAGGTATTTGAAACTTTAATTAATAAGCGCATAGTTAAACATCTTGAATTCAACAACTTAACCAGTCATAGACAGTATGGTTTTCGCCACGAAAGATCCACTATAGACATATTCAATCTCTTGACTCATCCATCAATCAATCGACCTACATGGAGAAACTCATACAGTAGCCCTTCATATTTCTAAAGCTTTCGGCAGAGTATGGCACCGTACCCTGCTGTCTAAACTCCCTTGCTATGGACTAAAGTCTTTTGTCCCTTTGATTTCCTCGTATCTCAGCGACAGAAAAATAAGAGTAAAAGTAGATTATGTAATTCCAATTTCCACTCAATCAACGCTGGCGTGCTGCAGGGATCAGATCTTTTGCCAACCCTGTTCCTGGTTCATATTAATGATCTCTTAGCTATCACCCACAATCCCATCCATTCATATGCAGATGACTGAACACTTCATAGTTCATTCACACTCAGACATCCATTTACAAAGTCTGATATCTCTAACTCTTAACTTAGTACAACCATCTCCATATATCAAGACTTATCTACAATCAATGAATGGAGAAAAAACAACCTTATCTCATTTAATGCTAGTAAAACTAAATATATACAATTTACTAATTGACAGGTATTATCTGATTCGTATATTATCTTCAGTGGTACAAATATTCCCATCTCCAAAAGTAATGAAATTCTCGGTGTCTCACTTAACAATGCCCTCAGCTGGACCTCTCTTGTCAGATCACTTGCTAAAACCGCCTCAAAGAAACTTGGATTATTGTACAGAGTCCGTAACTTCTTCACTGACGAGAAATTAGCTATAATATATAAGAGTCATGTGCGCTCTGAGCTTGAATACTATTCACCACCCTTGTGGATTGGAGGTGGAGAGGTTGCATTAAAACAACTTGACAAAATTCAGAACAAAGCTGTTAGAATTATTAATAATCCTGCAATTACTAATAAACTACCACCTGTACAAGTGAGAAGGAATGTTGCCTCCCTTGCTTTATTTTACAGATATTTTTATAGCAAACGCTCAGACGAAGTTGCGTCCATTGTGCCACCTCTCCATGCCTTCCCTCGTGCTACCCGGGCATCTGGTAGCGCTCATGACTGTAATGTCACTCAGGCATATTGCAGAACCTCTGCCTATCAGAGATTTTTCATTACCCGTACTGCATCTCTCTAGAACTTGTTTCCCCAGAGTTGTTTCCCTCAAAATGTTAACCTAGAGCTGTTCAAGTCTAACAGTTACAGATACTTTATGAACAGAGTACATCAGTAATCTGGTGTATGGAATAGGTTGTTTTTGCTTCCTCTGTTCTGTTATAAAAAAAAAGAAAAAATACAGAGAGTAGGTCCTAATGCTTTCTATGCAATCTTCTGTAACCGTCAGCACCAAACTACTTGCACAATACACACTACACTTCCTATTCCAAAATCAGCAAAAAATGGCATCTCAACACCCAGCTTCAGACTCCCCAGGAAGGGTGGGGGGAAGGAGGTAGCATAAAAGCCCTCAACATCCACTTCTTTCCCTGGGACGGCCGAGAAAAGATGTTCAGAACTACTGTCTGACTCACTTCTTCTTTTCTGCAACATTCGTGGCCTTACATCTAATTTCCTCTCAGTTGAACACCACCTCTCTTCCTCCAAACCCCACCCTCTCTTCCTTACTGAGATTCAGGTGCCTGAAACGACTGATAGCAAATTTTCTCTGTATCTTACTTTCTATATACTCACTTCAAAGAAAAAGGTGGCTGCAACAACATATCTTGCTCTCGTGTTCCTGAACCTGAATCTTCTGAATTCTCTGAATTTTTTACTCTCCTTCCGCTATCTATTCATTCTTTGACTAAATATGTCATTGCTGTGTACTTATCCACTAATTCTGCTGGCAACAAAATTCTTTGACTATCTTTTATCTAAGATGGATCACATCCTATCAATTTCTCCTTTCTCTGGAAGCTATATTCTAGATGATTTCAATGTTCACGACCATCTTTAGCTCTCCTCTCCTTTCACTGATCCACCTGTTGAGCAAGTCTACATCTTTTCTGTCCTTAATGACCTAGAACAACTTATACAGAACCCTACCCATATCCCTGACAGTCCTGGAGAGAGTTCCGACAAAACTGAGCTTTTCCTTTCACCTAATCCTTACACTTACACTGTTAATCTTTTCTCTCTGTTTGGCTTCTCTGATCACAACCTTATCACCTTAACCTGTCATATCACTCCAGTAAGGCCTGTGGACCCCCCTAAACAGCGGTTGTTGTGGCACTTTGGAGCCACTGATTGGGAGGCCTTCAGGCAATACTTCTTAAATTTTCCCTGGAATGATGTTATTGCGTCCAAGGTCATGAGCCGTCTGATTGTGTCTCGCGCATTAAGATTATTCATTTGGCATGAAAGCATCTGTTCCTTTCTCTCACTGTATGACCAATGCAAAAAAGAAAAAAAGATGGTTTAAGCATGCTTGTTCAAATGCTGTCCACAACAAGAAGAAGGCTACAATAGGTATTGGAGCGAACCTTCCCCCTGAATCTCATGCCCTTTATGTCTCAGTATGGAACAGAGTAAGTCTGTCCTTAGCTCTGCTAAAGAGGATTTCATTCACATATAATGCTCTGAACTCTCTTATTAAATTCTTCCCACTCCTTCTGGCACCTTCCCAAAAACTTTTCTAGCAAGTTTACTTCATCATCTTTCCCACCTCTTTTACATTCTGATGGCTCTGTAGCTGTTTCGTCTGCTGATAAAGCAGAATTCTTTGCTCAGACGTTCTCCTCCAGTTCCACCTTCGATGTTTCCGGTGCTGTTCCTCCATCACTTCCCCCCTTTGACTTCCTCATAGCTGACATTAAATTTTGCGAAACTGACGTGTTGTCTGCCATCACTGGCCTCAATACTAACAAGGCACATATGGGCCTGACGGGGTCCCTCCTGTTGTCCTCAAGAATTGTGCTTTTCTGCTTATACCCTGCCTAGGTAAAAATTTTTGCCTATCTCTGTCAACTTATTCCTTTACTTTTTATGGAAGTTTGCTCTCATTCGGCCTATCCCAAAAGAGGGTGACCATTCCCAGCCCTCTAACTTTCTCCCAGTTGCTTTAATGTCCTGTATAGGCTTTTTAATCCATTGTTGAAAAAATAAAATCCTCTCATAAACTTCCTTCCAATCGTCAATATGGGTTCAACCAAAGACTCTCAACTGACGATCTTCTCGCCTTACTTTCAGACTCCTTTCCATCCTTCTTTTGGGACTTTAGTGAAAGCTTTGTCATTGCACCTGACATCTCAAAGGCTTTTGATCGAGTCTGACATAAATCTTTAATTTCCAAAACTGCCCTCTTATGGTTTCTGTTCTTTTATCTGTGCCTTCATCTCCTGCTTCCATTCTCGTCATTCTATAGCTGCTGCTGTCGACAACCACCATTCTTTTCCTAGAGCTATCAATATTGGTTTTCCTCAGGGCTCAGTACTACCACCAACTCTCTTCCTTCTATTCATCAATGCTCCTCTAAGCTGAATTTCTATCCCTGTCCACTCATACGCTGATAATTCCACCCTTCACCTTTCCATCCACTTCCCGTAGCGTCCATCTCTGCAGTTACTTCAACAAACAAGAGATGAGGGAATGGTGCACCTAATGCTTACTTGGGTAAAAATAATGTTGTTGATCTAATGCATAGAATACCCTGTTCTTACATCTTTTGACCCATCAAAATCTTTCTCAGGAGTAAACTCTCATTGTTAACAATATCCAGCTCAATTCTATATCATCTTTAAACATATATGGGGTTTCAATCTCTCAGGATTTTTCTTAGAAATATCATATTACCTCTCTTGTAATCTCTGCTTCCAAAAAATTAGGTAAACTAAGCCAGCCCTATGCCTTCTTTACCCCTTCACAGTTCTTTTTTTTAATAAGAGGACAGAGAAAGGAAAACAAATAAATAAAAAAAAATACTCGATACAACAAATTACTGGCGTCCTCCATTCAAAAAAAATCTGTAACAGGTGGACTTGAACAGCTGTAGGTTGAAGTTTGGGAGGAAACAACTCCAGGGAAGCGAGTTCCAGAGAGATGCAGTTCAGGGAGTAAAAGAATTCTGGTAGGCAGAAGTTCTGCAATATGGCTGTGTCTCATTCCAGTCATGAGCACTACTAGATGCTCATGTAGCAAGAGGGAAGGCATGGGAAGGTGACACAATAGATGCAACTTCGCCTGAAGGTTCTGTCTCACATATGCAACACAAGGGCCGACCTCAACGTGACTCAAGGTCATGTCCTAGTTGGCTTTTATGCCTCCCAACTGGCCACGAGTCCGCTCTGCTCACGACTGCCTCACGACCGCGTCACGACTGCCTCACGACCGGTCGTGAAGTCCTCAGGAAAGTGACAAGATCACAATGCAACCACAAGGTGACGGAGCTATGAGTCTTCAAATTTGAAATTTAATGGATTTTTGTCAGCCACGACCATGACACGACTGTCCACGAACGTAACACGACTGTGTGACGTATTTGGGGAATGTACCACGACCCCCCTTGGAAGTGTGGAAGGTGGTGCAGACAGCTAGGGTGATGCATAGGGGCAGGTAGCCAAGCGTGAACTGATGGTAGGCACGGCCCTGTCGTGGTTTTTACGCTGTGTGCTTGAGGACTCGCAGTTGCCATGTGTGATTGGTGTTGCCACCTCGCCGCCCATGCCAGGTTTCCCGCCAAGACTCTTGGTGCACTCATTATGTGGTCTTGACCTGGGCATAGCCCAGTCATCACGTGGTCTTGTTGTAGTTGTCACATAGTCATGAACCATGATTCTGATTCACCGAATGGACTGTCAGAATATGTGGCATAGTCATCTTGGGGTCTTGGCACGGTCTAGTAGTCGTCAGTGACTTGTCACACAGTCGTGACACAGTCATAACTTTTTTTTTCAGTGACAGCATAACGACGCATCCGATTGAGCTATGACTGCTTCACAACCAACTTACACTCCCGACTGCGACGCAACTGTGACATGACTTTTGGCAAGTCATGAGGCAGCCATGATTTTTTAACATGAGCGTTAAAAAATGGTGAGGGGCAATGACTCATCGCAGTGGTTCACAAGCACCATAAAGAGTCCAGGCTTTGTCAGCAAATCAAGGGATGATCGATGAAAAAATGTGTTACGATCTTGAGCCACACAGCGGTCGGCCCTTGAGATGCATATGTGCGACATGGGCTTGAACAATTCCCATTCAAGTATCTGTAAAATAACGCAAGGGAGCAGCATTCCTTCTTACTTTGTAGGGGAGGTATCAATAAATCATTTCCTGTGGCACCCCATGGGATGCATAGGGCCTCGATGAACTCTCTCCACCAATATTTTTCTCTTGCCATCTCCTTCAGGTCCCATCAACACTCCATTCCTGCTTCTCTTTTCTTTGTCCTCAACCAGGTTTCCCTCGGCCTATCTCTACCTATTCTTCCTCTAGCAGTCCACTCTGGCACATCCTGTATTAAACTGCCTTCTTTTCTGTATATGTGCCCTAGTCACTTCCAGCGAGACAGTCTCACATACTCATTAACTGGTTCCACTCTCGTAATATCCCTTTCTCTTTCATTTGTAACTCTGTCTTGCCACTTTACCCCAAGAATCCTTCTCAGTATTTTATTCTCAAATTCTAATATTTATGATCTGTTGCAATTGTACTGTACCATGACTCATGCCCATAAATTAATATTGGTCTAACCATGGACTTGTAAATTTTCACTTTAGTATGTACCGAAAGCATATCATTATTCCAAACAAATTTCAACATTCCAACACCTCGCCAAGCCTGTCTAATCCTCTCCTCAATTTCATTGTTTAATGATCCATTAGATGATACAATCGTTCCCAGATATTTAAAGTTTTCTACATTCTTCACCACATTATTCCCAATTACATAACCGATTTGGTTCTCCACGTTCATATTAATAATTTCAGTCTTTCCACAATTTATTACCGATCCCACTTTCTCTCCTTCCTCCACCAGACAATCAAGCACCCTCTGCATCTCGTAAATACTTCTGCAAATCAGTCCAATATCATCAGCATAGTCCAAATCCATCAGCTTCTTATTTTCTTTCCAGTTAATTCCTGCACCTGGATAACCTTTCTCATAACATAAAACTTAGGCAAAACAAACAGCATTGGCGAAAGAACTCCTCCTTGAATCACTCCTGACCTAACTTGAAATGGATCACTCAAAGAACCACCCACCATTACCTTACAAAAAGTACCTTCATGTAGGCTTCTAATATATTTACAAACTTTTCTGGTATACCATAGAATCTCATAATTTTCAACATAGCTCCACGTGAAACACTATCAAACGCCTTTTCAAAATCCACAAAACACATACTAAGTGGCATTTTCATCTCATGAGAGAGTGTGTAAGAAACGGAATCTAAAGTAGAATGTAGGGAAGAGTAAAGTGATGGTCTTTGAGAGAGGTGAAGTTAGTGAATGTACAGCGAGGTTGGATGGTGAGGAATTGGAAAATGTGAGTACGTTTAAGTACTTGGGTAGTGTGATGAGTAAGGATGGAGGTTTGGAGGGTGAAGTGATTGAAAGGGTACAGCAGGGAAGAAAGGTTGCTGGTTCTTTGAAAGCAGTGATAAGAAACAGGGAAGTGAGCATGGAAGTGAAAAAGTTACTACATGACAGTATTGTGATACCAACTCTAACGTACGGAAGTGAAGCTTGGACATTGTTGGAAGGACACAAGTCAAGAGTGAGAGCAGTGGAAATGAGTTATTTAAGAGGAGCCTGTGGAGTCACATGGAGAGACAGGCTGACGAATGAGGATATAAAGGAGCGTTGTGGTGTTGATGTGGATGTGATAGGAAGCGTTATGAGGAACACACTGAGGTGGTTTGGCCATGTGGAGAGGATGGAGGGTGAAAGACTGACGAAGAGAGTGTATGTGAGTGAGGTGGAGGGGGGAAGAGGGAGGGGGAGGCCGAGGATGAGATGGAGGGATGGGGTGGAGAGGTATATGAGAGAGGGGGGTGTGAGTTGGGAGCAGGGCAGTGAAATGGCGGGGGACAGGGCGACTTGGAGGCGATTTGTTTGTGGCCACCCCAAACGGGATTGAGGCGTCTGGCAATAGATAGATAGATTAATAGAGATAGGTACCTTGTTGCATTAGATGCCTTACAATGAAAATTTTATCATTACAACCTCGATCCTTTCTAAATCCCGCTTGTTCTTCTCTTAAAATTTTATCAGTTCCTGGCTCTATTCTGTTCAACAAGATTTTGGAAAAGACTTTTGCAACTACAGGTGTCAAAGTTATCCCCCTCCAATTGCCACACACACTTAAATCCCCCTTTTTTGGTATTTTTATAATCACTCCATTTTTCCACTCTTCTGAAATTCCACTATTATCCCAAGCCACAGTAAGAAGTTTCAAAAGCGCATTCATCAACTCATCATTTTCCACCTTAAGCATTTCAGGAAATATTCCATCCTCTCCTGGGACCTTAAAATTCTTTAACTCCTATATAGATTTTGCTACCTCATCCAAGGCTATATCGCCTGCTTCTATCTGCAAATCTCTCTCGGCTGGCAAAATGCCCCCTTCAGCTGCGATTGGTCTATTTAGAAGATTCAGGATGCTCTTTCCACCTTGCTTTTATGTCCAAATCTTTAGTCATCAAATTACCATTTCCATCTCGTACAGGTATTTCCTTGCTTCTCTTTTCAGTCCCAGGTAACTCCTTTATAGCCTGATTCGCTGCTCTTGTGCTCTGACCGTCATTTTTACTTAATTTAATTTCTGTCTCTGTTGCCTTTTCATCATATAGCCTCCTCTTATCACGTCTAACGAGTCTTTTTACTTCAGAATGTAAACTCCAGTACTTTGCTCTAAGTATTTCAACAACCTGGCCATCAACATGTTGTTCTTCACTTCTTAACTTCGCCTCTTTCGTTTTCTGAATTGCATTCCATGTTTCAACTGACATCCACTTTTTCCTCCTCGCTTCTCCATTTTTCTTAATAGTAACCTTAGCACTCTCATGCAAAACCTCTTTTACCTCTCTTCACATTTGATCAATATCATTGTCTTTAAAATTGCAGGGTTATTAATAATTCCAACAGCTTTGTTTTGAGTTTTGTCTAGTTGTTTAAAGTGCAACCTCTCCACATCCATTCCACAAGGGTGAGCATTATTCTAGCTGAGTGCGCACATGACTTATAAATTATAGCTAACTGCTCATCACGGAAGAAGTTACGGTACAATAATCCAAGTTTCATTGAGGCAGATTTAGCAAGTGATCAGACATAAGAGGTCCAGCTGAGGGCATTGTTAAGTGAAACTCCGAGATTGTCAATACTTTTGGAGATGGGAATATTTGTACCATTCAAGGCAATATACGAATCTGGCAATACCTGTCTGTTAGCAAATTGTATATATTTTGTTTTGCTAGCATTAAATGAGACAAGGTTATTTTCTTCCCATTCATTGATCTAAGATAACTCTTCATTTATAGAGATGACTGTACTGAGTTTAGAGTAAGAGATATTCAACTTTGTTAATGGGATGTTGACCTCATTTAGGGACTTCATTCCTCTCTGTGTAGAGTACAACTCACATGTGTGGAGAGGCTTCCCCCATACAACACCTATGAACAATGTCGTGAGAAAGACTTTTCGTCTCATAAATTCTCCTCCTCTTACAGGTTCCTTTCAGCCTCTGTCTCATTGCCGCACTGTTGCATCTTTTTCTCTTTTCTGTCGTTACTTCAATGGTCACTGCTCCTCTGAACTGTCTGCTTGCATCTCTTCACCACTACGGCGGGTGCATAATACCCGTCTTGTAGCAAACTCTAATCCTTTTTCTGTCCAACTCTCTAATGTAATAGGCCTTACTCCAAGACCTTAATGTATACAACAGGTCATCTCTGTAACTGTCTTCTTATGTTGTATTTCCTACTGCCTATTACCACCAATCTTTTTTAATGTGTTTCTTGGCACCTCAAAATGAACGGATCTTGAATTTGGATTTCTATCATTTTTTTTTTTTCTTGGAGGAAACAGTATTCCAGGATTCTTTCCATTGGCTCCTTCTTCCTTGCATAAAAAAACCTACAAGATTGTTTCCTCAAGAGTTTATTTAAGACTCTCATCACTGGTTGAACATCTTCAGTATGTTAATCAAGCTCTCGTCAATTGAATTTAAACGGCTGAGAATAGGAATAGCAGCCCTAGAGCATTAATATTGTCTCCATTAACTGTTATGTACGGTAAATTTCTTGTGCCAGATATTTTATTTCCTTTAACACCAGATGATGTTTATTCAGTTTTGGGTGGGTAATAGTACAGTAAGATTATTAATATTTTCACCCTTAGCCCAGTAATGGACTCATTTTCTATAGTGCTTTATTCCAGACTACTTTAATCAAATGAGAATGAATGATAAGAGCCTGGTAGTGTTGTACTTAACAATGTGTGAGAAATGGAAATTACCTAGATTTTAACATAAGAGTAGTGGTATATTGCTTACAAGCAGATATATCCCATGCTGAATTAAACGATAGTATAGATAGAGAAAATTGTGTCATTTTAAATTAAGATTTCTATATCCTTCTCAAAAATTTCACTGGTAACTGTGCAATCTCTTCGCCGTTTGCGTATTGCAGTAGTGCTGGCAACAGAGTAGTGCATACTGCAAGGAGTGTGGACAGGAACTTAAACTTCTAGAAAGTAAGCTAGTGTTTCCATTTACCTCGGGGACAAATAGACAAGATGACAATCTTGGAAGGCAATATCTGTACATTAAAACCCGTTGTTATAGTTTGTTTGTATTCTCGAGGAAAAAAATAAAGCAGGTAAATGGAAGGGTGATGACTGAGGTTGTAAATGCGATATAGTAAGGGAGGTAGGATGGAAATTTATGTAGACTACTTGAAAAAAAAAAAAAATGGCAGCAAGCTATGAAAGAAATGAAACTAAGATGGTCGTCTGAAAGTTCAAGAAATCCCAAGTAAGATTATATGACACTGAAAATAATGCCTGAAAAGTATTAAGAACTGGAAAGCAGGTTGTGAAGTAGATGCAAACTAAAGAAAGTTTTGGGGAATAGAGATATGCTCACGTTTGGATAAATAATTGGATGAAGATATTTGTTATCAAATTCTTCACTGCTCAGTCAGGTGCGTAGATGCCAGGGCTAAGCTACTTGGTTCTGAAGGTCAAGGCTTGAGTGATCAGTCGTAAGTCCCTGAGTGGCATTAGGTGAGGAACTTACACCATCTGTTCCTTAGATATAAATCCAACTGAACCACATCCGGTTGAAGTACCGCTAGAAGACTAAGCGTACATTGGTTAATGATCACCACTCCTCGTACGAAATGCCATTCTGAGATACGAGAAACCATTTTGCTTGTCATCCAGTACAGAGTTGTCGAAATATACCACTGCACCAAATAAGTGAACTCTGAGCACCTCTTCCTACCATTATCAATCTGCAATAATATGTTCAAGATTAATTTTGTCACATCGTGAAAAAACGTCGGAAAACACACAAAGTATCATAAAGTTACGAAGTTGATGTAGTCTAAGAACAATACCCGAAAAATGCAATGTAGTTTCTGTATTAAAATCATGCTACACTTTGGTTAGAATATTTAATGAAAACAAAAGTCTATAAAAGAGTAAAAATATTAAAGAAAGGGAGAACAACAAATTAAAAGAATAAAGAAAAATAGAGAGGAGCTGAATCCAAGCGGGTAAATGTTTTCATACTGGTAAGATTATACTTCAGACGGGAAAAATAAATTTGCAAGAAGACCGTGTATGGAGGAAGGCAATATGAGAAAGAGGAAGAGAGGGGAATAACAATGGCAGTGCGAGAATGTGAAAGTGGGAAGAGGAGGAAGTGGATAAGGAGAACTGAGGATGAGGAGAGAGGAGGAGAGGGAAGAGGAAGTGAAGGACAGAAGAGGAAAAAAAGCGAAGAATTATAGGCAGGAAAGAAAGGTGAGGATAAGTAAGAGGACAGAAAGATGAAGGTAATGGTGAAGAGATGAAGACAGGAGGAGCAGGAGGAGCAGGAGGAGCAGGAAGGTTGAAAACATGAGATGAAAAAAAAGAAGAGTGAGAAGAGGAAGAAAAGCAGACGAGAGAAAGAGAGGAACAGGTAGGAAAAACAAAGAAAATTCAAGGATACAAGGAAAAAGGATCATATGAGATGATAAACAAGAAAAATGGGTTACGAGAGAGAGAGAGAGAGAGAGAGAGAGAGAGAGAGAGAGAGAGAGAGTGTGTAAATAGAGATGGGAGACTAACAGGGAAGGAAAAGGGAAGCCACGAAAATGATAGAGAAAAATGAATGAGCAGGAGAGAGAGAGAGAGAGAGAGAGAGAGAGAGAGAGAGAGACAGACAGACAGAGACAGAGAGACAGACAGACAGACAGACAGAAACAGAGAGAGAGAGAGAGAGAGAGAGAGAGAGAGAGAGAGACAGACAGACAGACAGACAGACAGACAGGCAGACAGACAGAGACAGAGACAGACAGACAGACAGACAGACAGAGAAAGAGAGAGAGTGAAAGGGGATGGGGGACGGACAAGGAAGGAAAAGGGAAGCCACGAAAATGAGAGAGGAAAATGAATGATCAGGGGACGGAGGTAGTTTTGGTGGGGTTAAGAATTAAAGTTGGACTAAAAGCCAGGAGGAGGAGGAGGTGGATGATGATGAGAAGGAGGCGGAAGAGGAAGTAATGAACTGCAGAGAGAGAGAGAGAAAGGAGAGGCCTGGGAAACCAACAAATATACATTCTCCCAACAAGTACGGCTGCATATTGAGTCTGATAGGCATTAATATCCAAATACTGTAACTGTGAAATAATTATACTTGGAGAAAAATTCACTATGGGAGGCCAGTAATATATTCATCCATGCAAATTGCCGTAGTTAATTTCTTAAGGCAAATTAACTCCTGTCTCGTTGGTGGGTAAGACAAAGAGGTAAAGTGAGCCTCTTCCACTCCTCGTAACTCCGAGTGGAAATTCCTTGGCTCTGGATACACAGTGCGGCCCGAGGGAGGCTCTCTGGATTAGCATACTTATTGCACTACATGGATTTTATTTTTTTTTCTCTCTCTCTCCTTCCCTCCACCCTTTCGTCTTCCCGTTTCCTCCAAGACTATATTACTCCATCTTTCTTTTTTCCTACTCTTCCTCTTTCTTCTACTCCTCGCTCTCCTGCTCTTCATCTTCTTTCTCGTTGATTAACATCTATATTGCAGTCGGCAGACCGTTTGCCTCTTTTTCCCTGTCTGTCTGTCTCTGTCTCTGTCTGTCTGTCTGTCTCTCTCTCTCTCTCTCTCTCTCTCTCTCTCTCTCTCTCTCCCTCTCCCTCTCTCTTATAATGCTTGTTTAAAATCGATCAGCGCTCCGCAAGATTTAGATCTGATATGCACCCAGACACTGAAACGATTATCTGTTTGTTGACTTTCCACAGTTGTTCAGGTTCAGTGTTTATCTCAGTAATAAGTGAAGTTAAGCTATCAAGAAGTCATTAAAACATTGTTCATCGTTCTGCACCATTGGGAAAGGCACGGAAACCATAAAAAGAATAATGAAATGTGTTCTTTTAAATTCCCCTGGAGGAAGGGGAGATGAGGTTTGTCCATGAGTACCCAAGGTATTTTGACAGCCTCATTTGTAACATCCACACACACCCACGTTCACGATCTAGTCGTCGACGCATACCCAGAGTGTTCTTTCATCCACACCCTCACTCACATTTGGTTCACACCAGCAGTTTCACCCACAACCGTACCCACATCAGCATGGCTTTTGCATCTACACTTTTTCACTCCTACACCATTTGTGTTCATATTCCCCTCGCCAAAGCTACAAAACCATTCTTGCGTCCAGTGCCACACCCACAAAAAAGAAAACTCATGTGAATACTCTCACACCCATACCATTCTCAACACACATACACACACAAACACACACACACACATACAGCCACACCCTGTATGCTAGCTTCTATTCCACTCTCACGTATAGCAACTACGCCTATAATCCTCTACTTGCACCCATACCCATGCTCACACACCCTTGTCTTCTTACAGCCACACCCACACACCCTTGTCTCCTTACATCTACACCCACACACCCTTGTCTCCTTACAACCACACCCATACACCCTTGTCTCCTTACATCCACCTCTACATACCACTGTCTCCTAACATCCTCACCCACACACCCTTATCCCTTCCGTCCATACTCACCCACAGATCCTTGTCTTCCTATATCCACACCCACACACCCTTGTCTCCTTATATTCACCCCTACACACCCTCGTCTGCTTATATCCACACCCACACACCCCTGTCTCCTTACATCCACACTCACGCACCCTTGTTTCCTTGCATCCACACCCACACACTCTTGTCTCCTTCATTCCTCATCCACACACTTTTGTCTCCTTCCATCCACACCCGCACACACTTGTCTCCATAGCTCCACAACCACATCAACTTACACATACACTAGCATTCACACCAGACTTAACACACACTCTCACCCCTGCTATTCATACACAACACTAATCTTGTACTCACATCTACTGTCATATTGTTCTGCATCCACATCCACAGTTATCCCACTATCAACATCCATATTACACTTTCTTTCACACCCACATCGTTACCACTCTGGCATCATTTATACATCCATACCTATAATCCTTCCACACCCACACTCACTCCAGCCTTCTACTTAGCAACCTTACACATGCATCCAATCGTTACATCTGCTGACATAATAGCATAGGCATTCTTACATTATTAATTTTGTGGGTTTTATCGATTGTGCTAAACGATTACTTGATTCCAGCTTAACAAAGTGAGGAGCTGTGGTGGTGCAATGGATTTCGCGTTCTGGGCATAGGCTAGGGAGCCTGTTTACGAGGTCCACAAGTCAGTCTACGAAGTAAGGAAAGGGTGTAAATCCCTGCATCCCTCACCCATCACCTGGCACTTGGATTCTAATACCCACCATTTCTATTTCGATACGGTAGGCATATTGCATTAAGATTCGTTGTTATGGTGTTAGTGGGGATGTTTTTGTTTTATGACGTGTCGGTGGAGCCAAATGAAAGACCAGTGAGTACGGTGAGTATTAAATTAAATCCAAAACTTGTTTTCTGGAACAACTGGCATCAAAGAAGAGATCACACCCTTCCAAACTCACTGCTTTATCCTCTACTTTCACCACATTCCCTGAACTGAGGTGTCGTCAGTCTGCGTTCGAGTTCAGTCATGACAAACATTTAAAGTGACAGCTGCTACTATGACCTTTCATACAATAGCATACATTCACATCCTGTTGTTCATACCTGACATGATCTTCTTAGGAAGGTTCCATTTTCTTCACTAGATATTTAAACTGTCTTTGCCCTACGGGACACAACTTAAGAACAGACAGTGTTGAAAGTTTGTTTAATGTTCCACTGCGCCCATTGTGCTTCACACTTATGACTTTTACCTCACAGTCCTCCTTGATGCATCATATGGAAAAGTGCGAAAATTGTATATATATATATATATATATATATACAGTACATCCCCACAATATGCAGTTCCGAGTACGTGATCCTCCTTGTACGCGAGGACCTATTTTTTTTTATTTTAGTGTATTTTTTATTAGTACGCGAATTGAACTCCTTGTAAGCGAGACTGGCAGCAAAGAGTGGCCCAAATCCGGGATTACCCCGCGTATGCGACATTGCCCCCCCAAGAAGCAATAACAGATAAAGGTCTATCTATCTATCTATCAATTGCCAGACCCCATAATCCCATAAGGGGTGGCCATTTGACTTTGAGTTAATGCTTTTATGGCGAGGGGCACTAACCCTCCACCAACCCACTTGTTCACACGTAGAGAACACATATGGGTTGGTTGTATAGTTACCACCCAGCATTGTAAATGGTTTCTTGGCTTACAGAAAACCATTTGGCTTGTCACTCAATGTAAAGCCACCTATATAGGAAAGATGAGCAATAAGAAGCGACAGGAAAGATGGGAGAAATAGGAAGAGAGGAGGGCAGGCACAGAAGAAGAAGAATAAAGGCTAAGGAAGAAGTAGGCAGCACTACATCAAGTGAGTGGATGATGGTCACCACCAGCTACCACCAATGATTTACCTAGTAAAGCCATGATCTTGTAGGTTTACTTTATCTTAGATAATATGTCTTAGATAGTTTCCCTGTATAGTACAATACTTAGGTCTGAAAGGCGTCTCAAGGGTTGCCCATGAAAGGAGGGTGCCGCCCATATGTAATTTTTCCCATAAGTTTATGTATTCACAGTACGCGAATTCCTAGTATGTGACATCCTCTGCCGCCCATATAGGCGCGTACTAGGGGGATGTACTGTATATACTGTATATATATATATATATATATATATATATATATATATATATATATACAGTAATCCCCGTACTATCCAGACGCCCACTTTCCGGACATCCCCACTTACCAGATATTTGTGTCCCGGGATCCAATATTCCCAAAATGGGCCAAAAAAAAAAAAATCGAAAAAAATCCGACTTTTTCCCGCCTGTAATTTGAACTTGGTGCGTGCGGCACAGGCCACCTGTGTTTTAGTGCGTCATTCCACCGCCATCCGCTAGAGCGCCCCTGCATCCTCCCCACTTACCACCCGTCTCTCGTTGTGTGTGCAAGCTCGTCGTCATGGCCACCCACGTGCTTGCTTTTGTGGTGGTGCCTTACATGCTGCAGGCTCTCCTGCTGCTCTCGTGCCTCTTATTAGTGTGTGTGATGATGGCCTTGCCACCTGAGAAGAAGAAGTGTGTGGTTTTGACTCTGGAGAAGAAGAGGGAGATATTGGACAAGGTGGATGCGCGATGGTCTTCCTCACGCATCCTTCGTGAATTCAACCTGGCCTGATCTACTTTGTTTGATATCAAGAGATCCTGAGACAAACTCATGCAGTACACGGCTGACTTCTTGTCGAAAAGCAAACACAACGTGAAGAGGAAGATGATGTTTACTCCCAAGTATGCTGAAGTCGACTGCTCCACATTGATTTGGTATCGACAGCAATGTGCTGCTGGTGTGTTGGTGCATGGCACGGAGCTGAAGGCTGCTGCTGAGAATTTCGCAAGCCTTCACGACGCCCCAGACTTCAAGGCATCCAAGGGTTGGCTCTTCGCGTTCAAGTTATGACATGGCCTTACCAACCGTAAGTCTCATTGCGAAGCTTTGGACGCCAACGAGGATGGAGTAGAGGAGTTTCGGCACAAGGTGAAGCATTTGATCGACAGGGAGGGCCTCACTCTCGGTCAAGTCCACAGCGCTGACGAAACTGGTTTATTCTATCGCTCTTTGCCTACGAATACCGTAGCGGAGGAGATGGAGCAGCCTGTACCTGACTGCAAGCTCTCCAAGCAACGGATATCTACTTTGTGTTGTGCCAATGCTAACGGCATGCACCGTCTTAAGCCCGTTATTGTTGGCCATACAAAGCAGCCTCGGTGTCTTCGTGGGGTGATGGATGTCCTTCCTGTCATCTGATACCATTCCTTGAAGGCATGGTTCACTGCCCACATCTTCAAAGACTGGTTCCACTGCCATTTTGTCAAGGAGATCGTACATTACCAGATGGAGAAACTGGGAATCCCACACAACCAGGCAAAGGCCCTCTTTCTCCTTGACAATGCACCTGCTCACCCGTGCAACAAGGACTTAGTGGCTGAGAATGGCTGCATTAGGTGCATGTTTCTGCCACCTAATACTACTGCTCTCATCCAACCAATGGGCCAAGGAGTGATCGTGGCAACGAAGAGGCTGTACCGAAGGAAATTCCTGGACGTAGTGATGGTTGTTCTCGAGGACGAGGATGAGTGCAGGGAGGGATGGGACACGCGAGGCCAGTGGACTTTGGAAAACCTTCGCCGCTACATCAAGTCTGCTATCTACAACTGGGCCAGTGCATGGAAGGAAGTCCCGTCAAGAGTCTAGAAATTGGTTGGTCTAGTCAGCTTCTTGGAATGGATGTGGATCACAATTTCCTAGGTTTTGACATGGAAGACTTCCATACACGTCTACATGCGCATGGGGACGATGTTGATGTGGACGAAGTGCATGAGTGGTTGGATGACAACGAGGGCGATCCTGGGTATCAGACCATGTCTGATGTCGAGATTGCATCTTCAGTAGCACGTGTCAGTACCCAGCTTGAAGATTCCAACGAGGACGGCGACGATGATGCGGACTCCTCTCAGCATGACACTACTCCAGCCATCCCCAAGCTGAGCGCACTCCGGGAACATGTAGAGTTCGTTCTGGACTACCTGGAGCACCCGGACTGCGACAGGGAGATGGGGCCCTTGGGACTTGTGGAGGAAGTGTGCTCTTTCAGGCAGCGCATCATTAATCATCAAAATCGTCGTTCCTTGCATCAATCAACCATTGACAGCTTTTTCAGATCCGTGACCCCCGCTGTGCCCAGCCCTAGCTCCACTCCATTACCTCCCCAAGACAGGCTCTCATCCTCCGAGCCACAACCCAGCACATCAGGCATGGTGGAGTCACCACTCAACGTGAGTTTGTGCCTCTCTTCAGAGTCGTCTGCAGTGGGTACTCCATCACCACGACCCAGCGACGCACCCCTGGGTCACCTGCAACAGCTATTCTCAGACTCTGACAGTGATTAAACGCCTAGAACTTCTCCACTAGACCACACGGGAATTTACAGTGTTGTGCAGTGAAAAAAAAACAGTGCATAGTGTTAAGAAATTAGAATTCTGAGTGAAAAGACAAAGATTTAATAGATTTTCAATGTAATGTAAATTAACTAGAGTGTGTTATGTTTAGAAAATGGATTTATGAGTGCAAAGACTTTAAGTGCAGACTGCAACACTTATTTCATTAAGGTACAATGGAATGCAGGAGTAGGTGAGAATGAGACGGCAAAGGAAGGAGTATGTATAGTTGTGAGTAAAAGATGGAAGAAGAGCATAAGACAGTATGAATCAGTTGGGTCAAGGATTGTGTGGGTAAAGTTGAAAGTTGGAATACAAATGTGGGCAATTGTGTGTGTGTATGCACCAATGCAAGATCGTGCTACAAGAGTGAGAGAAGAGTTCTGGACAAACGTAGAAGTGTGCATGGAAAAGTTTGGAAGGAATGAGAGAGTGTTTTTCATCGGTGATATGAATAGTAAAGTTGGGAATGTGAAGGTGGATGGATTAGTTGGTGAGTGGGGTGTGCCTGCTGAGATAGATGAGAATGGGAGTGCGTTAGTGGACATTTGTGCTGGGAGGGGGTTGGTGATAGCCAATACCCTCTTCAGGCATAAAATGATCCACAGGTATACATGGCGAGTGATGAGAAGGGTGGGTGGTGAACTGAATGAAAGGAAGGCAATGATTGATTATGTGTGTGTGGATGAAAGGATGCGAAGATGTGTAATGGATGCAAGAGCGTAGAGAGGTTGGGGGAGTGGACTTTCTGACCACTACTTGGTGGGGGCCAGAATTAGGATTCAAGTAAGATGGAGGAATAGAAGAAGGGAAAGACGAGAGGAAGGAGTAGTTGCAAGGAGAGTGGAAAGGTTACAAGAGGATGAGAAAAAGGCAGAATATAAGAGAGAAGTGGAGGAACGATTGGGCAAATATGAACTGGAGCAGATGGGAGACGCGGAAGTGTGTGTAGGATATTTACAGAAGAAATGTGTAAAGCATGTGGTGTGGTGTGTGGAAGGAAGAGAAGACGGAGGGGGGTGCAAGGAACAGCGTGGTGGACTGAAGAGGTGAGACAGGCTGTGGCACAAAAGAAGAAAGCATACAATGAATGGATGAGAAATAGGGGTGTGGAAGAAGTTGAGAGGCGGAAGAGAGAGTTATATGTAGAAAGAAAGAGAGAGGTGAAAAGATTAGTAAGAGAGAGTAAGAAGAGAGTGGATGAGGAATTTGGGAGGAATTTGAGTGTAAAGTGGAGGGACTGTAAGAAAATGTTCTGGAAAGAGGTGAAAAGAGTAAGACAGGGTGGAAGTGAAGTTAGCAGGGGAGTGAAAGTTAAAAATGATGGATTACTAGTGGAGAAGGGACAAAAAGTGAGCAGATGGAGGGAACACTTTAAGGAATTGTTGAACATAGAGGATGGAAGTAATGCGAGTATAAGTGGCTGGGGAATGGCTGGGAGAAGGAGGGAGGTGAGAAGACAGGGAGAAATCAGTAGGATAGAAGTTGTGGAAGCAATGAAGAAAGTTAAATCGGGGAAAGCCCCAGGAATTGATGGAGTGTGTGGTGAAATGCTGAGGCATGGGGGAGAGATAGTAGTAGAATGGATGTGGAAGATGTGCAGATTTGCCTGGGAGGAAGGTAGAGTCCCGGAGGATTGGAAGTCAGGTATAATTATTCCCTTGTACAAAGGAAAAGGGGAAAAAGAAGTGTGTTTTAATCATAGGGGCATTTGTCTTCTTAGTATAATGGGAAAAGTGTATGGTAGGATACTTATTGACAGAGTTAGAGAAAGAACAGAGAAATTAGTTGGAGAAGAACAGGGAGGCTTTAGGAAAGGAAGAGGTTGTGTAGATCAGATATTCAATCTTAGATCTTTAGTGGAAAAGTTTCTAGAGAAGGGAAAGAAGTTGTATGTGGCTTTCATGGATTTGGAAAAAGCATATGACAAGGTGGATAGACAAGGATTGTGGAAAGTGTTAAGAATATATGGAGTAGATGGGAAGTTGTTGAATGCTGTGAAGAGTATGTACGATGGTGCGAAGGCTGCAGTGCGTGTGGATGGTGAACTAAGTGAATTTTTCTCTTTGAAAGGTGGGTTGAAACAGGGATGTGTCATGTCTCAATGGTTGTTCAATCTGTATATGGATGTGGTAATAAAAGAGGTACAAGGTAGGGTAGTGGATGTTGGAGTGGCCCTGGTGAGAGAGGATAGTGTTTAGAAACTCCCTGTACTGTTGTTTGAAGATGATACTGTGTTGTTGAGTGAAGACGAAGGGGAGCTGCAAGGCTTGGTGGATGAGTTTAGGAGAGTGTGTAAGAAACGGAATCTAAAGGTGAATGTAGGGAAGAGTAAAGTGATGGTCTTTGATAGAGGTGAAGTCAGTGAATGTACAGCGAGGTTGGATGGGGAGGAATTGGAAAATGTGAGTACGTTTAAGTACTTGGGTAGTGTGATGAGTAAGGATGGAGGTTTGGAGGGTGAAGTGCTTGAAAGGGTACAGCAGGGAAGAAAGGTTGCTGGTTCTTTGAAAGCAGTGATAGGAAACAGGGAAGTGAGCATGGAAGTGAAAAAGTTACTACATGACAGTATTGTGATGCCAACTCTAACGTAAGGAAGTGAAGCTTGGACGTTGTTGGAAGGACACAAGTCAAGAGTGAGAGCAGTGGAAATGAGTTATTTAAGAGGAGCCTGTGGAGTCACATGGAGAGACAGGCTGACAAATGAGGATATAAAGGAGCGTTGTGGTGTGGATGTGGATGTGATAGGAAGCGTTATGAGGAACACACTGAGGTGGTTTGGCCATGTGGAGAGGATGGAGGGTGAAAGACTGACGAAGAGAGTGTATGTGAGTGAGGTGGAGGGGGGAAGAGGGAGGGGGAGGCTGAGGATGAGATGGAGGGATGAGGTGGAGAGGTATATGAGAGAGGGGGGTGTGAGTTGGGAGCAGGGCAGTGAAATGGCGGGGGACAGGGCGACTTGGAGGCGATTTGTTTGTGGCCTCCTCAAACGGGATTGAGGCGTCTGGCAATAGATAGATAGACAGACAATGGAGCCCAAGTAAGACTAGAGTGCGCAGTGTTAAGATAATGGAATTCTGAGTGCAAATGACTAAGTTCAGTGCAAGACTTTATGTACAATGTACTGCAAGTGCTTCAGGAACTCCTTCTTACTGTCAGAGTCTGAGAGGAGGCGGGTTATTCATCGAGATGGCCAGGGACTTGCTGTAGTACCCAGAATGTTTCATATTGTACTGTATTTTCCATACTGTACTTATCTCTAACTCCTCTTTTCACTCTTTTATGTCCCTTATTGGTGTGAATAGGGTCTTAGGTGCAATGCATGTGCAGTAGGGAGGTGTTTTTCTGCGTTAGGCTAGGTTTGGGTCCATAACTACCAGTCCAGGAGCCAGGGACTTGTTGTAAGTACCCAGAATGTTTAATATTGTATAAACTAACCTCTAAAACCTCATTTTATGGTTCTTTTGCATTTATTTCAGTCTTTCATGTCCCTTATTGGTGTGATTTGGGTCTTAAATAGGTGCTATGCATGTTCAGAGGGAGTTGTATAGGTGTTTTTCTGAGTTAGGGCCCATAAGTACAAGTCCAGGAGGCTGGGGCCCACTATCCAGACGGGACCACTTTCCGGACATGCCTTTGGCTCTATTACATTGGATAGTGGAAGGATTACTAAATATATATATATATATATATATATAATACATACATATATACAAGTGCTCGTGGGCCTTTCAGGACCCTCGCACTTGCTCCTGTGGAGGGCTCTTGCGCTGCTGTTGCTATGGGCAAAAAATTCTACGGAGATCTTATGCCGGGCGCCGGGAGCAGCGTTTTTGGTCAAAATGTGGTCACTCATTAAATATAGTAAAAGTTTTTCAATCACGATGGGACCAAGTTTTTTCACATAAGTGAATTTTTTGAGATTTTTGTGCCAATTTTCGTGCGATTTGAATGTGTAGTTTTGGCTGCCCAAAATACACACACACACACACACACACACACACACACACACACACACACACACAGGGCTAGTGCTATGGTATATTAGATAGATAGATACCGATATATTGCCTATAAATCCTTTTCTACTCCAGTATGGTAATTCAGGTCAATGGTGGGTTTAACGGAAGAAGGAAGGAGTCTTTGTGACCACTTCCCCTCATATATTTCAAAGAATATTCTAGAGCAGATAACAAACTAACCCTCTTTCAGTCCAGGAATGTCAGTCAGCAAGGAAAGTGGGAATCAAATGATTGAAATACTGGAGGATTTTTGATCCATATTGTTCACTAACAAGGCGACCTACCTCTGGGATTGACAATTTGGCCTCAGATCTCCCTAACAGCAGTCCATCCCCTTGTCCTGAGCCATCACAAATATCCTACAAATAGCTCTTCAGGGACCACATCGGTTACTCTTACTGTTGATTCTAGCAAAGACTTGAGTGTACGTTCCCCGAAGCCCTGCAGTTCTCCTGTGTACTGTTCAACTTCACATGTAACCATTTCCAAACTAATGACTGTAGACATTATATAAGCATTAGTATATATCTCATAAACACATTGTATAGGACGTAGTGTCTGCTGGGGACATACTCAGTTTCTCACTAGGAATGTCAATCCACATAATGTATATGCACAATCTTGTTGTCCCAGACGATCAAGAATCCTTAACCATATGATGTATTTCAAACATCCTCGTAGTCCAGACACTACATCTCACACACACACACACACACACACACACACACACACACACACACACACACACACACACACACACACACACACACACACACACACACACACACACACACACACACACACACACACACACACACACACACACATCCTCTCCACACTGTATATAATGTCGGAGAGATTCCCTTCAGATCAGAAGGGGTTGGAGAGTAGGCCCGTTAATGTGAGGGTCAGATAGAGTGAGAAAGAGAGAGAGAAAGGGGAGAGAGGGGCAAGAGAGAAGGCCAGTTAACAGAAGGGTCAGATAGGAAACTCTGTCGTCACGCCACGTTAGGCTGTAAATCACTATTGATACAACTGTGTAATAAAAACTCAGTAACCCAAGAGTGCTTACAGTCCTACCAGACCCAGGTTCAAATCCCCGTTGGGGCAAGGAACAGTTTAGGGATTTGAATTTAATAAAAAACGGACTTTACTGATCTACCAGAAGACCCGCCGACATGTCGTAAAAATACCCCCACTAATACCAGATACACCAGTCCTATCTCAGACAACCCTAGCATGTATTCAATATGGACTGTGGGTGTTACCGCCGAAGTGGTGATATGTAGAGGTGTTTGGTATGTAGGAGGACTACTGGGCCTTGAGAGCAGGCTGTGAAGCCTATGCCCAGAGTCGGACACATAAAAAAAATACAACATTGCAATATAGATGCTAATCAACGAGAAAGAAAATGAAGAATAGGAGAGCGAGGAGTAGAAGAAAGAGGAAGAGTAGGAAAAAGAAAGATGGAGTAATATAGTCTTGGAGGAAACGGGAAGACGAAAGGGTGGAGGGAAGGAGAGAGAGGAAAAAAAAATAAAATCCATGTAGTGCAATAAGTATGCTAATCCAGAGAGCCTCCCTCGGGCCGCACTGTGTATCCAGAGCCAAGGAATTTCCCCTCGGAGTTAAGAGGAGTGGAAGAGGCTCACTTTACCTCTTTGTCTTACCCACCAACGAGACAGGAGTAAATTTGCCTTAAGAAATTCACTACGGCAATTTGGATGGATAAATATATAACTGGCCTTCCAAGGTGAATTTTTCTCCAAGCATAATTATTTCACACTTACCGTATTTGGATATTTATGCCTATCTGACTCAACATGCAACAGTACTTTTAGGGAGAACGTACAGTATGATTGTTGCTTTTACAGGCCCCCCATCTCTCTCTCTCTCTGTCTGTCTCTCTCTCTCTCTCTCTCTCTCTTGCGCGCGCGCGACCCATTTTTCTTGTTTACCGTCTCATACGGTCCTTTTTCCTTGTATCCTTTACTTCTCTTTCTTTTTCCTCCCTATTCCTCTCTTTCTTTCTCTCATCTGCTTTTCTTCCTCTTCTCACTCATCTTTTATTTCACCTCATGTTTTCATCCTTCCAACTCCTCCTCCTCCTCCTGTCTTCATTTCTTCACCTTTACCTTCATCTTTATTTCCTCTTACTTATCCTCACCTTCTTTCCTGCATATAATTCTTCGTTTTCTTTCCTCCATCCTCCACTTCCTCTTCCCTCTCCTCCTCTCTCCTCATCCTCAGTTCTCCTTCCCCACTTCCTCCTCTTCCCACTTTCACATTCTCGCACTGCCATTGTTATTCCCCTCTCTTCCTCTTTCTCATGTTGCCTTCCTCCATACACGGTCTTCTTGAAAATTTATTTTCCCCGTCTGAAGTATAATCTTACCAGTATGAAAACATTTACCCGCTTGGATTCAGCTCCTCTCTATTTTTCTTTATTCTTTTAATTTGTTGTTTTCCAGTCCTTTAATTGTCCGACTCCTTTTAAGATATATATTTTCATTAAATATTCTAACCAAAGTGTAGCATGATTTTAATACAGAAACTACATTGCATTTTTCGGGTATTGTTCTTAGACTACATCAACTTCGTAACTTTATGATACTTTGTGTGTTTTCTGACGTTTTTTCACAATGTGACCCAATTTAGCTTGAACATATTTTCGCAGACTGATAATGGTAGGATGAGGTACTCAGAGCTCAGTTATTTGATGCAGTGGTATATTTCGATGACTCTGTACTGAATGACATGCATATTGGTTTTTCGTATCTCAGAATGGCATTTCGTACGAGGAGAGTGGTGATCATATAACTAATGTACGGTTAGTCTTCTAGCGGCTTAAGGTACTTCAACCGGATGTGGTTCAGTAGGGTTTATATCCAAGGAACAGTTGGGGTAAGTTGCTCACAGAATGCCACTCAAGGACATACGACTGATCACTCAAGCCTTAATTTCAGAACCAAGCAGCTTAGGCCGGGACATCTACGCAACTGACTGAGCAATAAAAAGATATATAAATATCTTCATCAAATATCTATCCAAACGTGAACAAATCTCTATTCCCCAAAACTTTCATCAGTCTGAATCTACTTCACAACCTGCTTTCCGGTTCTAAATAATTTTCCAGGCATTATATATTTTCACTGTCATATAATCGTACTTCAGAATATTTTCCATGATTTCTTGAACTTTAAAACAACCATCTTAGTTTCGTCACTTTCATAACCTGTTGCCATATATATATATATATATATCAGTGGTAGGTGGTGGCGACCATCATCCACTCACTTGATGTAGTGCTGCCTACTTCTTCCTTAGCCTTTATCATTCTTTTTCTGTTCCTGCCCTCCTCTCTTCCTGTTTCTCCCATCTTTCTTGTCACTTCTTACTGCTTTTCTTTCCCTTACAGGTGGCTTTACATTGAGTGACAAGACAAATGGTTTCCTATAAGCCAAGAAACCATTTACAACGCTGGGTGGTAACCATATAGCCAAACCATACGTGCTCCCTACGTGTCAACAAGGAGGTTGGTGGAGGGTTAGTGCCCCTCCCCGCAAAACAAATAATTCAAATGGCCACCCCTTACGGGATTACGGCGTTTGGCAATATATATATAGATAGATAGATAGATACATGTATATATAGATATATATATGTAGATAGATAGATAGATATAGATATAGATAGATAGATAGATATAGATACAGATAGATAGATAGATAGATAAATAGATAGATTCTGAAGTAGACTAACTTAAATTTCATCCTGCTTCCCTTACTGGATCGCATTATCAACTCCTATCATTACCCTTCATTTACCTGCAATATTTAGCCACTGAGAGGCACAGATATAGAACTCTGGGTTTTAATGGACAGATATTGCCTTCCCAGATTGTCATCCTGTCACTTTGTCCCCGAAGTAAAAGGAAACACTAGCTTAAATTCTGGAAGTTTCAGTTCCTGTCCACACTCCTTGCAGTATGCACGACCTTGCAGCCCGCTCTACTGCAATATGCAAAAGGTGATGAGATTGCACCGTTACCGGTGAAATTTTGAAGAAGGGTATAGAAATCTCAATTTAAAATAACACAATTTTCATTAGGTATACTATGGTTTATTTCAGCATGGAATAATTCTGCTTATAAGCAATATACCACTATTCTTACGTTATATACTAAGTGATCTTCATTTTAATAATATGGTTAAATACAACAGTACCAGGTTGTTACAATTCACTCTCATCTTAACTGGGTGTCACTGGGTGGGACTTGCAGACCCTAACTGCTGCCCTTGACTGAGTGTCAGAGGGCTGAGTTGCTGACCCTAACTGCCGCCCATAACTTGATGTCAGAGGATTGAGTTGCTGACCCCAACTGCCGCCCATAACTGGGTGGCAGAGGACTGAGTTGCTAACCCTAACTGCTGCTCTTAACTGGGTGTCAGAGGATTGAGTTGCTGACCCCAACTGCCGCCCATAACTGGGTGTCAGAGGGTGGGACTTGCTGACCCTAACTGCTGCCCTTAACTGGGTGGCAGAGGGTGGGACTCGATTAAACAATAGCCCCAACACCATGCACAGCAATAGCCCATACCAATATCCAAACACCATGCACAACAATAGCCCATACCATAGCACAAACACCATGCACAACAATAGTCCATACCGTTGGCCAAACACCATGCACAACAATAGCCCATACCGTTGGCCAAACACCATGCACAACAATAGCCTGTAAAATTAAATCACCACAGGACAGGAAAAGACTGTCAGGGGTAGGTGCCACCTAGGGTCTGGGACCCAGGTGTGTCCGTATCCCACAGCAGACCGTAACCCAGGATATGGTGACTTGTTCACACATTACCACAGCCATAACATTCACCACATTTTACTGCATAATGTAAACACACTGCAGTACATTTCTGTCCGGGGTCTGGCCATTATTTTGGCCTGACAATGGGCAGCACAATCGAACATCTTCCCGCGGTGTGGACGAGTCTTGTGAAGCAGTTGAGTGACTGGAATTAGAGCTCACCATATTGCTGGTGTCACAGACAGTTGCCAAGATTCAATACCGTCCACATTGTAACACATTACTGGAAAACAGTTTTCCCTGCATAGTTGTTGACTTTAAACAAGGGTTTTATTCGCCCCTGTGTAGAGTACAACTCTCATGTGTGGGGAGATTCCCCACATTCAGTTCTTCTCAACAAGGTGGATTAAAGGCTTTTGGTCTCATTAACTCTCCTCCTCTTACTGGCTTCCTTCAACCTCTGTCTCTTCGTTGAAGTGTTACACCTTTATCTCTCTTCTATCTGTACTTCAGTGGTCACTACTCCTGTGAACTGTCTGCTTGCATCCCTCCACGACTTCGGCGGACACGAAGCACCTGTCTAGCAGCAAACTCTCATCCTTTTCTGTCGAACTTTCTAATGCAGTCCTTCATGCATGCAACAGGTCAATTGTGGAACTGTCTTCCCACATCTGTAATTCCTACTGCCTATGACCTCCAGCCTTTCAAACACAGTGTGTCCAGACATCTCTGTCAGGACTCCATATTATAAATACAAATCATAATAGATAGCATGATGGATAGATAGATAGATAAATAGATAGACAGATAGAAGCAGCAAGACAGGGGATGAGATAGGTTGTGTGTCAGCGAGAATCGAGCAAAGGTAAACACGCTTACACACTCTAACACAAGGAATGCTTGATATGCACACAAACAGCACCTCATGACCATACACACACATACACACAGGCTTCTAGAAACTTCACATCAGTATATTCCACGTGACACGACCTCTGATAAAATAGGAATTTAGGAAGCAGAGCTCAGAAGGAGGTTAGTCTTAGAATCGACAGATGGTGGAGAGAAGGAGACTGGCCGTAGGACCGGCAAGTAGTGGAGTGAGTGAATAAGAAGAGGGGTCCAACTAGACTTACTTAGTCTAGTATAATACATTTGCTGCTCAACTTAGACTTTCTCTGAAGATAATAAATCAAGATCAACTCCTGTATTCATCTTTAACTCCTCCTGCTCTTCAATTAACTCAAGACTCACCTATTACAACAACTAAGAGTTGCATATATAAAAATGTTGGCTACAAAGCTTTAACATTAAATAGTGGCAGTAACGAACGAGCCTACGAGCCTACAAGTCTATGAGTCTACAAGCCTATGAGCCTACAAGCCTACAAGTCTATGAGTTTACAAGCCTACGAGCCTACAAGCCTATGAGTCTACAAGCCTATGAGTCTACGAGTGTACAGTTGATTCTACTTTTTCATGATTGAAAACAAACAATACCTCTTACAACCAACAACTCACAACCAGCTCCTGACAGTATTCTCTCCAACCCCCTCTCCCTCTGCCCGATCATCACGTTGATGTAGAGATGAAGAGGTCACACGATGCCTTGCCAGTAGTTTAACAAAATTTTGATACAAACAATCTTCCAATTTCTAGGACAAACCAACAAACCACAACCATTTACGATCAACTACAAGTAACAAGTCTACGAGTCGTCTGTATAATCTTCTACACGCACCAATAAGTAGTGACATTCTTCATCCCACAACGAGTAAATCACAAGAAAAAAAAAAAAAGGACTGAGAAGACATCGAGAAAGAAAAACAAAACAAACAAACGAAGAGCGAGACATGACTCACAACTCACAACCACCTGACCTCACCCTCCTCTCTCTGCTACCATTCTCCAACCTCCATCGCTGACGCAGGAGTGCGAGAAGGTCAATATGACGAAGCAAATACCAAGCCCATATTCACAACTCGTCTTACTCATCTTCACTCAAGTTACTCATCGCTACTCATTTACTCACTACAGCTGCCAGTGTGGGAAGTCAACGTCACCATGCATGTTTGCTGAGACAACGCCACTTCAATCAACTCGTGTGTGACACCACCACTCATCACCACTCAAACCATTCCCACCACAGTAAAAATTAGTGAGTTACATAGTTACTTCATTTATACCACACACAGTGGTAGACAAAAAACTTCTGCACAAACATATAAAACGTACTGTATAGTTACAACTTACAGTAAATACATATACCTACTTCAGTTATCTTGCACCAACAATAAATATTCTACACTGTATATATTAATTCATTTATTATAGCATTTATTTACTACCAACGAGTGTTACCATTTATACCTACATAAAATACGTATTTCATACATACTGTACAACTATACATTATTACATATACAAAGTAATTAAGAAAATATACCATTAATTAAAAAATATACCATCACAGTTACTCAGTGAGCGATTAAAAGAACTGTATTAAACATTTATTAATTAAAGTTACCTAGTGGAAACAGACAAATTAAATTACAAGGAAAACCAGAAAAAAAAATGGCCAACACAAATGATGTTAGCAAGGACGAACAACATCTTCCACACAGTCGTGGAGACAAAGATTTCCACACAGTGCTAACGCATATATTGCCCACGATAGGTACAAGTGAACAACAAGTCAGTGTATCTAGTTAACCAGTCACGTCCCGAGCTATTTCGCACCTCCGACACCCCCCAATCCCGAGCTATTTTCGATTTTTTTTTTGGCTAAAACCTCCACTTTTGGTGAGAAATTCATAGAGAAATCACTCACCTGAGGTTTAAAATACATGATACAGGTAGGAGTACCTCCTTACCTTACTGGGTTTTCTATCAGGCTGGCTCCAAAGAAAACGAGTTCTATGGGGGGGTAACTATTCCACACCACTCATAAACGTTATTTATTTATTTATTTGGTACTAATTTATATGTAGTACGAGAGTATATTGGTTTTCAAACAGTAATATAGGCATTATAAGCATTGTTTCACTAACTTATCAACATACCTGACCCCTTTTGGTAACATTACCTGATCATCATTTCTGACTGTTTCTTCCTCTAATGCTATGTAAACTTTGTCCTCCACATTGTCATCGATTGGGGAATCACTCTGGCCCTGAATGTCTTCATTGGCCAGGTCACTGGTAACAGGTGAATTGCCGAGACAATGGTGTGCGAGGGGAGGGGGGGGAGGTTATGCAGTGTAAGGCATTGTCCCTGCCTGGCATCTTATAGAGTAATAGAGGAAGGTGTATGTATATGTACCAAAAATCACGCACGAAAATTGAAAATTGTGCAAATTATGAAGCTCACAATTGCATGATGTACCAGTACGTCAGTGGGACTAGCTGTGACAAAATGTTGCAATGTACCCATACGTCAATGGGATGCCTCGGGTTAATACTGTATATAGTATATATATATTTTTTATATAAAATAACAAAATATGGGGCTATATGATATCATTTTCAGTAATATCTGTGCAATACCAACTAAGCCTTAAAAAAGGGTCCCAAGGGAATTAACCAGCAATTATGCAACCTTGGACAACTCCGAAAAAGCTTAGACAAAGGAAGAAAAACAAACTATAGAAAATCAACACATACAATAAAAAATAGAAAAGAAAAGAAAAGAAATACAGTAAGATCACATAACAAACAAATGAAAGTAGGTGTAAGTGTTACTACAAATGCCAAAATACCACATAAACTACAAACAAAAAAGCAAATTGTTGTCTCCACAAGCTAGTGGCATGGCACATCATCACTATCATCGACCACAGCATGACCTGATTAGCGATGTCAGGACTGCAATTATGTAACGACAGACGATTGCATTATATTATACTTGCTACAATTATGTAACTACAAACGATATTATTAATAAAATTGTTACAGTTCCTACAATCATGTAACTACAAACGATAGCATTACTACAGTTATGGCCAACACAATTATGTAACAGTTGGATTAACAAGATGTAACTTTTATGTAACTTTAACTACAATTATAAGGCCAACACAAATGTAACAGTTGCATTAACAAAATGTAACTACAATTATAAGGCCAACACAAACATGTAACAGTTGCATTAACAAAATGTAACTACAATTATAAGGCCAACACAATTATGCATTACTCCAATATTATGGAACAATTCATACAATGTTACAATTATTACCACAATGTTACTACAATATTATGTAACAATTCATACAATGTTACAATTATTACTACAATGTTACTACAATATTATGTAACAATTCATACAATGTTACAATTATTACTACAATGTTACTACAATATTATGTAACAATTCATACAATGTTACAATTATTACTACAATGTTACTACAGTATTATGTAACAAGTCATACAATGTTACCACAATTCTGTATTACGAGAATCATCATACAAGTTAGGTGAAATACTGTATTAGGCATTACTAAAGGGACAACTCCATATGTAATGTAATGACCTAGCAGTATTACCATTGCACAATTATATGTGTATGTCTGTTATACATACACATCTTACAAAATGTCATACAATAACCAATTTAACCATATTGTATTTGTTCAGTTATGTATACAACTTGTTTAACATATAATATTACTGAACCATTACAATATTAATATGAATATTATATGTATGCAATATTATAATCAATATTATGTACTAATAGATTAGCATATGTCAATGATGATTACTGTCAGAGGACCGCCAGCGGCGCGACCGAGCGATGTCAGGACTCCATATTATAATTACAAATCATAATAGACAGCATGATGGATAGATTGATAGACAGATAGAAGCAGCAAGTCAGGGGATGAGATAGGTAGTATGTCAGCGAGAATCGAGCAAAGATAAACATGCTTACACACTCTAACTCAAGGAATGCTTGATATGCACACGAACAGCGCCTTGTGACCATACACACACATACACACATACTTACACAGAGGCTTCTAGATACTTCACATCAGTATGTTCCACATGACACGACCTCTGCTAAAATAGGAATTTAGGAAGCAGTTCTCAGAAGGAGATTAGCCTTAGACTCGACAGGTGGTGGAGAGAAAGAGACTGGCCGTAGGACCGGCAGGTAGTGGAGAGAGTGAATAAGAAGAGGGGTCCAACTAGACTTACTTAGTATATTAAATCTCTGTATAATACATACGCTGCTCAACTTAGACTTTCTCTGAAGATAATAAATCAAGATCAACTTCCTGTATTCATCTTTAACTCCTCCTGCTCTTCAATTAACTCAAGACTCACCTATTACAACAACTAAGAGTTACATATATAAAAAGGGAGGCTACAAAGCTTTAACATCTCGAAATGAACAGATCTTGATATTGGCTCTTTGTTATCTTGTTTTTGTTGAAGGGAACAATCTTGCGGGGTTCTGACCTTTGGTTTCTTTCTCCTTACATGAAAAAAAAGGTATGAAATCAATTATGAAAAGTTCAGGAAGAATATTTACATCATACGTGATTTGTACGAGTGGGCG
Organism: Coenobita brevimanus; assembly: GCF_032717465.1. Lineage (NCBI taxonomy): Eukaryota > Metazoa > Arthropoda > Malacostraca > Decapoda > Coenobitidae > Coenobita > Coenobita brevimanus. The sequence goes on from NC_136978.1 coordinate 40,682,502, forward strand.
CATTAATCATACGACGTAATCTTGGGTTTATACGGAGATTTTGTTGTGTGTGTGTGTGTGTGTGTGTGTGTGTGTGTGTGTGTGTGTTTGTGGTAAATCACTTAAATAACAAACATACGAGGTAAATTATGTTCTCAAGTTTTGGAGCCTTTAGACGTGAGGAAACGACTTGTTTATTTTACTGTGGCCAACGCCATGTGGTTTTGCTTGTCACCGGGAAGCCTTCCGAGGTTGGAAGGTTTGATATTTATTTATATTCTTTTATTAACGTTCGTTGCTGCCCGTGGGTCAGTTTGTGCCCTTACCTTTTATGAGCCGAAGTCGGGTTGAAAGTCAGACGGTGTAGGCATCCAATAGACTAAATAAGATGATACTGGAGATTTTTTTTCTTAGCACACAATGCAAGCTGGGATATAAACTGGTCAACCACCCTAAAAGTACAGTATTACCGACAATATTAGCCTAGCACTGTGCCCTTCCTTTTATTAAAAACTCGATAATGCAAAACTGGCTGTTAGTTCTTGATTATTATGCTTACCTATCTTCGTCGTTTGGAGGCTCCAACAGTACTGTAGGGTCGTAGGCCGTCCGAGTACCAAGCTCCTTGACCTGAGTTCAATCCCATCCGAGGACGGGCATTGAAGGTGGAGCAGTGTCATGTTCATTTATGTATTTTTACATGAACCATACTTTTTCATTGCCATGTAACTTTTGTTGGGGGAAAGTCGCTTCTCCAATGACAGAAAGTAATGTTCATCGGTTTGACTGATCAGCTGCCTTTAAAATTCATCGAGCACGGTTTGAACTGCATAGTGTCAGGTGTATGCAAGCCCGATGTTACAACAGATACATAATTACCCTGTCGAGGATCCCTCAATGACATACAAACTCTGTCATTTACAAACAAAGCCACTCAGACCTCTATAATTTTCTCATGATTATGTCGGTTAGCATTCAGAAAATCCACCATCTATAGAATGAAGAATTAGCTTGAGTCAGGTCACTCTGCCAATGACAGAAACTGATATTCCTTGGTCCAAGGAAACATTGTCCTTCACGACCCATAAAACATGGCTTTTACGCATGTTGAACAATAGAGTTGTCTATCAATTTATCGCCGGTACCGTACAAGTTGATAGACAAAGGCGCAAGAGTTTACCTAGGCAAAGTGTCAGCACAGATGCACAAGTCTTGAGGAAGATGGACCCCATCAGAGCCATATGCCTTATTAGTACTGAGGCCATTGCTGGCAGAAAATACATCCACTGAAGAAATTTCGATGTCAACCATGATGATGTCAGAGGGGGGAAGTGGTGGAAGAATAGCACCAGAATTGTCTAAGATGGAACTGGAGGAGAATGTCTGAGCAAAGAGTTCTGCTTTATCAGTAAAAGAAAAGATGATGAAAGGATGATGAGGTAAAGTTGTTAGAAAGTTTTTTAGCAAGGTGCTAGAAGGAGCAGGATGAATTTGAGTTAGAGAGTTCAGAGCATTTAGTACGAAGGAAATTATTTTTAGCAGAGCGAAGAACAGACTTAGCACAATTCCGGGCAGAAACATAAATGAGATGAGATTCAGGAGTGGGTTGCTCTGATACTTTCTGTAAGTCTTCTCCTTGTTCCAGACAGCATTAGAACATGCATGATTAAGCCAAGTTTTGTTTTTTTCTTTAGTCAAAGAATATGAGAAAGGAATGTATGTTTCCATGCCCGGGAGAATAACCTTCGTAATGTGCAGGGCACACTCATATGGCTCCCGGCCATGGAAGCAATAATCATTCAAGGGAAAATTAAAGGATTGCCTGAGTCCCTACCTATCCACAGCTCCAAAGTGCCACAACCGTCACTTCTTGGGAGAGTCCACAGGCCGTACTGGAGCGATAGGACAGGGTGAAGTGATAAGGCAGTGATCGGAGGAGCCCAACGGAGAGGAAAGATTTATAGCATAAGCGGAAGGATTAGTTGTAATAATGAGGTCAGTTATGTTGGAAGTTTCTCCTAGGCTATCAGGGATACGGGTAGGGTGCTGTACAAGCCGCTCTAGGGCGTTAAGGTTAGAAAAAAATGTAGGCTTGCTCACCAGGTGGATCAGTGAAAGGAGAGGAGAGCCAACGGTAGTGGTTAACACTGAAATTTCCTAGAATGGAGATATCATAAGTAGGGGATATTGATAGGATATGTTCCATCTTAGAAGCAAGAGAGTTGAAAAAATTTTCATAGTCAGTAGAACTAGGGGATAAGTAAACAGCACAAATATAATAGTCATATAATGACAGGAAAGCCAAACCAGAGTGTAGAGAATTCAGAAGATTCTCAGGAACAGGAGAACTAGATATGTTGTTGCGTACATATGCACAACAACCACCTGTGGCTTGAAAATGAGTATAGAGAAAGTAGGAGGATACAGAGAAGGGTTTGCTATCAGTCGCCTCAGACAGCTGAGTCTCAGTGAGGAAGAGAAGATGACGTTTAGGGTAGGAAAAGAGGTGGTGCTCAACAGAGAGAAAGTTAGAGGAAAGGCCGCGAATGTTGCAGAAATAAAGAAGTGAATCAGACGGTGGTTGCAGCCATCTCGCTTGGTCGTCATCGGGAGAGAGGCGGATGGCGGGGGCTTTGATGTCCCCCTTTCCTCACAGGGATTCCGAGACTTGGTGAATTTATGTCATATCTATTTTAGTTCTGAATTGGAAGTGTGGTGTGTAATGTGCATGTGGTTTGGTGTTGACAGTTAAAGGAACTTGTATTGGAGAGCATGCTGGTCTACTCTCTGTGCTACTGAAATACTGAAAAAGTTCAGCAAAAGGGAATGTTCAGCAGCTAGTTCGGAGGGCTGATGAAACGGGAGCTCCAACTCTCCGTCATCAGCATTCCATCCACCTTGGGAATTCCGCCCAGCTCGACTGGTGCTACAGGTTACTCCCGGCATAATAAGTATGAAGAAATAAAGTGGGGAAATACGGTAGTTTTACAATTATTATTTTGAAGGGATGCAATATTATTTATGTCAGCTGCCTTTCTTATTCATCTTAACACTAATAACAATTACTGAATGAAATGAAAGATACACAAGAAGTAAACAATATGAATATATATACAGTATAATCTGTTTCTTATATGACATATGTATTCATCCATTAACGTCAGACATAATTGTGCTTAGTCAAACTGAACACATGCAGACCTACTTCACAATCACAGGGATCTGCTCATTTGTTTACACACACACACACACACACACACACACACACACACACACACACACACACACACACACACACACACACACACACACACTCCAATAGCCGGCTCAGTGGTAACGCTCTCGCTTAGCGTCTGCTAAGACGAGGGTTTGCGCCTTGCTCGGGATGCAAAAAGTTTCACTGACGAAGCGGGTGGTCTGTCCTCCTTGAGGAAGAGGACGGGTGTGTGGGTGTGTGAAGGTCAAGGCTTTGCCCTTAGATCGGACTATATGAGCTCTCAGCTCTCTTCCGAGAGGGTAAAATGCTGATGATCACAACCATCACGTGATTCTGACCGACCGGGTGAATCACACACACACACACACACACACACACACACACACACACACACACACACACACACACACACACACACACACACACACACACACACACACACACACACACACACACACACACACACACACACACACACACACACACACACACACACACACACACACACACACACACACACACACACACACACACACACACACACACACACACACACACACACACACACACACACACACACACACACACACACACACACACACACACACACACACACACACACACACACACACACACACACACACACACACACACACACACACACACACACACACACACACACACACACACACACACACACACACACACACACACACACACACACACACACACACACACACACACACACACACACACACACACACACACACACACACACACACACACACACACACACACACACACACACACACACACACACACACACACACACACACACACACACACACACACACACACACACACACACACACACACACACACACACACATGCATCAACTCATATAAACACAGCTCCCCCACCCACACACAAAAACGTAAACTTATATGCCGGTACCGTATATACATTACCATCATCATCATCGTCATTCATGCCTCTTCCTTCACCCGTGGATGGAGGAAATCATGGGAAAAATTAGTGTAGGCAACTGTGTGAGCCAGTGATGAGGTGAACTCAAGTTCCAACCATTCAGCTGCTTCACGGGAATCGCCCACACTGAGGCTTGAAGATGTTAGATTTTGCTGCCCTCTGTCAGGCGAAATTATTGACCCTACCCTGGTCAGAAATTTACTGCCGTGTGTGTACCATAGCCAATAACATACTTTGGAGGGCGATTAGCATTCAGCCCACAAATGCTTTTGATTCGTTCTGGAAAGAGCTTCAGCACATTGTAAGGTGCTCCATCTAAGACTACTGGAAAAACTAAAAGCCCGAACCCTCTCCAACAAATTTTGCTCATGACTTGGTGATTGATTAGTGAATCGCAAACAGCGCGAAGTGATAAATGGTGAATCATTAGACTGGCTAGAAGTAACACACAGTTCCTAAAGGTTCAGTTCTTCCCACTATATGAATGGTACTGAAAATGTACTTGTTTCTAGGGTAGCGAAGTTGGCAAATGACACCAAGACAGGAGGCAAAGTTCTTATGAAAGCAGAATAAGAATCTATACAAAACGACCTAGATAAGCAAATAAATTGGACTGAAAAGTGGCAGATGAAATTTAATGCTGATTAGTGGGTAATTAAAGCACTGCAGTCTGACTGAGCCTGTGCAGGTTTCCATATCCAAGGGGTGGTTGGGGTTTATTGCTTACGTCTTCCCACTCAGGGATGAGTGAGGCTGGTAACTCTCATCTTAAATGTCAGGACCAACATGCCTAACCCCGGGCTCCTACACTCCTCTTGGGGCACCGTAGGGTTAGATGATGGTGATGATAAATGTAATGTAATGCATTTTATCAACAAAAACATTCAATATGAAGTTCGTTTGTACAATACACCACTGACGGAAGTAAAGGACGAGAAGGATTTAGGAGTTATTATCAAGAGCGACTTAAACAACTCAAAGCAATGTATAGCAGCCAGTAACAAGGCAAACTAAATGCTTGTGTTCCTCGCATGGAACTCTGAACATAAAACACCCAATATAGCATCTAAGCTTTAAACGTAATATTAGTCAGACCCAACCTGGTACACCGTGTGCAGGAATGGTCCCCTAATTTTATTAAGGACGAAGACAGGCTCGAGAGAGCGCAGTACAGAACCACAAAACTTATCCCATCGCTGCGAAATTTACCCTACGAAAGCGACAATAAAAAAAAAAAATAATAATAATAATTAGGTTTTACGCCAGGTATCCCCGAAGGGTTAAGGCGTCGCCCCTGAGTAGAGGGCTTTTGGACTGAAGTGTGTAGCATTTTATGATTGCAATTATTATTATTATTTTTTTTGAAAAAGCGATGACTCAGAGGAGATTTAGTACTAGTTTTTAAAGTTATTAATAAATTTGATAATGTTAGATAAGGTTATTTGTTCGAAATACAGAATGATACCTTGACTAGAAGTAAAGGAATGAAACCCAAAAGCAAGAGCTGCAACACAAATATAGGGGAAAATTATTTTAATATTCACGTGTGGAACAATGGGATAGGCTACAAGCAACAGTGGTTAGTGCAAAAACTACTGATACACTGACATTCAGTTAGAAAAGTATTTTGAGACTACAGTATGCTAAAAGAAAATTTGTGTTGTTTATTTTCAGGCTGAAGTTTATGCTGACGACTGTGAGACGTTTGCTTAATAATACTGAAAATATTTGGCGATTTTGTATGCTCCGTCTTGTACAGATCTGAAGAATAGATATTGTGTAGTGGATAGATGTTCCTCTTCTACCTCTTCTATAAAATTTTCCATGATTCTTCTTCCTGACAAGCATGGTGTTTTTTCTGTCCTTTCCCTCCCAGTATAGCCAGATGGTGTGATGGGTGGGGGACTCTTTGTCTTGTCTGTCCTTTTCTCTTATACGTTTGATAGATCTTAGTAAAAGTTGGCGTTTTTTTTCCAACAGATAACCTTGTCATGGTCCAACAGACTTACTGTTATCGGTACTTCCTAATACTCCCTCTTCTCTGTCTGTCTGTCTGTCTGTCTGTCTGTCTGTCTGTCTGTCTGTCTGTCTGTCTCTCTGTCTCTGTCTCTGTCACTCTCTCCCTCTCTCTCTCTCTCTCTCTCTCTCTTATAATAAAAGGAACCTGGCATAGGCCTATGATCTACGTACAAGTATCAATGTGTCATGATGTACAGTTACGTGGAAATATACAGTACTTTGCTGTAGTACGTGCGTTGTGTTGGTGTTGGAGATAATTAAAATCCATTATCGACAGGCAATGAGAAGAATGTGCTATTGTTTACAAATGGGTGGCTACATATGTCTAAATATATATTAGGCGACTGGACGTCTACTTTCCGATGCATGAATCTGACGGTGATAAATGTGTTTGGATGATGAAATGACAGACTGGCGATACATTCACCTATATTGAACTGTTGGTCTTCCAGATGCGACATACGTCTGATAATCAATAGACCACCGATGCTCCCCCACAACCATCTCTTCAATACATACACCACCGATGCTCCCCCACAACCATCACTTCAATACATACAAGTGTCACTACACCACGCACAACACCTGTGGCATAACACAACTCTTGCAGAATCCCACAACCCTACAGAGCAAGCAAAAATGAGTTTTAAAAAATATCAGCACAAGAAAAACAGAAGTAAAAACAATAGTACTCTCTCTCTCTCTCTCTCTCTCTCTCTCTCACACACACACACACACACACACACACACACACACACACACACACACACACACACACACACACAAACAAACAAACAAACACACACATATACACACACGCATGGGCACCTAACAATATATTTGTTTATCCTGAAATATTTAACATTTTCCTGTGAAATGAATCGCGGTTCAGCTCACCCCCTCAGCATCCATGCTCAGTTCTTCTGGTGTCCTGACTTACTTGGGTCAGGATCTATGATGATACACAATTCAAGTCCTTTTTATTAAAACTATGGACATCATTTTTGAGGGTTATGATGAGAGTTTCATCTCCCCCTTTACATACCAAGTGCAGTTTGTGTTGTACCTAAGTCCTAATGGAATGTGTTATTATACCCATACAAATTTCATGTCTTCATCTTGAAAACTGTGGATATGTGTTGCCGGGTCGGTACTGGGGGATGGAGGCTGTACCCCCTCCCTTGTACCCCTAAGGCGGCTTCTGTGGTACCGGTGTATTGCTCCTGCCTCTTCCTACTGCCATGGAAATGTTTTCTTTTGGGCTGTTGCCAAACGTCAAGCGTATTAGAGCAATGCGTACTGATCTTGATCTTGTTGAAAAAAAAAAAAATGATATATGCCTTCAAAACACTCAGATTATTTATTTTATTTTTTGCGACTCTGGGCATGGGGTTAACAGCCTGTTCCCTGTGGCCCATTTGTCCTTCTATGTACTTCACCTCCAATTGTCACCACTTCGGTGCTAACATCTACCATCCATAATGAATACATGATAGGGCTGTTTCATTCATGACTGAAGTATAAGCGTAGCTAATGTGATTGCTTCACCATGTTTCTAATCGACCACTGAATAAAATGAAAAAAAAAAACAAAAATACAAACAATATGAAGCATGAGAAGTGTTATGGAGAATAGAAAATTATGCAGAAAAGACGATGGTGACGCTGATTTGGATTCGTAACGTATGATCCAACCTGCATGATACTCTTAGACTATCTTCACCAGGCATCCATATAGCCAGTAGAAGCAGCTGAGAGTTAGTGTGCGGCAAAGAAAGGGGTGAGAGAAAAAGCCAACAAGGAAAACGTGGAAAACAATTTGTTCCATTGTTAGAACAACACCAAATTACAACATTGCTAAGAAAAAAAAAATGCCAGTACCTATCAAGTAACAGCAATAATATTGAAGGCAACATAAGTAGTAAATGGGATGAAGGGAAGGGCGTGAGCAAACGGTAAAAGAAAAAAGAAACTCAAAAAGTAACTGTGTAAGGGTAAACTAAACCCGTATAAAATGCTATTAAATGTTCATACTATTCATGAGTGGTTTGTAAAAATAAAAGATTGAATGAATGTAGTGTAAACAGGAAATTGAAGGAATGTGTCAGTTATGAAAAAAGTAGAAAAAATCAACAACAAAATGCAGTATTAAAATTATATAAAAGTCAGTACTTACCAGGCAGAGGCGTGGCCAACAGAAGTAACGGGAGTAATAAATGTGCGACGGGAAGAGGCATAGGGACCGCCATGGTAAGCTGGCCACAACACAGCCTCATACAAAGGGATTTGTCCAGTCACCTCTTTCTCCTCCCCTCGGCTTGGAAGACAGAAGTTGTGTTTAACATTGCTCGGATTCTACTTCACAAGATTCACTTGCTGCCTCTTGAGCCTTTGCTTTTTTCTTCTCAGAATTCACTTCCTCTCGTTTTCATTTTTTCATGTCCCTTTCTCTCTTATATTTTCACAGTTCGGGAGGAAGGTATATTTAATGCCTGATTGTTCTTAGGCTTTAAAGAATTACTTTAGCTATTATGAATATTTTTTCTGTTTTTTTGCTGTGCTTTTTCTTGCAATTTAAAAAAAATCACATTTTCGTAACCAATGTACGTTTCCGTTCGTCTTTACATAAGGAAGAAGTTAGAAGCTACGGAAATAATTGTCCAGTTAATTGTTTTTATGCTATTTTACTTAAATATGGAGTCTTTTTTATATACGCACTACTCACACTGCTTGTTTTTAGGAATCAGATATACTTGCCCAGTTTTAACCTTTTGTTTTGGAAGCTTCATATTTATAAGCTGGCATTAGAAATTCTTCAGAGAGTTATTTTATTTTTGCCTTAACTCAAGGTGTACATTGTTAACATACTGCTTGGTCTTGGAATTTAAAATATATATCTTCGTTCAGTTTCAGCTTTTTCATGGAAACCCTACTCGTTACAGTTGTAAGAAATTACATGTCTTTTTTCACTCTTGACTGAAACTCTAGGGGAAAAAAGTTTTTAAATTCAGATAGTTTTCATATGGCAGAAAGAAAACGAAGATTGCACTGCTCAACTCCCCCCCCCCCCCTAGCTTTTAGACTCAAAGACGAAGCGTTCTCACTGTTTATGTTTGTATTTTGACTAAAAATTGCATGTGACGGTATAAGTTTTTTTTTTTTTTTTTTTTTCTGTAAATCTCGGAGCAGGCATTTCAACACACTCGGTGCTTTTTCTTGGAATTTAAAAGAACCTAATTACAAACGCTACTGATCTACTTACTGTTTTATTCTGAGTACTCTTTGACTTAAAAAAAGAAAAAAATCTTATTAAAGGTGTGTACTTGATTGAAGTCTCATAAATTTAGTTCTAAAAAATCTTGATTACCCATTTTTTTTTCTTTCTGGTGTTGACTCTAGGAAGAAGCATTATATACACGCCTTGTAACTCCATATGTTTGTTATTATTATTATTATTATTAATATTATTATTATTATTCAGAGCTCCCCACTCTTTGTAGATCTTATTGATATTGTAAATATTCCTTTTTTTTGGGGGGAAGGGGGAGGGAGGAAATCTAGAAGGCTGGCACTCCAAGACCGTTGCTTGAAATAGAGACTTGAAATTTTCAGGAGCGATATATCTTGGTCTTAGATTTCTTTTGGGAAAAAAAAAAAGTTTTTCCTAGCAACAGCGCCACACTAGCACCCTCGATGTAATTTTTTTTAATTTTTTGTTCTCCTGTGTGTCAAAAAACTACTGAATCGATTGCTTTGCAAATGTTTCAGCATGTTGTCGCCAACATATACTAGTGCACCTGGGTATAGATAGTGAGATCCAACTAATACATTTGTAGATAATGAGGAAAATCTAAATGGCCGCCTCATGCCTGAAAGTGCCAAATCGGAAAGTATTTGGCCGATTGTGACCAAACTCGGTGGAAATGTAGTGGGCCATGAGTAAACATGATCTGCATTGTATGAACGACCTTGACCTTAATCATAATGTCACAAGTTAAAATCGGTAAAAATTTTGAGTCATACCAAAAGTCTCTTCGTATTAGATCTACAATTATAACAAAAGCACTTTCATCTGTAATGTGGAGTTCTTCAACCCGCCGCGTGCCAGCTATTTTTAGCCCTATGGGTCACCCTAGTGCCGTCCATTTTTCGACCTTTTTTTTTTTGGCTAAAATGATAGCTTTTGATGTGGAAACAACGAAATTTGCCATTAAAATGCTCACTGAGACTCGGAAATGAGTTTTATTGAGTCCTGCATAATCGTGTACAGGTATAGTCGCCTTCACGCTCACCACGTACGTGAGAGAAAGCCATTTTCTATGTAAGGTATACTCAGGTATTTATGCTGGGAAGGTAAAGCAATGTTCAGTACACTTTTCTGGTTACTTACTACTTCAACATCTATCACAATTTGCATGTCTTTCTCACTGTGAATGCATTATCTTACACTTACTTGAAGATAGGTATAACCTGACTTCATTATGTACAGTCCTGGCACTTTCAAGTGCCATTTACAACTTGACTTCACTATATAGTCCTTACACTTACAAGAAAATATTTACAACTTACACTTACATGAAAATATTTACAAAATGCCTTCACTATGTACAGCACTGGGTGAGGCATACAGGCAGAGTGTGGAAGAGCGAGTGTGAGAGGGGGAGCGAGTGAGTGTATGGCCTTGACAGCCTGGGGGATGGTAGAGGAACAATTACCTTACATGCCTGCCAATTTTTACCCGCGAATCTTGAAAAATGCAGTCTCAGTGAAGTTTTTTATTTTAAACCATTTTAAACGGCACTGGCACTGGCCGCAGAATTATGTCAGACCATTTTAAAACGGCACTGGCACGCGGCGGGTTAAAGATTGCTTGACCAAATTCAGAAATGTTATTATTATTATTATTATTATTATTATTATTATTATTATAAGTTATTTTTTGCCGTTTCTTTGGTCTTTCAAAATAGTTCACTTATAGATTAGCTGTTCTATCCTCTTTTCACACAAACTAAGTAGAGTTTATCACACGTTTCTCGTCTGATCCTTGGCTTAAGACCACCTCATTACTTAGGCTATTCTTCTTGTGCCCTTTTGTTAAATAATTGTCTTTGATGCTGCTTTTCTTTTCTGTTTCCCACCCAGACTCAAAGATTGTTTTTTACACACACTCAGTTTGTTTGTTTTGGAGATGAAATTAATCACAACTGCAAGTACATAGCCAGTCTAGTTAAGGCAGTCTTACTTTAGTGAATTAAGTTTCCCCTCCTCGTTCATCTGCAAGTACCTGAAATGTAAGAGAAATATGATTAGACAACAGAATGAAGAATATTGAAATACGTAATGCTATTAAGATCGTATTCAAAGTGACCCTGGATAATTTAAATACCACTTTCTTTGTGATTTATTATATACGCCTCAGTATCCTCTAGTATGTTATGGATGCAAACTACAGTATATCTATGTAAAGCAATCTGTATGCAGTATACAAAAAATGTTAATGTGTAGTAATCATAATGGAATACAAAAAAAAATCTTGTTGCTTTTAACGTATCAAAAACTCAGTTCTTATATATTTTGACCTGTAAAAACTTTTATGCAGGAGTATCATCTAATTTTTAACAATATCTGACTCAGTCCTGCATCATCTTTGAACATACTTGGGATTCATTCTTTCAGGATCTATACTGGATACATCATATTACCTCTCTTCTAGAATCTGCTTCCAAGAGCTTGGGTGTGCTAAGCCTACTCTGTGCCTTCCTTACCCCTGCACGGTTATTGACTTTATACACGGGTTTCATTCGTTCCCGTGTGTAATACAACTCTTATATGTGAGGAGGCTCCCCACATAGAGCTCTTATCAACAAGGTCGAGTCAAACGCTTTTCGTCTCATTAACCCTCCGGCTATTCCTGGCTTCCTTCAACCTTTGTCTCTTCACTGCACTGTTGCCTCTTGATCTCTTTTCTATCGCTGCTTCAATGGTCACTGGTCCTCTGAACTGTCTGCTTGTATCCCTCCACCACTACTGTGGGTGCCTAGCAACGAACTCTCATCCTTTCTCTGTCCAACTCTCTAGAGCAAGAGTTATGATTTACTCCCAGTCCTTCACGTATGCAACAGGTTAACTCAAGAACTGTCTTCCACTGTCTCTATTTCCTACTGTTTAAGATCTCCAGTCTGTTAAACGTCGTGTGTCCAGACATCTCGAAATGAGCGGATCTTGAATTTGGCTCACTGTTATTTTTTTTCTTGGAATGAACAATCTTGCGGGCTTCTGACACTTGGTTCCTCCTTCCTCGCATAAACAAATATATATAATGCAAAGCAAGATATAAAAAGAACCTTATGCCACATAGAACACCTCTCTTGGATGTTTGTGTGAAGTGGACGTTTTCAATGATTGTAGGGGGGTGGGTGAAAAGCAGAAGGAAAGTATTGATACTAAAATGAAGACGTAATGAGTCGGAACTCTGAATCGCACCCTAAGGCCGAAGGGAAAATTGCAGAACTTTAATCATATTATAGTGTTTTCCCTTTGGCCTTCCGGCGCGACTTAGCATTCCACCCCATGGACGCCTTCACTTGAACATAAAATGAAGGAAAGTCATAACAAAGTGGTTAATATTAACAATTTCCACGGAAAAATGATGGCAGTAAGTAACAAGTTGACACTGTTACAAATGGTACCAAGTAACATTCGTTTCAAGATATTTCAACAGAAAATGATGGTAGTATTGAGTATCAAATCCATTCATATAATTTCCACAAAAAATAATGGTAGCATGTAGCATCCAAATCAATGTAATCTTTAACAGAGGCATGCAAGCACGTGAGGAATTATGGAGTGTTTGCAGTAATGGATATGAATTTTGGATGCTGCAGTTGTTTTGGGAAGGTATAGCTTATTTGGGTGAAACAAAAGCATTCAGGGGAAGAATGCTAATCGCCCGTCGAAATATGTTGCCGGTTTAGGTAAGTTACTTGAAAGATCATATTGGAAGAAAATTTGAAAAAAAAATCTACGAAATTCAGTTGTCCAGTTTCGCAAAAAAGCTCCCCCCCCTCAAAAAAAAAGATGGTCCTATGATTCATTTATTTTAAAGATACTTCAAGTAAATCTTGTGACTTTTGTAAGTGATTGCTGCCGAAGGCCGCGATTTAATAATAATAATAAAAATTATCATCATCATCAGATCACGTACAGATGTGGTACAGTAGGAACCACAAACGCGGAAAGAGAAGGTACAAATTTTGGAGAACAGTGTAAAGGAATAGAATTGTATTTTTCCAAAAACGCTCTAGGAAATCTGTCAATATGTACGTTATGATGATGATGATGATATCGTTCATCACACCAACCTGCCGCTCATTCCCACTGATAAACTGAGCAGGAGAATTCCAGAACAAGGAACAACATATTACAAAAAAAAAAAGATTATTGTATGTTACGTCCTATAACGAAGTAGTATAACGGGGCGGGGAGGGAGGGAGGCAGAGAAAGATCATCTCGGAAAAGTCCCTGTGCTGTATATATTCAACTCACACTTTCTCGGAACATTTTAAAAATCTTATCTCCGCCTTTTGCCCACAGTTCTGAGCAAATATGCGCTCTCTCCCTCCCTCTCTCTCTCTCTCTCTCTCTCTCTCTCTCTCTCTCTCTCTCTCTCTCTCTCTCTCTCTCAGATGTTTCGTGGCATCTTTCTTCAGTACTGTCTGCAGTTTCCTTTACATCTCTCCAAAACCAAATTCCCTGGATTTTCTCTGTCAGTTCTGAATATCCTTCCCATATTTCATTCACAGATCCCCACTTGTATCCGTACACTTTTCCCATGAGAGGTTCTCCTGTCTCACCTCTCTGCCCTTCTTTTCCCTTCCCTTCCTCCTCCTCCTCCTCCTCCTCCTCCTCCTCCTCCTTCCAGTGCTTTCCCTCGGTTTCATACACAGTTCCCTTACTTCATTCCATCGTCTGTTTTCACCCTTGTTTTCCTAACCTACAGTTTCTTCAGTCAATCAGGAATAAAACACAATAAGAAACTGATTTACCTTTCACTTATCAACACATTCTTTAACCTGTATTATCTTTCATAAACACCACCCAACATCCTTCCTCTTTCTCCTGCAAGCTTTCTCACCTTTCCTCTTTGTGATTGCCTTATAAATTCACCCATACATTTGTAATCATTGCTCATACACTCTCTCTCTCTCTCTCTCTCTCTCTCTCTCTCTCTCTCTCTCTCTCTCATTTCGTCTCATCCCCACACTACGATACTGTTATTCTGTCTGACTCACTCCACCAGACACTTTCACATTCTTCCTGACTCCCATTCAGTTTCCCACAGAACTTCTCACCTCCCACATGCCTCTGTCCCACTCACATTCTCACACCTTCTCATTATCTCCCTCCTGTCTCACCCTGTATCTTTTTCATGCACATACTGTACACTGTCATATTCACACACACACACACACACACACACACACACACACACACACACACACACACACACACACACACTTCCACGCTCCTCCCTCTCTCATTCCAACATTTTCTCACATTTCACACAACCTCTCACTCACATACACTCTTACACATTCCCCAGCTCACATTTTCACATACTCTCACTCTTATACTCACGCAGACTCCTAAGCACTCTATGACTCACACTTTCACACAGTATCTCTTACACTCTCACATTCACTTGCACGTTTTTTCTGCATGGCTCACTCTCACACAGTCACACTCAGTCACACTCACACACTCTCCCACTTGCCTCTCACTCTCACACACATACTAACGCACTCTCCCAATCGGTCTCTTATGAAGCTAACCACATACTCTTTCATTCACACTCTCCCACTTCTCTCGCACTCCTTCCCACATTCTACTCTCGACACCCCCCTCTCCTACTCTCTCCTACATTCTATTCTCTCTCTCCCCTTCTTCCACTCTCGCCCCCCTCTTCCTTTCTCTCCCCTTCCCTCACTCTGTCCCCCGCTCTTCCACTCTTTCCCCCTCTCCCATTCTCCCCCCCTCTCCTTATCTCCCTCCTATTTTTTTCCTCTATCCCTCGCTCCCCTCTCTCTCCCCTCCCCTTCTCGCCCTCTCTCCCCCTCTCCCACTCTCTTCCCCTCCCACTCTCTCTCCCCTCACCCATTCTTTCCCCAATCTCACGCCCCTACCACTCTCTCCACCTTCTCCCACTCTTCCCCTCTCCCTCATCTCCCACTCTCCAACTAATCTCCAACTCTCTCTCCCATCACCCGGTCTCTCCCTCCACCCCTCAATCTCTCCACCATCACTCACTCTCCCTCCATCCTTCATTTTCTTCCCCATCTCTCACTTTCTCCCACATATCACACTCTTCCTTCATCTTTCACTCTCTTCTCACATTTCTCAATCTTCCCACGCCTCCCACTCTCTTCCCTCATTTCCCACTCTCTTCCATTCTCTCTCTCTCTCTCTCTCTCTCTCTCTCTCTCTCTCTCTCTCTCTCTCTTTTTCTTCCTCTCTCACTCCTTCTCCCTTTCTCTTCCTCTCTATCTGAAAACATTTCATTTTCAGTCATACTCCCAAGGGTCGCTGCAGCATATGTCTTCTTCAGTAACGCTTTCAGTAAAGCTGACAGGGTCAAATCACTTTGCTTTCAGGGAGGTATGGAGATCGCTGACACATGGAACCACTTATACAAGCAGTGAACACTATTTTCGAACGATGGACTACACTTGAATATAGTTGGCTCTGCGTATCCTGGTCGTTTCTTCAGTGATAGCGTACGTATTTTCTGGAGAAAATACAATCAACAAGGGAGGTAAACGCACCAGCCAATGTAGATATCACACAGTTTGATAAAACTATATATAACGTTAACTCCCCACATCAGAAAGGATAATTCACTGAAGCTCTTCTTCTATAGCCTATGCGCGTAGTCTGTGTAATAAATTTACGAATTTTGAAGCTCATGTCATTAATGGATATTATGATGTAAATGAGATAAAAGAATCGTGGCTAAACGCTGAACAAAGAGATTTTCTAGCAAAGTTTAATTTACCAGGCTTTCACAATTTAGGCAGAAAAAAGAAACGATAGAGCAGGGCCGAAGTGTTGTTATAAATTAAATCAGGATTCCATCCATTTATAATTACCAAGCCATCTATTCAAAACAACGTCAGTAATTATATTCAGTTTAGAAATAAATCTTATAATAATATCACACTTTGGTTAGTTCATCGTCCACCCAGACAGTCAACATTAACAATGAAATCTACAATCGAATCACTGAAATCTTCTGTATGCAAAGCACCGTAACATTTGGTGATTTGAATTTACAGCTTCAAAAATAGGCAGAAGTCCCACACAGGGTTAGACCTACATACCAGTTTGCAGAAAAGTTCATTGGATCAATTTTTAAATTATCTTACACGTGGAACTAATCTCGTAGATCTTATCTTAGCCACTTTAGAAAATTTAGTGAGTAAAGTTATTGTAGGAGAAGAATTTAGTACAAGTGGTCATCATAATTATAGATACATGTAACCATAAATTCAATGAAGACAATGTCAAGGCTAGTTATGAAAATGTGTCTAGCAATATGAGAGTTAATTTTAATACATTAAATACAGTTGCAGGTGCGGGTGACTGACATCCTATCATCTAAACCTTGGATACCAATGATGCGAGGCAATATTTTAAACTGTCAACAATGCAGTCAAGTTCTGTACTGCAGTGCACAACAGATGGCCTGCCAAAAATTCTAAATCCAAATGATGGAAATTCGATATTAAACACTAAGGCAGCCAAAAATCTTGCACACAAAATTTATGCAACCCCAAAGAATCAAAAGGATAAAAATGAATACGATGCTCTTCAAGGGAAAGCCAAGAATAAATTAAACAGAGTAAGAAAATCTGAAGGTACACATTGCCAGTATCAGTAAATCAAATTCCAAAGAATTTTTCAGCTATGTCAGAAGCAAAAAGGTAATAACTCCAACAGTCGAACCCTTAACTACAGATAACAGAGAGCATACTGATGGTCAAACTAACACGGTGAGAATTCTTAACAATTTCTTTGAGTCAGAATTTACAATAGAAAAGGATTCCTACAGTTTCCGCAGTTCCTACAGAAGATGGTAACATAATCATTGTTATTACATTTAGTGAAAGTGATGTACAACTTGCAGTCTGTAAGCTGAAGGAGAGTAAAATACCGGGACCGAACAAAATATCACCACGTGTATTGAAGGAACTACAGAACGAAATATCGATGCCTTTATCTGATTTTTGTAGTTTATCACTTAAGAGCAGTAAGGTGCCATACGGGTGGAAGCTTGCAAACGTAACTCTGATATTTAAACACAGGCAACGCTACAATGTCGCAACCCTTCATCTGACCAAGCACCTACCCCTCCCTACTTCCCTGTACACCTAACCAAGAGCATAACGGACTTCACCCCCTCACCCCCTTTCCGTATAACACAGAAACATTAAAACTTAAAAAATTCAGTAGTTTATCCAATGCAATAATGAAATTTAAGCAGATCTTATGAACTTATGACTCAAGCTATTTTCATTTAGACAGCCATTTTTTATGCTTGCATAATAGGTACAGTCATGAAACTTCATACAGTATAAGGTATTCATGTTGTCATTTATCATGTACTTTTTCTGCCTCCAAAGTGTAGTAGCTGCAAAAGTTTTAATAGAAAAATGTTTTGGGCCCTTCAGATTCCTTGCGCATGTTGAACTGAAATCTCCGTGAAAATTATTTCTTGACTTTTTCAATATATCAAAAACAAATAAATAAGACACAGCATTCTATCAAAAGGCATTAGCTCAATACGAGACATTTAACACTGTGAAATATCGTGACTCTATAGCGAATACTTCCTGAGTTCTAGCCCGGAAACGTAATCTCTACATCACCAATTGTTGTTGATCTCAGTGATAACAATACCCTACTCTGACTTCGTCATGTGGAGGATAAGAATGACAACAAAGCACATCCAGAAAACTACCGCCTATTTAGTTTAAAATACGTGGTTTGTAAGTTCCCTATCAGAGACAGTTTTTTGAAACATTTAGAAACAAAAAATCTCATCAAAGATTTGCAACATGATTTCCGTAATAATCGCTCTTGCTTTGACGAAGCTGTCGGATTTTTTTTTAACGAGGTATTGGACATGTATGTCGATATTTATTTTGCTGATTGTTTAACTGGGCTAAAACATGGCAAATAGACTTCAGTATTCATACATGTAAATTGCTAAGCGATAACTGTAAAAATGTTAAGGCCAGTTATGACTTGAATAATGGCCAGCTTAACTTAAATCAATATATATATATATATATATATATATATATATATATATATATATATATATATATATATATATATATATATATATATATATATATATATGAGTTAAAATTGCAAATGATTTGAAACCAAGCAAACAGTGTACAGAGGCCGTTAAAAAGTCAGTAAATTCATTGGATTCATAAGTACAGCACTCAGATATAAATTCGAAAATATCGTCCTTGCTTTGTATACTTTCTTAGTACGCTCGTTCTTGGAGTATTGCTTTCAGTTTTGGTCACTGTGTGATAAAAGAAAGTAAAGATGAAGAAACTTGTGTACAATGAAGGGTAAGAAAATAATACCCAGATTGAGAAATAAACCATACTAGGAGCGTTTAGAAGCCCTGAATCCCTTTACCTTGAGCACACGCAGGTTACTGAGGAAATTTAATTCAAGTATTCAAAATACTCAAATGACACGATAATATACTGTAGTTATCGATAAGTAACTCACAGATGATCGTTCAGTTTATACTGGAGGTAACGGGAATAAAATTTTCTGCAACGATATCAGGTTCACGAAGCTAGGCATTTCTTCTTTAATTGAGTTGTATATGTATGGAACAAACTGCCTTCCAACGTAGGAAACTATGGTACAGTACTAATTTTTAAAGAATTCTTCTGGATGAGTATATGTCTTCTTACCTCGAACTAAGTTTGGTCACTACTGAATACTGCAATTCTGTAGTGTATATAACTTTTTTTTTTTTTCAGACCCTGGATGATACAACTTGCAGAACAACGTAGATAAATATTGTCGACTTAAAGTTATCTTTCTTTTCGGGTAGGCCTAAACAGCGTAGAAAAAAAAAATCCTGTGCCTCTTGCCTATGAAATTTCCATGACTGTTTTTATATGCCCCATGGCAGTTCTTATTATTTCCTGTCCGTTTCGGCTGGAGGGTTTGGTGGGTGGAGGAAGCCTTCCTGCTTTTCTAGCATTGTCTTCATCTGATGAACTAGTTTTGTTAGTTTTAACCTTCCCCATGCCAAACAGTCATAGAAAAACCAACAGGTCTGTTGCCGTTTGCATTCCTTTGAATTATTCCCTCTCTCTCTCTCTCTCTCTCTCTCTCTCTCTCTCTCTCTCTCTCTCTCTCTCTCCCTCCCTCTCTCTCTCTCTCGATAGCAAGGCTATCTCCAGACCACTCACTCTCAGTCTCTCCTATCTCTCCAGCTTTTTCTCTAGCTGTCAATCTCTCCCTTTCACTCATTTTCCCTCTCCCTCTGCCTCTCTCTCATTTTCCCTCTCCCTCTCATCTTCCTTCTCCCTCTCCCCTTCATCTTCCCTCTCCCTCTCCACCCATTTAACAGAAACGCTGTGGTATACACCGTATCACACTGTCGATTGTTTATAAGCTTACCACCCAACGGTTGTATTAGGTTTCCTGGGTTACAGGAAACTGTTAGGTTTGTCACTCAGTGTAGAGTCATCTAAAATCGATAGAAGAGTAAAAAAATATGACAGGAAGGAACGGAGAAAACAGGAAGGGAGAAGAGGGGAGACGAAAATAATGATAAAGATGAAGGAAGAAGTAGCCAGTACTGCTTCAAGTGAGGGGATGATGGGCGCCCTTACCTATCACTACTGCTGCAGATTGTAAAACTAGCATACAAGACCATATCAACATCTCAGATAAAGAAAGAGGCTAGGGTGACAGAGAGCTTCCTTAGCTGAGGAGAATGCGTTCTTGGAGCTGCAATCGCCAAGGATCTATGCCAAATTAATCTATAGACATAGCTGTAGTCGGGTGTATACTTATAGGCTAAACGGGTAAGTGTAAACTGGAAGGTTGAAGGGGTAAGTGTAAACTAGGATGCTGAAGAGGTAAGTGTAAACTGGAAGGGTGTAGGGTTAAGGTGTAAACTGGAAGGCTGAAGGTGTAAGATATAAATTAGGAGGCTGAAGGGTTAAAAGGAGGTCTAATAATTAGTACGAGAGATGTTAGTACTTAACTATAGCAGAAAGATACAGTATATGCATAGAGCAGACAGATATATATAGAGAGAAGAAGGTAGAGACAGACATAAAGACAAAACAGTAGGGAGGCAGTTTCATACAAAGATAGACAGATAGAGATATATATATAAATGTAGGGAAACAAGGACATTTGGGTAATTAAATGATTAAATTAATAAAATTCATCCTCATAAACCCATGATTTTTATAGTGAAGTTAATAATTTTCACTTTAGCAACAGGTGAGACCAGACGGAATGCTTAGGTCGGGCCGGGTTGCAAAAAGAGAGTTGCGGGGACTTATCCTAGTTGGTGAAGCCTCCGCACAGACTTAATGAAGCCTTAGAGCATCATTTAGTGAGAAAAAGGTATTATCACTACGTTTCTCCACCAGGTAAATTGAGATGGTATGAATACGTTTCACCGGGCACTCAGACTATCAATTAATTTTCCCAGTGCCATTATTCACTCTTATCTGTTTATAAATCGCCTGAGGTTATTGGAGCAGAATACATGGGTTGTTTCTACAATGAGAAGATTAAATATTAACTGGTATTAACACTCAGGCTCTTGCTAATCACATTCAGCTAATGATGATTAGGAAAAGTTAGTTGGAACAAAATACTGTGCTTGTTCCGGCCATTAGAGAGTTAATTTTGCCAACATTAATATTCAGGCTTCTATGAAAGACTCTCAGAAGAATATAACCCTCAAACGTTAGCTGCGATGAAATAATAGACTTGTTACTGTCATGACACCATACACTGTTGACGCTCACCGACTCCAACCAATCAATAAAATTTCGATGAAATCATCTGACATTAGCCGAAATTACGATGCTGAAATTGTCAAAGCTATGATTGTTAAAAAGGGGGGAGGGGGGTCTCAGTGCTTTTCCGTGAACCAAGTAAACTGAGGTGGAAAAAAAATGTTTTGTAGACATTTAGTCTGGAAATAAACCGCATTCCTTTCGAGAGTTTGTGCAGTCTGTGAAGGGCTTACCACATGTTTGGGTTTAATTTTACTTCCATATTCCGACCCTTTGTTATGTAAGATTCCTTTACTTGTGGTTATATCCTTGGTATAATGGCCAGCCCTTGCCCAGGCTTGGCGGTCATATAGATACCATCATCCTATAAACTGTTTTCATTCTAGGGTACGATGAGAGAGAGAGAGAGAGAGAGAGAGAGAGAGAGAGAGAGAGAGAGAGAGAGAGAGAGAGATGCTGAAATGGCAAAGATGTTGATAATGATGATGACACCCATAAATATGCACATTGCAGTGTCATTATGAAATCATGTCTATAAATAAGAATATATGCGTTTTAAACACTATGCACGCATGATGGCAATGTGGGTGGCGAGCGGAGGGCGCCTGTACATAGGTGACATACTTGGTAGATAAAAATTGCGTGCAGGTATTAATACAGCCCGGCAGACTGACGCTAACGGCAGTGTCACGTTTGTGCGTCAACATGGTGGCCAACTGCAGGAAAGGGTTACGCTAAATTTTGTTCCCTCCAGACTATTGCATTTAGTTTACAAGGGATTTTTTATTTTTAACATGAGTGAGGGGGCGGCACTCGTATACTCACATATTCCTTTAACTACGAGAGGTCCGACAAGACTGAGTAAATCGTCTGGGCTTAACAATAGAAATATGCGAACGAAGGTAGATGATGTATATGAAAATTTCCATTCAGTTAATACCTGTGTGCCACAAGGATCAGTCCTATCCCCAACCTTATTCCTCATGCATATTGGTGATTTATTGTCTATTATTCATAACCGCATTCACTCATATGCAGATGACTCAACGCTTCACAGTTCCTTCTCACTAAAACTATCATTCACGTAGTTAAATAGCTCTAACTCCTAACTCACCACAGCAATTTCCATAACTCTAGACTTACGTGGAGTGGCTGTGGAGAGGTTGCATTAAAGAAAATATACAAATTCAGAACAAAGTTATAAGAATAAATAATATCCCAGCATGAACTACCTTACTTGCAAGTAGGACGGAATGTCGCATCCCATGCATTATTTTACAGATACTTTTATAGCAAATGCTCAGTGGAAGTTGCATCCTTTGTGCCACCTCGCCACGCCTTCCCTCATACAACACAGGCATCTGGTAATGTCCATGACTTGACTGTTAAACCTCCATACTGCAGAACTTCTGCCCATCAAAATTCTTTTACTCGCAGAATTGCTTCTCTTTGGAATCAACTTCCCCAGATCAGTTCTCACCAGCTTCAGCCTACAACAGTTGAGGTCATACTGTTACTTTTTTTTTCTCGTGAATGGAGGACACCTCTTCTGATGTAAGATTTAATTCCCTATTTTTGATTAATATTTCCTCTCTATCTCTCTCTCTCTCTCTCTTTTACACACACACACACACACACACACACACACACACACATACACACATTTTACATATATATATATATATATATATATATATATATATATATATGTCTATCTATCTATCTATCTATCTATCTATCTATATAATATGTACAGAAAGAGAGAGAGAGAGAGAGAGAGAGAGAGAGAGAGAGAGAGAGAGAATTCATCGTCTGAGAAAAGTGGTTAACCTCATTCAAAACTGATAAACCTCCAGAATATATTTATATTTACCATCGTAGCTAAGACTGCTCTCAAACGATTTTTGCCACTCCGCATTACATTTTTGTTTTGTGTTTTGCATCACAGCCAAATGTAAACCCAAAGACTGACATATACCAAACCCAGCTCTATATGTCAGTGTTGCACTTACTGAACCCATGCACCTCAAAAATGAACCACAGTGATTAATATACCTTCTCTTCTAACATAGCTGAAAGTGACAAGCCATTATTAACCCAAACAAGAGTGCACAATATATCCTCACCTATGCAGCCTTGAATATATATCTCAATCCCCTCTTTTTTTTTTTCCCCTTGTCTCATTTACCTATTGATGTCAGTCTCCTGCCAGATGCCTCATCCTGTGAAAGATGGATTCGACAAAGAGACATCGCTCCACTTCCAATACCTCACATCGAGGAGTAAGTGCAATAGATATTAATGAGCCATTTCGTTCACCCCTGCAGTTCTTAAAAATGGACCTAAGAGCTTAATATCGCTTATGTATTTTTTCACACCACACCTAAAGGGATTCCTCACCATTTTTAGCATTGCAATGAGTGCATGGAGAGCGGATGGTCATTTTTAAAACTAGTTTTTCTTTCACTCTTGTCTGTATCTCAAGAGGACTCCATTTACTTTCTTTTCCATCACAGCTAAAAGTAAAAACGAACCTTTATTACAACGGGGACATTGTTACATACGGATAAAGATGAAGTCACGTTCTCCAGGCCCGTCGAAATAGAGCTTTTTGTCATTTCCATTTACTTCTTTTAAAACATGTATGTGTACGATGTGAAACTTAGCCCTTTCAATACGATACTGGGTTGTGTATAATAATCTTGCCTCTATTGGGTAATTTTATTCATCCATGGGTGTACATCTTTTAATGAAGGGGTTACAGAAGGATTTATTTAACGAGAATAGTTCTCAAAGTCTCTCTTCAGCTGAACATAATTGCCTGGTGACAATACCAACAAGATATAAAAGACTTCCAATACAGGAATCGAACGTGTGTGTGTGTGTGTGTGTGTGTGTGTGTGTGTGTGTGTGTGTGTGTGTGTGTGTGTGTGTGTGTGTGTGTGTGTGTGTTTAATCATATAACACATCTAATCGTTCCTCACATAATAACCGTTGTGCGCTATAGGACATTAAAGCTAACAAAACCACCGTGATTATGTAGTAACGCCTGATAAGATGACGGGTCTGTGGTCCTGGACAAGCCTATATTATTCATGTAACTTGTTTACACAGGTAGATAAATGAGCAGATAGATAGGTATAAATATAGGTATAACTAGAGATGGGGATACGGGTATAACTTTGGACCAGAAGGTCGTAATTTCGCAATCTTGGCAAGAGGAGCAGATAACGCTTTCAAAAAAACCGCTGTGTCTGCCCTCAGTTCGTCTTTCATCGAGATAATGAAGAGTTTTATTTTTCCAGACGCTCGGGGTCCAGATCCACAAAGACACATACGAGCAATTCCCTGTCGTAGCTGTGATTTGGTTTCCCAGGAAGGATAAGGAAGGGGTTATGTAGTGACTTTCCATATGTCTTGCTCTTCTACAAAGATACTTTTTTTTTTTACAGGAGGGAGTTTACCGTGGGATTCTATACTTGTTTAGCGTGAAGGAAAAGGGAATGAAGTACAGAATCTCGCTATGCCGTTAGTGCTTCCCGGAAAATAAAAAAAATATGAGGTAGATTATTTTGATTGAGAATCTCACCCCATCCTCAATGCTGCCACGGTTCCGTATCAGCTGGAGCCGAAAATAATGTAATATCTCATCATTCACGAAACCTACATACCATCTGTTCATTCAGGAAAATATTATTGTATTATCTCTACATTCACAAGCGTTTCTTGGTACAGTACAATCGCTTCACAGAAATGATAGAATAATGCTGGTCTTCACCACACAAGCAGACATTTGTATTGTACTGTACGTGGGTACGAGAACGAAATAATTTTCTACGTTGGTGGAGTCGGTGGTGTAT
This sequence comes from Coenobita brevimanus, assembly GCF_032717465.1. Lineage (NCBI taxonomy): Eukaryota > Metazoa > Arthropoda > Malacostraca > Decapoda > Coenobitidae > Coenobita > Coenobita brevimanus. The sequence continues at coordinate 40,707,650 of NC_136978.1, forward strand.
TGGTTGGTAAATCCACCTCGGAACTGGAAATGCCCGAGTTTGATACCCGGGTTGTGTGCCGGGGAACTTGTGGCTTATTGGTTGGCACATCCAGCTGGCAGGTGCAACAGGAATCACAAACCATTCTCGTTCCACTCAGACTATTGACTAAAGTTAGCTTTCCCTTTGTACTCGTTCATCCACCAAGACAGTTGGGGACGTGGGTGTAATTAAGGTTTGAGAGGGTGGTATTCTAGGGTAAGACTGGGACTCAGCAAAACCTGATTGTCTGCCTCAACTACCTCAGTACGATGAAGTGTTTCACATATTATTCTTCCTTCCTCCAGACGACCTTGCTAATCTTAAGAAGGTTTATTTCAATTGGATGGGTTAGATACAACCTACTTTAACTCATATGCTAAGAGGGGAGCTTTGTACCATGGATATAACAGTCTGTCCTTAACTAGAACAAAATGAAGTGTCATCTAGCTGTAGTATATCGAACTCATCATTTACTGGACATAAAGTAATGAGCCTTACGAATGAGAAGACTAATAACAAGAACTCAGGGAAGAGCTACAGAATTAACCATGTACAGCAGGGCTATTCAAGTGCTTCAGGAGTAGGGTTGGATTATGAAACTCTGATGGAAGGGTCATACAATTATCGTAGTTCCATTTTTCCTCTATCTAAAAACTTAAACATTGAACAGAACGAAAACTTCATGTATAATTTGCATTTACATTTTACGCTATGCACATTGAAAAAATAAAAATGTAAAAGTTTCTGTTTTGTTTGCTTATTTGTTTGTTTGCATTCTTCCGAGTATGACAAAGGGCCAGTGAAAGACAACTCAAGGGCAGGGTTTGGCCCGCAGGCCGCCAGTTGAATAACGCTGATGTAGAGGAAGGTGGTGGCGGAGTGGAGACGGACGTTGGCTGAAAAAACTTTGGTCTCTGGATCCACTGAAACAGTTGTAGGGATCAGTAGATTGATATGAATTTGGTTTTAACATATATCATTTAGTTGCACCCACAGCCGTATTGTTAGCTAGACGGGCAGACAAAACATATATAGACAGACAGATAGATAGATAGATAGATAGACAGATAGGCAGGTAGATCAAGGTACGAAAAGACAGGGGCAGATGAGGAGAAAAAAAGACAGTTATACAGAGTCTTGATTTTCCTCTTTCGACGGTAGAAGAGCAAACTTACAAGACAAAAGCTTGTCTGTAGTGGCTGCAGGTATACTGAGAGAGAGAGAGAGAGAGAGAGAGAGAGAGAGAGAGAGACTTGTGCTGTCTTCTTCATTGACACCAAGGAAAATAACGTTACCAGCAAAACAAAACATTCGTCCATCAGTAACTTTACACCCATGTTTTTACAGAGTGATAAATGTGGTTATATAATAGCTCTCTGCACGATTATATAAAAAGAAATGTGTAGATAGACAGAAAAAACCTGTAGACCTAATTGCAGTATTATAAAACCTAAGCGGACGAGAACCTTGAGAATGTAATGCTTCGCTCTGTGTGTGTGTGTGTGTGTGTGTGTGTGTGTGTGTGTGTGTGTGTGTGTGTGTGTGTGTGTGTGTGTGAAATAAATAACCAAAACACATTTTACTTGACTTGGAACAAACTTGCTAATTTTTTTATTTTTTAGAACAATAGGTCAGAAATCAAGATGACATGACAAGGTTAACATAACCAGTTTTTATCCAGTTAGACCAGTCTTTGTGTAATGCATCAGGCTTAAACAAGGATTAATTTGAAAATAGTTAGTCTAGGTTCAAGGTTACAAGGAAAGTCAAAGGGGAAGGTCGCATGTTAAGGTCAGTTGAAGCAGTCAGGATACGATTTAGTCCAAAACTGGTGGAAAAGTTGAAGGTAAATCAGGACAAAGGTATTTGATTTCAATAACACCCAGTTAACAGTCAAAGGCACAAGACAAGGCTCGACTCGTGTGTTCGTCTGTGTATGAACATTATAGCTAAACCAGTTTTGGTATGATTGTTGAACGGGCTGAGACCCAACTGAGAGGTTAACTTTTGTTTACGAGCAAAGTATGTTGCAGATCAGAGTCACATTCAGTGTAAACCTGTACTGCTTTCATTCTATTTTGACTGCACTTTGGGCAATGGTTCAGGATGAGGCAAGGATAAAAAGAATTAATTTTGTGTACAGTCCGTCAAAGGTTAAGGTCACAGGGCAAGGTCAAACGCTCGGCCATATAACTCAAACAACTTTGGTCCGATTTAAACTAAACTTGTTAGATGACTGTAGGTCAGCCGCGCAGGAAGATGCTATTTTGAAAATAACAGTTCAGTGGACAAGGACACAGTGAAATGCCTACCGGAATATTTTTTATCCGATATGAGCCACACTTGGTGGTATCACTGAAGCTCAGCCAAGGCTGAGGAAATTTAATCTTTATAGCAATAGATCAAAGGACAAAGGATCAATGAAATGTCATCTCAAAACAGGTTTGCTCTGGCATTCGATCAAACTTAGTGGATGGGCTGAAGGTCAGGCAAGAATGACATAATTCGATTCTGAAGACAGTTGATCGAAGACTGATGTTAAGTCAAACAATCGGCCTTTAGATTATTTGTAGGGGTGAGAATAACAATCCCTGAGTCCTTTATTTTAATCCTCAAAGCACAAAGGGGATGGAAATTCGCTAATATTTTTTAAATCGCTGTTGCACCATAAGATGGGAAATATAAGTAGTTTGAATTTTGTAACTCGTTGTAATACTGAGATAAACTGAAACGCAACGTCTACCGCGAAGCTGTTTTTAAAATGACCATCATATGTTAGGGGTTTGGCTACAGCTTCGGGTACTAAGTTGTAATATTACTGCCAGAAATCTTATCTCCTGGCAACGATGGACCAGTACAGTAAGCAAACAACACTTACACCAAAACCAAGTATACTTCAAGTCAGTTGCTTTTCATTCCAATTTTTAGTATTGGACCGACGAGTTTATAATCACTGCTCTGGTGGACTGATAAAAACAGAGACGGGCAGACAGACAGGCAGACAGACAGAGGCAGAGAGACAGACAGATACAGATAGATACATAGGTAGATAGACAGACAGACAGATAGATAGACTGATAGATAAAAAATAGATAGGCATATAGATAGATAGATAGATAGACAGACGGATAGATAGACAGATAGAAAGATAAACATATACCCGGTGACAGAATAATAAGCTGAGAGAAAGAAAAAGAGAGAAAAACAGGCAGACAGAGAAATAAACTTGGTCTTCCTTTCCCCTCCCTCCTCTCCACCAACCATGCATCCGACAATCAAAATAACACAAAACCCCAATTAACCTCAAAATAAAGTTGTCATTCCCAGGCCAGGTGTGTAATCAGTGACGCACAAACATAGGTATATATCACCTCTCCTCCACTGATTGACTGAGAGCCAGTTAATTTGACTAAAACCATTTTGACATTGTGTGTGTGCTTGTGTGTATGTCGAGAGAGAGAGAGAGAGAGAGAGAGAGAGAGAGAGAGAGAGAGAGAGGCCCTGTGATCAGGACATTTGAAACATCTTTCATAAAATCGAATATATCAGTCTTCAGCTGATCCTACATCGTTTCGTTATATATAGTCCAAATCGACCAAAATATGATTCAATTCTGGAGTCAATCGTTTGGCATTGCCCAGTGACCTTGACCAATGACAAATTGTTCTCAGTTTCAAATTCCTCAGACCCTTGCTTTACTCAGAACCCATCCGCAACATTTGGTCTAAGCAGGATAACAACTGTTGTAGTTGACCTAACCATGTGACCTTCACCAGAAGCCCATTCTTCTAAAATAATAATAATAATAATAATAATAATATAAATAAATAAATAAACAAAGGGCCAACCCCATGGCGGACCCTGAAGTCGTTCACCAAGTTCGGTTAAAGTCAGATCAAAAATATTTTTGCTATCATCTTCGCACACAGACACCCGCAGGTCGAATATTCATGTTGCCCGTAACCCTGTCCCTTTACCGAGAGACCTTTAAATTGAATAATTTCTTCCTTACGTTACTCTCAACATTTCCATTAAGTTTGGTGTAAATCGGACCTTGACATTTGACCTGTTTTTCTTAAAAACAACACGTCAGCCCCAAGGCTGGCCCCGAACTCTGTCGCCAAGTTGGCTATAATCGAATCAAAACTACCTAAGTTATTTTTAACACACACACACACACACACACACACACACACACACAGGACGAGCTAACAATACTCCGCTGGCATCATCATAGAAGCAGGTTAGTAATATAGGAGAACAGAGCAAAATAAGATGAAATGACCCAAACCTGACTCAAGCTACCCTAAAATACAGCCGCACAAGTTAACTTAAACTTAACCTAAGCTAATATAACATAAACTTAACTAAAACATAAATAACAAAACTAAACAAAGGAAAGCAACAAAACCATCATCACATCATGTATCATTACAAAACAAAGGAGAAAACATCTTTCCCGCACTAATTCAGTCAATGTTACCCTAACCTAACACAAACCAATCTAACTGAGCCAAAGTTAACCTAACCTAACCTACTCTGACCTAACCCAATCTTACCAAACCCAATCTAACGTAACCTAACCCTACCAAATTTTATTTCACCACGGAGCCTCCAAATCAGCTTTCACCTTTATGTGGGTAAGTTGCTCAGGAAAACACTAATCTAACCTACCTTAACCTAAAGAAATCATGATGTAATTTGTTTCGTCCTAGCCTAACCAGTACCAACCAAACTCAGAACATCCCAACTTATTCTATAATAACGAAACAGAACAAGAGTATAACAAAGCATTTCTAACATAATCTAAGCTAGAATCGTAATCTAAGTTGCTAAGATAATCTTTTAACATCCCTCTCTTAGCGACTTATTTTGCACATTATGCCTCAATATTCCTCTGTATATTACTGACA